>NC_090848.1:242500-542500 GCF_024217435.2 Syngnathus scovelli
ATTCCCACAGGTGATTGGAACCAACCTCTTGGCCGGAATGACACTGCACATCAATAAAAACTCTTGAATCAATCAATCAATCTCCACCCTGTTTGCCCCGCTCGCTCCTTTCTTTTCTGCACTTGATGACAGCTTTAACAAGCAATCGAATATCAGCATAAAACAAAGAAACAACAGAAAAGTAGTGCAATAAAGAGTCAAAGCAATGGAAGGAAGGCATGTCTTGCCAAAAAGCGCAACCGGCCCCAACGCTTTCCCACGCGCCAAATATTTGAACACTTTATGCATGGTCTTTCTTTCACAACAGCGCCCCGATGTGGTTCTACGTGTCATTGGCAAACTGCTCTTGCTGACGTCATGACGTCTTGCCATGACGTCATGGCGTACGAGCTACGCTTCCGACGAGCCGAAAATGGCGGAGTACCTGGCGTCCATTTTCGGCACAGAGAAAGACAAGTAAGTTTGCTTCTCTGTTATGTTTAGTAAAGCGAGAAAGACGATTGACTCGGGGGGCACCAGTGCAGTTCCCAAGCTGGAGCGCTAGCTCAGTCGATAGTGTTGGCTTGTCAACAATACGGGTGATATTAGCAAGAGGAGCGAACGAGCTGAGCTGAGCTGAGCTGAGCCGAGCCGAGCCGAGCCGGGCCGGGCCGAGCCGAGCTGAGCTAACTCAATGAATGAAACAGGATTCAACGCTCTAAACTTAGCCTCTTTTCTTTTCAAAGTATTAGCTCATGTTGTTGTTACTGTGAAGAGTGCACTGAAACTTCATTTCAAGGATATTGAATTCAAATAGCTGTCAGAAAAATTGCAACACTGAACTTTCAGCCCTAGTATGCTCATTTGAGTCCTTCACTCTGTCCAGGGTCAATTGTTCCTTCTATTTTAAAATTGGAGCTTGCAGACATGGAGATCGCTGCTCGAGATTGCACAACAAACCCACTTTCAGCCAGGTGAGGATGATGTTGCTGAACAATTGCTGCTACAACAGTGCTCATTTGTTTTTCTTTTTAATTGCTTTTTGTTTTCATCGGCCCCACTGCAGACCATTTTGATACAAAACATCTACCGGAACCCTCAGAACAGCGCACAGACGGCCGACGCGTCGCGCTGTAAGTACCCCCTGCCCTGCCCTGCCCTGCCCTGCCCTGCCCTGCCCTGCCCTGCCCTGCCCTGCCCTTCCCAGCCCTTCCCAGCCCTGCCCTTCCCACCATCACTCCCTGTGATTTATTAAGGCTACGGCCACACGTGAGGTGTCGCTTACAACTCAGCCGTACGTATGGCACGTATGCGAAAGAGCTGCATGTTGCGTAACACACGAGAGCATAAACGGCAATACGTCAGGTCTTGGCGCAACGCCCGCCCGCAGCAGACACCACTAACGCTGATAATGCACAGTCAACCTGACTCGTGACTCAGGTGTAGGATTTTTTTGCATCATCAAAATTCATGTCCACGTTTCTCTTTATCAGCATTCTGATTAGAAACCTGACCTCGACTCAGGAAAAAAATGTGTTTTTCCATGCTGTGACACCAGGCGCTTTTAAACTTGCGCCATTCAATGCTCTTTTTGAGCCCTCAAAGATGACCAAAATGCGATTCCTGTGGATTCTAATCACATGTTTTCCCTCCCCAGCTCCACGTTTTTCCTTGCTCTTTGTCACAGAAGTTTGCGTTTTGTATTTCAGAACATTTCCCCCCTTGAACATTTACCTTCATAACCTTGAAAACTGTGCCCAAGTCTGCTGATGGTTTGCACTGTAAGTTCTTCTTCATCCCCAGGATCCCCGTCCCCCCTCCCTCGTGCAAAAAAAAACCCAACCTGTCTCCAAACTAGAAAGCATCTTGGGGTTTTTATTTGGCTTATGAACTGATTTGAGGCTGGATTCCTCTTTAGCGGCCCACCACTGGCCAACTCACCTTGGATTAACCTTGACTGCAACTCTAATCAAACATCCAGGCTCCACGTGTGAAGGCATATCTGTTTGAGCATAGCTATGGGCTTTGCGCCCATCCGTCACTGAGCACACACACAATGTCCGATCCGCAGAAGCGGGTCGCTGACCCCATTTGGTGTTTGTAGCTAGAGCATCAAGAACTTGACCGTGATGTTGTGTACGTAATGAAATCATTGTCCTGTCCGGAGGAAGCCAACCGGGCCAAGTTGTAGTTTTCCTAAATGTTAAACGCACGCACGCGCACGCACACGCACGCACACGCACGCACACGCACGCACACGCTGTACTTCATGCTAAATGTCCCAAATTGAGTTTTTTTGACAATGTCGTCTTGTCACCTCAGGCGCCGTCAGTGATGTGGAAATGCAGGAGCACTATGACGAGTTCTTTGAGGTGACTCCTTTTTTTGTATCCTTCCCTTTTGTCCGCAAGTGCTTAGGCCTTTAACTTGAATTTTCAAGCGATATCAAACTGGAGCTTGTAACGTTGTACTTTTGTTCCACTGCTACGCTTCCGCAGCAGATATGTCCATCTCCCAAGAATTCCAAATCAAAGTCACGCTGCAATTTGACCTTGGTTGAACGGTTTCAACTGGACTTGCTTTTACGCAGGAGGTCTTCACGGAGATGGAGGAAAAGTACGGGGAAGTAGAAGAGATGAACGTTTGCGACAACTTGGGCGACCATCTTGTCGGCAACGTCTACGTCAAGGTACTAAATTGTTGACGTCAAGAAGCGGCACCTTCTTCCCACATTTTTTTGCGTGCAGTTCCGTCGCGAAGAGGACGCGGAAAAAGCTGTCCTGGACTTGAACAACCGCTGGTTCAACGCCCAGCCCGTCCACGCTGAGCTCTCCCCTGTCACTGACTTCAGGGAAGCTTGCTGCCGCCAATACGAAATGGGGTGAGGAACCGCAGTCGGGATAATGAGGCAAAAAAATCAACCGCATCATTTCAAAACTGTCCAAATGTAAGATGACATTTTGGAGCAAATATACATTTGTGGGACATTGCATTCAAGTGCTGCATCCGGTTGGTTGACAGCAGCTCGCTTGTGCCATCAAGTGGACAACGCGTGATAAAGTCTTTAAGCAGCCCTCATGCTTTCCAGCCAGATGCGTCTGTAAAGTTTGATTTGAAGTTGCTGATGTCACATGTCGGCTGGAAAAAACGAACAAAACGGATGAATAAAGTAAACAGCACAAGTAGAAATTCTCCATTTGGCTTTTTTTTTTTCCCCCCTTTGAGTGATTTGGGTTATTTGGCTGCGCACTGAAGCATTTCCCGATCAGATGTCCCCCCCCCCCCACTGTAAATTGCCTCATTCCTAATGAACGATTTTGTCGACTACGTTATTCATTCTCCAGCTACCGTGGTGATTATCGATAAAGACGAGCGATTCCCTTTGAAAATGTTTGTGCTTCTCTGCAAATGGCACTTGACTACTAGTAGCATGCGCTTTGATCAGACCTACAAACTGTTTTCCAGAGAGTGCACCCGAGGCGGGTTCTGCAACTTCATGCACCTGAAACCTATATCAAGGGAACTTCGGCGAGAGTTGTACGGACGTCGTCGAAAAAGGTCGGGACGCATCACTTCCTTTGATTCGCTACTTGTGCTCGTCGATTAGCTTTTTCTCCGCCGATAGGCAACGCTCGCGTTCCCGGGACAGACGCTCCCGTTCGAAGGACCGGCGGCGGGACCGTGAGAGACGGCGGTCGAGAGACAGAGAACGCTCAGGAAGGTTCTGAAGACCTCGACCAAAACCCCGTCTCCAAAAGCCCCACAGTGAAAACGCTCATTTCGACGTTTGGTGACTTACTATCATCGTGCTTTTCTTTTATTTCCTTTTTTTACAAACAGCTGCTCGCTTTCTCAATAAAACAGATTTGTTACTCTGCTTTGTTTACTTCAGAAACTATCACTTGCTTTCTTTCCAAATCTGCAAGACAGAAGAGCTGCACGTGTGACATTCCTACATGTGGGAATTCAAATCGGCTGTGCGCGTGTGTGCGCGTGTGTGCGCGTGTGTGTGTGTGTGTGGAAAGGAGGCGTTACATATTTTAGTGGTGAAAAAATGTTGCCAGAATATTTCACTCTAAATCATCATGGAGCCAGTCAGTAGTGTAGAACATATGTTTTCACTTTAGATGTTCAGAAACACCTGTCTTCGACAAGTGACGTCCTTCCCACGATTCCAAGCCCCCCCCCCCCCCCCCCCCCAGTTGCTTGTCAGAGAACAGCAACGTATTACTGACGCATTGAACTGACACGTGCATTTGAACGTTTTCGCAAGACCAAATGAAATGCACATGTGGTTCAAACGAAAATAGGACCCTAGTGTCATATTTATACAATAACAAAGCGGGGTAAAAAAAGAAGAAATGGAATGCCTGCCTAATTCATGTGTTTATACGCATACTTTTTAGAAAACGTCTCCAGTCGTGGCTGGCACTTTTTAACTGAAGGGCAAGTGCGTTGAACCTTTTTTAGAGTGGATGACTGACTTTCTAGCCCGCGTCAGAAACCGGGGGCGCGGCGCGGACTGCGTGAGTGTCGTAAAACGTCGCACACAGGGGGCGTGGCAGGGCGGGGACTGCGTGAGCCAATCCGCTGTCGACAGACGCTCCTGATTCGTGGAGCTGACGCGACGCCCTCACTGCAGCCAATCAGCGAAGGCCCTGCCCTGATGCTTACCTCTATCAAGTCCGCATGCTTGCAAGCGGAAGCGACCAATTGTTTGCTACGCAGGATTGTCACAGAATCATCTCCCGTGCGCCGTCTCTTTTCCTCAGTTTTTTTGGGGAGCGACCACATTTGAATTAATAGGTGAGTGAACATTGAGCCGTCACGCTGCAGTGGCTAAGAAAAAGTCATCATGTTAAATAAAAGCTCTTTCGCCGTGACCTGTGCCATCGTGCAAGCTGATGCAACACCGCCTTCGTGGTCCTTTAAATGCATTTAAACCATGGTTTGAGCTGATCATTTAGCAGTAAAGGGATATTTGAGCAGAATGTTCTCTTATGACCTTTTCATCCTCTCTGTGTGTGGAATTGTCCCTTTGATGGAGGAGATGACTGTTTGCGCCTTTGCTTTGTAGTGATGCAAGATTGCCACAGTCGCAGCATCTTTCGCTGACGCGCTCTTCCGCACCAATAGGCCGAGGACTTGTTTCACGTTTTCATTCGTCACGTTGTGTCTTTTGGCTCTCTGTTCTGCTGCTCATGCGGACGTAGGTAGCCCTTTTGTTATGTCTGTCTGGCTGGCTGGCTGGCTTGCTGCGTTTTGCTTTCTGCTGACGGTGCAGACAGTGGGGGGCTTTTTGCTTCTTGCTTCCCCCCCGATAAAAAGAACTTTCCCACAATGTGTTGACATTTTGAGAGCTGATTATGCCACGAATCAATAATACACGACCTCCATAGGAAAGCTAAGGATCATATCAATTTGCTACCGAATTTTCTTGTATTGTTATTTCATCTTTATTTAACCAGGCAAACAATTAAGAACAAGTTCTTATTTCCAACTGCGGCCCGAATGCCTGCATGCACACAAAATAGATGATCCCTTTTTGAATCTGCACGCGTCTGAACTGAGTTTAGTTGTGTGTGGCACAGCAGATCACGTTTCCCTGTTTAGTCGATGCCACTGAAATTAGCATCTTGGCCGGCCTGCAGCGAATGACATAGTATGTTCCCAAGAGTTCGTTCGGATGGTGCTAAGAAATGTAGCTACTTTTGCAGAAGTTGTACCATTACGGGTTAAGAGAAAACGTGTGATGAGGTAAGACACATTTTAAAACTAGAAAAGGATTCAAACGACATTGTGAGACATTTCAGACTAGCACAACTAAAACATGCAAACAAAACTGCCATATATCGAAACAGCTCAGTCACATGAAAGTGGAAAAATGTCCCAAATTTGGCCAGGCTATGTAAACCTACAAATGCTATCTATAGGTGAAGTAACTATATGTGAAAATGGAAGGATGTTTAAGAGCATTAATACGACCTAGAATGAAATCACAATGTTATTTATAAAAAGAGTCATTCATTTGCCAATTGAGGAAATATTGTATATAAGAATTTAGGTGGTAAAACATTCAGCAGTATTCATTACATCTAGACTGTCTGTCTGGATTTTTTTGTTTTATTACAACTGCACAGTATTTTATTCGTGTTTTTTTTTTTTTAAACATTCATTTCCTGTATGTGTTTTTGGTTTTCAACCAAAATGGGGGAGTGCCTGATCAAGATAAGCTTGTTTATTTCAGTTCTTGGTTTGGCAGCGTGACTGATGAGTCACTAAATACTTAGGATATGACACTGGTGTCATGTGTCTTAATAGCATGTTGTGTCAAAACTGCGTGCGCCTGGCGATGAAGCAAATTGGCCAAATTGCGGAAATAGGCAAATGCTTCCCATTTGGTGCATGTGAAGATCCTCGAAAGACCCAACAAGTTGTATGCAGACAATTTGTTTTTCCACAATGTGTTCCATCGAATTCAATGAATGTGTCGAGAAAGCAAATATGTGGTGAGAAAGTAAACAACAGCCTTGAAGAATAAAAAGAGCCTGGGTTTAGTCATTGTCGGCGTAACGAGATACGGCCTGGAATGGTTACAAAATTGTTTCAGTGTACTTGTTTATCCAGCTGTCTTTTTGGGTTTTCAAACTATTGCGCAATACTCTCAAATGAGAAATACATGGTCCAGGTCCTTCTTCAAACTTTTTCATAGGATGTTCCAAATGTCAGCTTTTTCTGCACAATTTCGGCAATTCAATCCAACGTATATTTGTTTTGGTTCTTCCAAAGCAAGCCATGCCATCAGTACCCATGTCCAAAGAGAGCCCTGTCAAAAGCTCCATCTGCCCCCACGCTGCCAAGCTAGCTCACCAAACCAACGGTGAAGTCAAACAGCGTGAGGGACCGGCGTCGCTTAACAGCCTTGACGGGGGGGCTCCTGCATTGGGGGACAATAGCGAGCCCAGCGCTCAGAGGAAATGGATCCGTCCGGACCTGCCGAGCCGCTGCACGTGGAGGTTGGGGATCTCGGAGACGGAATCCCCTCATCCTCAAATCAAACGGTGAGACTTTTGTTTCACTTTGGCCAAAGCTTGTAGTGTTTGTCAACAGAAAATTCGCATGGGGGGGGGGGGGGAAATTAATAAATTGATTGATTGATTGATTGATTGATTGATTGATTGATTGATTGATTGATTGATTGATTGATTTTTTTGCTGACAAGCTTGCTTGTTTTTATGATTTTTCTCCTGACAGAACGCCCACGCCGAGAATTCTTCCCAACATTTTGCACCGAATCGGTGACACTCCTATGGTGCGGCTCAACAAAATCCCAAAAGCTTTTGGACTCAAATGTGAAATTTGTGAGTTTCCGTGCTCATGTCAAGAATGCGTCTGCAATGGCGAGGTGTTTGACACTGTTAGTCCTGAATTTTACTGACTAGTCAATGATCAATATCAAATAGTGGCTCGTTGATAAGTGAGGTACAAAGAAGGATGAAGTTCTAACCACATCATTCCAAATGGACAAGTTTCGACATCATGGATGCATCTTGTCAACCGAAATGAACGACACGCATTCTCAGTTGGATAAATGGAAACTTAAACTAATAATAAATTAGTTAATAAATGAATGTTAACAAATTAATTAATGTTAATAAATTGTAGCTTGTCATAAAGCGTTTTTGATGGCATTTTCGAGCTTTAGCTAAGCTACGCTACAATGATGAACAAAAGAGAACATGCCAACGCTATTTCTAGGCCAAAATGTAGAGTTGCAAAAAAAGTGAAGGTGGGAAAATAAAAATCGCTTTATAATTCTATCTGCATTCCTATAGTGTTAGTGTGCATGGATGGAATGATGAATTTGTTGAATCCAGACGCATGAAAAAACATAATCACTCCTATCCAACTGTATATTTCTAACGTTAGAACTTGCTTGATGTGCTGATGTTTGCGTAGTGGCCAAGTGCGAGTTCTTCAACGCCGGCGGCAGCGTCAAAGACAGGATCAGTCTGCGAATGGTGGAGGACGCCGAGAGAGAGGGGGTCCTCCAACCGGGAGACACCATTATTGAGCCCACCTCTGGCAACACCGGTAATTGAGCGAGCGCACGCCGCGCATGTTTGTATTGGCCAGTCAGTGCGTCGTGTGTTGCCATAACAAGAACTGGGCTGGAAACGGAAAATTCGCCTCGTAAATGCCCTTTGCTCCTGTTGAGGTATCGGATTGGCTCTGGCCGCGGCTGTGAAAGGCTACCGCTGCATCATCGTCATGCCGGAGAAAATGAGCATGGAGAAGGTGCCTTTGCCGTGACCTCGCCGCCATTTCCTCCGCACACCCGTTTGTGAACGTTCATTCCTCCCCCCCAAAAAAACAAAACAAAACAAACCAAACCAAAACATTTCTCTACACAGGTGGATGTCCTGAGAGCGCTTGGAGCCGAGATCGTCCGCACGCCTACCAGCGCTCGCTTTGACTCCCCGGAATCCCACGTGGGGGTTGCCTGGCGCCTGAAGAACGAAATCCCCAATTCCCACATCCTGGATCAGTACCGCAACCCGAGCAACCCTCTGGCTCACTACGACACCACGGCGGAAGAAATCCTGGAGCAGTGCGACGGTCGGTATGCGACGCAAATGGCGGCGTGTTGGGATCCCGTGTTTGAGAGGTTCTTTTTTCTTTTTTTTTTTTTTCCCCCTCGACAGGTAAAATAGACATGCTGGTGGCCGGAGCCGGCACCGGAGGAACCATTACAGGCTTAGCCCGGAAACTCAAGGATGCTTGCCCCGACATCAAGGTAAGTTGACGAGCACCGACTTCCTTCTCCACTTGGCTTCTGGGAGGATCTCAAACTGCTCCACTCAAATGGATCACTAGCGGCTAGTTGCCAGAGCTTTGTCGTCATCTCTTGGCACCTTAGGGAGGGAGTCTGGAAAAGAGCACAAAAAGTGGGACGAGCAAATAGGTTCCGCTGAACAAATACCAATGGAATCTTTTGTAAATGGTGGCTTGAACAGCCACCAGCAATCAATCACCTGGACTGAAGTTTGCCTTGACGTTTTGCAATTCTCTCGACAGATTGTTGGTGTCGACCCAGTAGGCTCTTGCCTGGCAGAGCCGGAAGAACTGAACAAGACGGACAAGACCCAGTACGAGGTGGAGGGCATCGGCTATGACTTTATTCCGACAGTCCTGGACAGATCGGTGAGTTGCAGCGCTCTTTACTTGACTTCCCGCGTGGCTGCCTGCGTGCGTGGCTGCCTGCGTGCGTGGCTGCCTGCCTGCGCGCGTGCTGATTTGCAATCGATGTTCGCTATCGTCAGGTTATTGACACCTGGTACAAGTCCAATGACGAGGAGTCCTTCAATATGTCTCGAAAGTTGATCAGGGAGGAGGGCTTGCTGTGCGGTAAGTGCTTCCAAGCGGAAAAACGTCCTCCAGTAACTATTCCAAGCGCCACGCTGTCTTATCTCGCGACGGAATGAAACAGGGGGGAGCTCCGGCACCGCCATGGCAGCTGCCGTCAATGTTGCCCAAGAGTTGAAAGAAGGACAACGCTGCGTGGTCATCCTTCCGGACTCCGTCCGAAATTACATGTAAGGCTTGGCGACGCGATGAGGCAGGCCAGTACTTGCTTTGGTCTGCTGCTTGGAAAAAAAGACAAAGGCTGTGGGTTTTGGATAGCAGTTGCAAATTCACCACATGTAGCCACTGTCCACTCTGGGCAATTTTTGTCCTTACTGAACCATGAACCCATTCACCGCCGTTGACGGCTATAGACGTCAAAGATTCCTTCCTCCGTTCCGACTCGATGCCTTCAAAATCTTCTTTTCCCCGTTGGCCGCAAGCATATTTGCAGCAGCCACAAATCCCGATCTCGATGAGATCGAGGATTAGCCCGAAGAAAACCAAAAAGACGCATCCGCTGAATTGGATTGGCTCTGAGATGGAGAAATAGTCGAAAGAAAACCAAAAAGACGCATCCGCTTTATTGGCTTGAAAGGTCGAAATGCGCAACAGCGCCCCCACCTCTATTGGTTGAAATGCGGTAATGCGCTCCTGGCTTCAATGGATTAAAGCAGTGCAAATCCAGCCCATGTGTTGATCCTGTGATTGGTAAATGGACGGACGGCTACGTCTTCCGGCATCGTTTCTATACTTACCCGTACGATTCCCCACCGATGAATCCAACCAGCACTGATTAAGTGTGGATTCATGGCTGTAAAAATGTCTTCTCGAAGGTCCAAATTCCTGAGTGACAAATGGATGGTGCAGAAGGGCTTCTTGAGCGAGAAGGAGCTGATGGTGAAAAACCCTTGGTATGTTGAAAATGATGGCAATGCGTGCAGAACATTCATTAACAGGAAGTACTGTCTCTTCTCGCTCAGGTGGTGGAACTTAAACGTGCAAAATTTGAACCTGTGCGCACCTCTCACCGTCTTGCCGACTGTCAGCTGCCAGAGGACGATCAAGATCCTCAAAGAGAAGGGCTTTGACCAGGCCCCTGTTGTGGATGAGTCGGGGTGCGTGCGTGCGTGACCTCGGAGCGTCTAAACGTTAGCCGCCGCCGCCCCCGACGCGAAAGGCTTCATTGTGTGTTTGCGTACGTAGGGTCATCCTGGGCATGGTGACTTTGGGAAACATGCTGGCTTCTATTCTTGCGGGGAAGATCAAGCTGTCGGACCCGGTTAACAAAGTGCTCTACAAGCAGTTCAAACAGGTTTGACTCCGTATTAAATTAGGAGGACTCCTCGCAGGTTTAATTTGGACTAATATCATATTGTTTTTAATAGCTAATTTCTTTCATTGTCACCTTGCCTCATCATTTCAGATCCGCCTGTTGGATAACTTGGGAAAGTTGTCCCGAATTCTGGAAATAGATCACTTTGCCTTGGTGGTTCATGAGCAGATCCAGTGTAAGTTGTTGCAATATCCCAACAGGCTCGCGGCATTTGTTACCATGACGACAAGAGGCAATTCAGACTTCATCTGACTATTTGGAAATACAAAAGGCTCGGTCGGTGATATCAATATCTGAGTCCTGTAGTTGATTTTTTTTTTCTTTTTTCTTTCTCTCTTCGCCCCCCCCCATCTGTTCTATTCTATTTTTCAGACTTGACAGACGGCTCTCCCAGTTTAAAGCAGATGGTCTTTGGGGTGGTAACCGCTGTCGACTTGCTCAACTTCGTCACAGGCCGTGAGCGGAGGGAGCGGTCTTTCTCGGATTCCACGGACGAGATGTGAATGGTTGCAGTGCAGTGCAGTGCAGTGCAGTGCTTCGTTCAGTTTTACAGCGCTACGATGTATACAGACGTGTTGAGTTAAATTTGTCTCAAAAATGGGGGGGGAGTAATGATTCCTTTTTATGTTTATGTAAACGTGAGTTTTGAAAATTAAGCAAGCTATTTTAACATTTGTTACACCAAAACTCGGGATGGGGGTCATTTTTTTGTTTGAAGAAATTGGTTGTTACAAAGGGAAGCTGCATGCTGCGCATAAGGAAAGCTGTTTGTTACAGGAGAAAACGGTTTATTTTTTGCAAATGGATGAGATTTGCGTATGTTTGAGAAAGGTGTTATAAGAAAGAACACTCAAAGGATTTTCCATAAATCATCATTAGTCAGGCTGACTGAATGTTAATTTTCATTTCTAGCTACAGTGCATGTGTATGCCGCTTGTATGCAAACAACAACCAAAAAATTATTTTTAAGTATTTTGAGTATTCTACATGAGGTCTTTATGCTTTCGACACATTGCCGCTAGGTTTCAGGGGAAATTGTTTTTATTTACTCATTTTATTGTAATGGATGCTGGTGGTTCAAAAAAGGTGGTTGATAGTTCAATAAAGATGATACAACATTTATTTTACATATCATAGTCGTGCATCTTCAGATTGCTATGGAGGACCAAGAGCGACCTAATTAAATCAACAAATATATAATGAAATAGTTAAATGTGTCAAGATGTTAAGTCAAGCGCTCAACATATTCGATAATGTAACATGGTAATATATCATTGACATGAAATAAACCGTTAAAAACACGTAAATAAAGATAATAATTCAAAAGATAAAAAAACTCCAAAATGTAATACGTTTCATTCCAAATTCATTTCTTGAATTTTGGTACTGTTCCATTGGTTGTGCCCAGGGGGCGCTGTTAAAAAGCTCTTTTACGATTCCTTTTGACGAGGGAATATGACGTCATCACGGCTGCCTGCATCCTAGCAACAGAAAAGGCGCAGCAAAGCGGAAGGAAGGAAGGAAGCTAGCTAGCTAATAGCTAAGTGCCTCGTTCGCAATGTAAACATCTTACTGCTTCTGGAAGCAACTGTTAAAAGGTAACAGACGTGCGTCGAGACGAAAAACGAGTTTCAACAAGCTGCCGCGGCGGCGGCTAACTAACGCCAGCTGCAAGCGCGCGAGCCAGCTAGCCAGCCAGCTAGCCAGCCAGCCAGCCAGCCAGCCAGCCAGCCAGCCAGCCCGCCAGCCAGCCCGCTAGCCAGCCCGCCCGCCCGCCAGCGAGCCAGCCAGCCAGCCAGCCAGCCAGCCGCACTCAACGCTTCTCGGAGTTTTGGGCGATGTATTCGACGTTTGGGGGTCTTGGCTTCGCTTGGCTTGGCTTGACTCACACAGTTACCTAGGTTACAACTTGATATTCAGCATCGAAATGGCCGCCCATGCTGTTGAGGACTTCTCTCTCTGTCATAATGTCGTGAGGGTAACGGTAGCCACACGACGCGACTGAAAAGGAAAAGCGGTGGGTGCCACTCCTCACCTGAGGCTGGCAGCTCGATGACCACTTGACTCCAGACGCTCGCTCGCTCGCACTTGGCCTGACATGTTTAGCCTCATGGCGAATTGCTGTAACTGGCTGAAACGTTGGCGAGAGCCCGCAAGGTAAGTCGTTTTACCCCAAAAAACAATCAACATATTTCATATTTTGGGCTTTGATTTGCAGTTGTACGTGTCAACTTTTTCAAAATGAGATGAAATGATCACCAACCGGTAAATTTAATATTTATTGTGCCAGAGTTTAACCATGATAGAAAGTTGCCGTTATGATGACTGTTCATGACTTTTAAAGACTCAGTGTGTAAGTCCCTCCCTCCCTCATCATGTTACATCGTTGGCCCTGTTGTTATGGAAAACTGTGGCGAACAAATATTCCAGGATTCAGCACAACGGTTGTCCAATTTATAGAGATGGACGTAAAAGCTTGTAAAAATGGTGAAATTGAAGTCAATTTGTCATTTCAGGGAGGCTATAGTTTTTGAGTAACCTTGCGGAATATACTTAGGGTCCTTGGGGGTAACACAAGAAATAGTCTTTTATATGATACTGTATTTTGTCATTAAAATACACAGATATAACATTTATATATATATATATATATATATATATATATATATTTTATCCCAATTACTATATGCACTTTTTGACACATTATCAGACTTCAGATTCAGATGCCTTGTGTTACAGGCAGGCAAGGATTTGTCACTGTATTATAATTGACTCTCATTTGTACGCATGTCTGCACTGTACTTGTTCATCCGAAAAGTGGCGTACACAGTCATAGAGAATCCCAATGTAAGGATAAAGGAGGTGCCTTGCGGAACCCACGTGGTCCACGTGACTTGAGCGAGCCTGTGGATTTAGTCCGAAATCCTCATCTAATCCCACAGTCGGGGAAGCTCCCTCCCTCCCTCCCTCCTTTGACACCTTAGCGCGAGGGGTTGCGACGCATATCGTGAAGGTGGGCGGGCGTTCATAACATGGATGGCCTTTCCATGAAACTTCCATTAAGCGCTTGATGTCCATTCCACTCAAGTGTCAAAGTTAAGTATGAAGAAAGGTGACAAATGCCCGTCGAGTCTGTGATTACGATCGACACCTCGGAGGCGACCCTGCGAAACCTTTGTCGCCTATCCACTGTTGATCTTTGTCACTTAATGAGCGCATAAAATTCGAGACTGACTGATGTAATATTCATCCTTTAATTCCTTCCGATTGCAGAAAAGTGACTCTGGTGATGGTCGGACTGGACAACGCAGGAAAGACCGCCACAGTCCGAGGAATCCAAGGAGGTGTGGACCTGAATGTTTTTTTTTTGTTGTTTTTTTTTAAATTTCTTTTCACACATTTGTCTTTGCTCACCTTTGATTTTGCTTTTCAGACAATCCCCAGGATGTCGCTCCCACTGTAGGCTTTTCCAAGGTGGACTTGAAGCAGGGGAAGTTTGAGGTCACCATCTTCGACCTGGGCGGCGGGAAGAGGATCCGCGGCATATGGAAGAATTACTACTCGGAGTCGCACGGCGTGGTCTTTGTGGTGGACTCCAGCGATGTGCAGCGGATTCAGGAGACGCGTGAGACCATGGCGGAGGTTCTGCAGCACCCGCGCATTGCTGGGAAACCTGTGCTCGTGTGAGTGGAATCAAAGTCTTTCCAAGTTGTACGCTTAAGTGGCCTAGTGGTAGAGTGTCCGCCCTGAGACTGGAAGGTTGTGGGTTCAAAGGTTGCGGGTTCAAACCCCGGCCGGCCGGGTCATACCAAAGACTATAAAAATGGGAGCCATTGCTTCCCTGCTTGGCACTCCGCATTAAAGGTTGGAATTGGGGGATTAGATCACCAAATGATTCCCGGGTGCAGCACCGCTGCTGCTCACTGCTCCCTTCGGGGATGGGTTAAATGCAGAGACAAATTTCACCACACCCAGATAGGTGTGAGTGACAATCATTGGGTCCTTTTTTTTTTTTTTTTTTTTTTTTTAAATCATCCTTGATTCAAGTCTTTTTTTTTTTTTGCCTCAAATCGAGGTCAAAGTACTTTCAAGCACTTCATTCTCATATGATTGATCATTCTATCATATGGCCAGTGGCAGAGCGTTGATGCCTCCTCGTTTCTCATTTGCTCAAATGTTCTGATGTTCTTCCTTAAGGCTGTGCAATCAATTTCAATTCAATGCCGATCACATAAATATAGTGTGTCAAAGATTTCAATTTGACCTGATATTTCTGTGTTTTCTACCAAAGAACGAATGATGATTTAAATCATTGTGACTTGTATCTGCATTGCAGACTTGCCAACAAACAGGATCAGGAAGGCGCGCTGGCGGAAGCAGACATCATCGAGAACCTGTCCTTAGAGAAGCTTGTCAACGAGAACAAGTGTCTCTGTCAGATCGTAAGTGTTCCTGCGCCTGCTGAGGGACATGACTTTTGCTTGCTTTTCTTAAGCCCCTGCCTGCCTGCCTGCCTGCCTGCCTGCCTGCCTGCCGGCCGGTCGGCTAGTCGGCGCTAATGAAAAAACCTTTTCCAGGAGCCGTGCTCTGCCGTGCTGGGTTACGGCAAGAAGGTTGACAAATCCATCAAAAGGGGTTTGGGCTGGCTGCTCAACAACATTGCCAAAGATTACGAGACCATTACCGAGCGTGTGCAGAAAGACACAGCGGAGCAACGAGCTCAGGAAGAGCAGGATAAGAAAGAAAGGGCAGAACGAGTGCGGCGGATAAGAGAAGAGAGGTGAGCGGGCGGGCGAGCGAGCGAACGAGCGGGCAGCCGCGGCAAGACGCATCGTAGAATGGAACACAATTACTGTCCTTGTTGTCTACAACCCAAAAGTAATGACTTTTTTTTCCTCCATCACTGAGGGTAAACACATTTGACCCCAGTAAATTATTTTCTTTTAACAAAGATGTATGAATGTATGAAGATGCCAAAGGTTAATACATTCCCCCCCTCCCAGGGAGCGGCAAGAGAGGGAGGAGGCAGAACAGGAGGGCAAGCAGATCTGCCAAGACCAACCCGATGAAGAAAACATGGCCGACCCATTCCAGCCTATTGAAAATGTCATCTGCTGCGAGGTGCGAAAAGGCCACACACACACACACACACCCACAATATGTGAAAACCGGGTGCGAGGTGACCAATTTCTCTTGCATTCAAAATTGTATTCAGAGCGGCGATAAAGCAGATAAGAGGCGGCGGCTACAGGAGAGTCCGAAGGCGGCCGCCGACTACGAGGAAGAGGATCGCCAAGAGACGGACAATGCCAGACAAACTCCGGATGATTCCAGCTCAAGTAAGTTCATTGGGACGGACCTGGCGCCACCTTTTGAAATAATAAAGGTCTGGCGAGTTTCGTCGAATCTCACTTTTGATCCACACAAGCCGACAGACAGACAGACAGACAGACAGACAGACAGGCAGGCAGGCAGGCAGGCAGGCAGGCAGGCAGGCAGACAGACATGTGGTTCCAAAAGAAACGAAAAGAAGCATTTTTTGTTGAATGATTTGCGCCAGCCACATGTTGTCACAGGCACAGCCACTGAGCAAAGCAAGAAAAAGGGGAGAAAATTTCACTTGAAGAGGAAGCACCGCGTGGACCCACTCAATTCCACCGAGGAGGGGCAAGGAGAGCGAGCCACACCTCCACCACTTCCAGGTTAGGCTTCTTTATTACTGATGAATACTTTTGGCACTTATGGGGAGAAGAATATGAATACCATATATTGGATGGATGGATGGATGGATGGATGGATGGATGGATGGATGGATGGATGGATGGATGGATGGATGGATGGATGGATGGATGGATGGATGGATGGATGGATGGATGGATGGATGGATGGATGGATGGATGGATGGATGGATGGATGGATGGATGGATGGATGGATGGATGGATGGATGGATGGATGGATGGATGGATGGATGGATGGATGGATGGATGGATGGATGGATGGAGTGCACATTTTTCCAAAGCAATGGTGGTGAGTGCACATTTTTCCAAAGCAATGGTGTTGTCTTTGTAACCTACTCACATGGGTATACCAGGCCTATCTGAAATCTGAGCCCATTTATTAAAGATATTCACTTGTGTGAAGAGCAACATTTACACACTCAAGTTAATTGTACCTTCCGCTATCTAGTGGACGAGCGTTGAATTGTTGTCTGTCTCCATTATATGTAGTAAATAAATCATCACAGCACACCTGATGAGGTATCACAGAACACCAACGTACTGATGTTTGCCTGATAAATCTTGCAATGTTCCACTGCCTTTTTTTTTTTTTAATTATAGTTGGATGGGCGTCACCTAAAGTTTCTAGGCTGCCCAAACTAGAGCCTCTGAGGGACTCAAAAGCTTCCGGTAAAAACAGCCGTGTCGAGAATCAAAATCATCCTTTCATTTCATTCTTGAACAACTTCCATCCGATCTCATGCTTGCAAACAACGGTTTGAGTTCTCGTTCAGTAACGCCGAGAAGTGTTTTCTCTTCAGAGTAATAATTGGAGGGACGTTGTTGCGATTCGAGGCAACATTTCAATTTGGCACTGCAGAGGAAACACTGAAGCCATGCTTTCACTGGACGGCGTGTCCACCTTGATCATCTCCAACGTCTTGTCTTGTTGATCTTTGCGTTCATCTTTCTGTCTGTTTGCGTTGGGCATCCTTGAATTCACCCTCTGATCCCATTCTGTGTTTGCTTTGAGCCACCCACGCATGGATTTATTTCTGCGTAATGAATGGCTGCGTAATTAATAACTTGGCCAAATTGTCTCTTCCGCTTCGCAGAGTTTTACAAGAAGCCACTCCCGCCTGTGGCAAATAAGCCACAGCCTAACAGTGACACCTGCGATGTGGTCTTTTAACCTCCTTTTACCCATCGGGGACAACCCGAATCACGACTCTCCTCTTGTGCTTTTTGTCCCAAGTAAGCGGAGTGTAAACAGCATGTCTGGGAAAAGAAAAGAAAAGAAAAGAGCTGCCCGGGCGGGAGCAGGGGAAGTGCGGCGCGGCGCGGCGCCAAACATGGACAAGGATGCTCTTTTCAGAGTCGGACGCCGCAAAACTGTGTTTTTACACACCAAAATGTACATGTTTACGATACAAATGTCCCATCTGTTTTTACTGACATTAAACATAATGAACACGGCTGCAGTCACGTTGAATGGTTGTTTGGTGGACGTATCTCGTGTTAAAAAGACAAAAAATGATCAAAACATTGAGTGAAAATAATTCAACTCATGGTCTAACAGAATTATATATGTATAATATTTGAAATGCGATCTTTCGATACGCATCCCACGGCGATAACATTCAAGGACGATTGGAGTTTTAAAGTGGACCATTGAGTGGGATTCCATTGAATGTGGTACGTACGGCTCAGCTCCAGAGAGTTATGTATGATATTTGACGAATAGAGCATTTCCTTCAAAGATGTATCCCCCCCCCCCACAATATCCACGGGATGTGCACAACCTAGACAAGGCCGCATAATTCTATGGACTCGGTGTGTATGGACTCGTTTGATCGAATTGCTTTCCATACTTTTAGTTCTAATCTAGGGGCTTCAAGTGCTGCTGCTGCCGCCGCCGCCGCCGCTGCCTGTAGGGCTGAGCATCGATCTGAGACTGCATGGAAGCCTCTGACGGAGCATGGCGCAGTGTTAATAACGTGCGATGATGAGATTGACTTGGCTGTCAGTCCGATCATTGACTTGCCTTCCGGAACATGTTCCGGCATAGATTGCCCGCGGGATGCTTTTTCTTGACTTTTCCCAAGTGCAGAAAAGCCACTAGAAAAGAAAAGGAGCGTGCCAATTTCTTTTGTACGACACCGAAAATGTCAACCATAAAAACGTGTACACTGCGGGGAGCAATGCGTGTCAGAGAACGAAAAGACAAAACAGGGACTCGCATGATTATAAACGAATGGAACCGGATGTTTTATTTTGCATAATCAACATACCTGACCGAATATGCATTGACTTCGCTGTATAAATTAACCGTTGCACATGCTCTTTTCAAAGTCATGTCGAATGCTGGCACTCTTAGCTTGAAAACGCATGGTGAAAAAATATACTTATGCATCTACTTCATGTATAAGTTAAAAAAAAGAAAAGGAAAAGGGACACGGAAGGAATGAATTTATGCAGCAAGCACTTTAGGGCCTAAAGTTTAGGCGCTTTCTTTTTATAACCCCCATGCAGTTTTTCTTTTTACCTGTAGAGGGCAATCTAGTCCCAGAAATCATTGACGTCAACGTGACGACTCATGAGCGTCAGCAGCGAGTCAAAGTGTATTTTGCCTCGATGCTTATTGAGCGAGCATCCGGGGCTGTGGTGAGTCTTCATTTGAAAAACTGATGTGTGTGTGTGTGCGCGTGTGTGCGCGTGCGTGCGTGCATTTAAGACCTCGGCTGGAATCTTTAATGATCAGCTTGTA
This sequence comes from Syngnathus scovelli, assembly GCF_024217435.2. Classification (NCBI taxonomy): domain Eukaryota; kingdom Metazoa; phylum Chordata; class Actinopteri; order Syngnathiformes; family Syngnathidae; genus Syngnathus; species Syngnathus scovelli. The sequence goes on from NC_090848.1 coordinate 261,706, forward strand.
GCCAATGCTCGCTACGCTTTTGCTACTAATTCGAAGGAGCCTCGGAGGCGTTTCGGGGCATTCCTGGAATGGCGCCACGCTCGCTTCCTTGAATAGCTGCAAAGCAATACACCAATGACATGACAAGTCAAATGCCAGGTAAAGCTTGAATGAAGCTGAAACATTGTTTCCCTCCCTCTGCCAATCAAAAGCTGCTTTGTACTTGTTCCGCACGGTTCGGCCTTTCTCATTTTCCAAGCCCCTCCGACTTCTTAAATGCAGGCCCACGACATTGGTGTAATCGGATTGGTTGATGGTGTAATCGGATTGGCTGGCTGGCTGAAGGACGATGGATGGATGGATGGATGGATGGATGGATGGATGGATGGATGGATGGATGGATGGATGGATGGATGGATGGATGGATAGATAGATAGATAGATAGATAGATAGATAGATAGATAGATAGATAGATAGATAGATAGATAGATAGATAGATAGATAGATAGATAGATAGATAGATAGATATCTGTACAGACGGAGCAACTTTAAGTTCCAAGTTAAAGTCCCAATGATCATCGTCACTTGGCTGCAATTCTGCTGCCCAATGCGTCCATATGTCTTTGTTGCCAAGTTTATTGACTTTTTGGACCCAAGTGAGGATCTATTGCTTGTAAAGAAATTCAAAAGTGGCACATTTCAGTTCATGTGTTGCTGTATGCTGCTATGTATTGAGGGTGGGTTTTCTTTCTGATTCCATCTCTCTCTATTGAGTGAAAGAGCTGGAGTGGATGCTGTTCGCTCTGGTTTCATTCAGTAGAGCTGCAGCGACCAAGATGACGGCGTTGACACAGCGACGGTCTTTACTCATCCAAAAAAAGTGTGTGTGTGTGTGTGTGTGTGTGTGTGAGGGGGGGGGGGGGGACCATGAGATACGGCACAAAAATAAACGGAATTGCAACATTTCTCAACAAATTGTTACCATTTTACGGAAAACCTGCGAGAGGGTGAATTTAGTATTTGGTGGCTCGAGCACAGGTGATGGGCACACTGCCAACTTTGAGGTTATAAAAAGGTGGCGGGCGGGTGAGAATGCAGAAAGGCAGGACAAAGAGGAAGATTAGGCCGCAAAAGGCAAGGAGGGATCGCTGAGAGAAAAAGGAAAGCAGATAAGGGATAATGAGGTCTTCACAGGAAGCGTGCGTGCGTGCGTGCGTGTTAGGAGGAAAAAGAGGGAGGGAGGGAGGGAGGGAGGGAGGGAGGGAGGGAGTGACGTGAGATAAAGGTTCAAAGGTATGATGATGCTGTGTGGCATGGCACTGCCGCAGCACAACTTGAGAGAAAGAGAGAGAAGCCCCAGTCAAATGTCAAAAGTCTTAGTCTGCGTGTGGAAGGCGATTTGCGGTCCAACTGATATTTTGCGGCTTGACAATAATCCATTGTGTTTCCCCAGAATGTTGTTGTTTTTTTGTATTTTGTAATTGCTCTTCCTGTTTAGCTTTGTGTATTTTATTATTAGCACCTTTTTTTACAGCTTTACATCAGTTCCACAAATGTCCATTTCGCAAGGGAGAAGCAAAGAGAGAAATATGTACACGTCACATCTTCTGATTCACCGACGCCACAAGTAGGACTGTAAATCTCAACACGGATAGGAAATCAATGTTGTGCATGTGTGATCACTTGATGCTCCGACTGCTGAAGCTTCAGAATTATTGTCAGGAGGAGAGAAGAACACCTCTGATGTTGACGGGCGATGGAAAATGCCCGTCTTGAAGGATGCCGAAGATACCCAAGAGCGATTGCTCCCCGAGGAGTGCATTCCGCTCCGAGGGGAGCGCAATTCTGTGGAGATGTTTTATAGTCTGAGTGAGTGAGTGAGTGAGTGAGTGAGTGAGTGAGTGAGTGAGCGAGTGAGTGAGCGAGCGAGCGAGCGAGCGAGTGAGTGAGTGAGTGAGTTAGCGAGCGAGCGAGTGAGCGAGCGAGCCTTTCTTTCTGCTGCCACTCAGCAGTAATATTAGTGCTCCAACAGTGGCTCCCTTTGCAATGATTTTCCCCCTGTTCTGCGTACTGTTTGGCCATATAGTAACTTGATTGACACAAGTGACCGTTACACTACCTGAATCTCCAGTCGCTTGTTTAGAAGGAAAAGTCCACCCCCCCCCCCCCCCCTAAAAATAAAAGCCCAGAAACTGCCGTTAAGGATCGGAAGGGGCATTTATTTAATGTGGAAGAAACGTGGCCGTTAAAAAAAAAAAGTGGGCTTGTAGGAAGGAGAAAATGGTGTTGTTAAATCCAGCTTGTTTAAAATCTTTGGCAGCTGCCTAGAATAAAGCCTCTCCTTTCCCAACAGCACTTGCTTTGGGGCTTTTCCTTCTCCAACTTGGGTTTTGAATTGGACCGGAAAATTTGTGCGCTTTTTAAATACGGCTTTTTTTTTTTCTTTCTTTCATTTTAGGCATCTGGCTAAGGGTCAAGACTCCATGCAAAATGGGCTAATGAATAGCTTCGGTGTGGTGGGGTCAAAAGCCCTTCAAAGTCAACCTTTTTGCCACATGCCGCTGACTGAAAATGACATTGCAGTTGCTCAGGGTCCAGGTCGCGACATCTCACTTTGATCATGTGATGTTTGCAAACTGAGCCATGATTGGTTTTTTTTTCCCGAGCCTTGAGCAACTGTGATGTCATTTTCAGTCAGCAGCAAGTGGATGGGTACATTTTGCTGCTTTATTCATATTCCACAAATGTCATACTCATCTGAATGCTGTGATTAGACTAGTGGGGGTTGCATAGAACATATTGTTCCAAAAAAAAAAAGAAAAAGGGGGCTTGACTCCCTCTTTAATCAATGGCTATTTGAGCACAAACGGTGCAGAAGCACATGTAGACAGACAATATTACAACTCTCATAGGCATATAGTGTTTATCCTCTTCAAAAGCAACTCCTGTAATTGAAGCGTATGAGCCCCCCTGGTGGCCAAGTCATGCACATCAGAAGGAGCAGCACAATGGCTATAAAATTCAAGCAAAAACAGTGTCCAAAATGTCATCATTTATTTTTTTCCCTATAGCACAATTATCAACTTGCCGTCTTTCTTGCTCTTAGTATAAAAATCAGCTGGTCTGAGACAAATATAGATTTGGGCTCTGTGTGACTAAAACACTCAATGAAAACCAATGAGCCTTTAAAAGTACACCAAAATGTTGAAGTGTTAAATTCATCCTAATCAATAGGCCCCGTGTTCCTCTTTGTGGCAAAATCCATCCAAAGTCATTACGTGTGAACAATGTAAGTCTGCAAACGTTCCGCTTGCCCTTCCAAGTCGGATCTGCATTGTTGCGTTCAGAGGCGCAACAGGTGAGCCAGCGCACGCGGCCGGCGGAGGTGTGGAAAAGCGTGTGCGTGTCGTGTCAAGAAAGTTTCGGGCCTTGAATAGCCGCCAGATTTGTATAATCACCTTTTTTGCAGTTATCGGCCCCGCTCTAAAATCTTGGGCTACCCACGGTGTCGCCACCCCCTCATTTGTAATCAAGCTGCTTGACGTTTGCACTTAACGCCCCCCCCCCCCCACACACACATTCCATCATCTGCAGCACACCTGTGGAGCACATCAGCTGTAAAGCAAAGGAACGGACGGCTCAATTGATGCTTCTTGCAGCCACCATTGGTCAATAAAGCTCATGACTCAGATGCATCTTTGCGATGGCACAATGGAAAACATCCCGCCAGTGGTGTTGACTCTGCTCTCGCTGCTGGACAGAGAAGCAACGGAGGCTATTCAAAGTTAGCCACACATGAGCAACATTTTTTTTTTTTTTTGCTTTTGAAATATGGAAGGCTGCTTGCCACTGGGAATGCAATCAAGATTCAGCTACTTTTATGAAGTGGTTGCTGGCTGAGCTCACTCATCAAATGAGTGAGACATCTGTGTTAAAGGTAAATCTACTCATATTTATGGCTCTTTACATATATATATATATATTATTTGATGTATCGACTAATCATTGTCGCTTTCTTAACGAATCAATAAGCTTAATTCATTTTCAATGAAATATTTTGGTTGCTGACACACCAAGCGGAAACAGCTGCACGTGCGGCCTCACCCTGAGCGCAGGCCGGCCGGCCGGACGTCCGGCGGCGGCGGCGGGCAAGTCGGCACTCGCCTTGGCGCGATCCTTTATGTCCCGGCCGGCAAACACGTTGACGAGCAGACTGAATGAAAAGTGAACGTGGGGAAAGAAATAAGTTGACTTGACCTCATTATATTCCCTACAGCTCCTGAAAATTGCTTTTGCACTTGATATCTCCTTGCCAATCACGGCAGCCCCATTGAGCGTCCTTTGCACAGTCAGTGGCTCGGCGCCCGCCCGTGTGCTGGCTGACTCAGCAGCTGTCACCCAAAAAAGAAGCCGGGCCAGCGGGCCGGGCCGGGCCAGGCCATCTGTGACACTTGTCGAGTCGCAATAAAGTCAAAGCCCGGTTGAGTGGCAGAGCCGCCCGCCCGCCCGCCCGATGGGTAAACACACCGTTGTCTCTGGCACGTTCTTCGCCTTGCCCAAGTAGCAGAGCCTGACAGCTGGAAGAATAAAACAAAGTTCACGTAGTCACTCGAAGGCATCGTGTGGTATTTCCAATCACGTTCATGTTTCCACTCATCAGCATTTGCAAGCAAACTGTCCCCAAGCCTTTTATCTTGTAGCAACTGCTGACTGGGGAGCTCGGCAAGGGCGGCATCGGACTGCAACGCGGCTGCTCGGCCATTGTTCCTTCGACAGGCGACAGACCCTTTTTTTTTTGCGCGGCTCTTCAGACGATAGAAGAAAAAGTCAGACACTCGGTCGGAGGGAAACATTTCCACATGCGGTGTGGTCGGCTATCAAAATGTGTCATGGCACCAGTACATGACTTTGAATTATTCCATCAATTTGGTGCACATGGGGTGGTGTGTAATGAGTGAGCCTCAGTTTGGTGTTCCATTTTTAAATTAAGGTTACCATGAAGATAACATTTCATCTTTCTCAAATGAAAATGATTTGATGTGGTGTACTGTCGAGGTCAAGAAACTTCCAGTTGTCATAAAGGAAATAAAGTTCCTTGCACATGTAGAAATAAATAAATACATTTTATACATTTCACAAACTTGATATTGTATTCACAAATACAGTTTTACACACCCTAAAAAAATTTCTGGGGTTGTGAGAACTTTTATTCATTGACTTATGTATTTATCTTTCTATTTATTGATTTGAATAGGTCCAATGCGCATTAATGAACATCAGTATGAAAACAAATGTAAATATGCTACAAAGCTAGTTTCAATTTCATTATTGGTGGAGGAAATCAAAAGCACTGATTGTTATAATTGAGATGAATAAATATAGAATGTACTTCAGTTCACTTGTTGAGGTGTCATTTTCTTTTAGGGTCCCCCTACTGGTCAACGGTGGCTACTGTACTAAGGTGTGCACTGCAAAGGTTACAAGCAAGATGGCCGACTCCATGTTGGCAGGTGTGCATGTGGACTCTCACTGGATTCGTTTTTTTTCCCCCCAAGCATTATTTTGACATTTTTGCAATCATTTCAAGATGGAATTGTCAGTATGGTGTGGATACTATCAAGCCATCAACCATCCGTGACCTGGTTCCTGACCTCCTGGCCTGAACACAAAAATGGTGAGTCAATATATCAAAGTCACCTTTTGAATTGAGTCAACTGAAGCCATGGAATTGTGATCAAATAGCAGCATCAAGATAAAAGGCAGATGAGACTGAATTGAAGTGTTAAGGCTCACTCGGCAAGTTCGTCACCAATGCTAGGGAGCGAGTCAGGGAGGGAGTCAGGGAGGGAGTCAGGGAGGGAGCCAGGGAGGGAGCCAGGGAGGGAGCCAGGGAGGGAGCCAGGGAGGGAGCCAGGGTGGGAGCCAGGGAGGGAGCCAGGGAGGGAGCCAGGGAGGGAGCCAGGGAGGGAGCCAGGGTGGGAGCCAGGGAGGGAGCCAGGGAGGGAGCCAGGGAGGGAGCCAGGGAGGGAGCCAGGGAGGGAGCCAGGGAGGGAGCCAGGGAGGGAGCCAGGGAGGGAGCCAGGGAGGGCCACACACATGGCAGACGCGCTTGCTTGAGAGCGCACAGATGTTACAGCGGCGCTAGCTCCAAGTAGCACACACAGCGCCACTTGTCTTGTCTGATGAGAAGCCTCATTTGGAACTGCCATTAGGAAGACGTGTGATTTATGGCTCTGTCTGCCTGCCTGCCTGCCTGCCTGCCTGCCGCGGCTCTCACTTCACGATAAACTCGAGAGAGAGAGAGAGCGCCAACCTCTGTCCCGCTGCCTCTGTCTTGTTACTCAAACATTTCGCCCATAGAGATGGCGGCGGAACCACGTCACAAACACAGTCTCACGTTTATGGATAGACTGAATGAATCAATGATGGAGATGAAGACATCTATCTGGAGGACATTTTCATTATATTCTACCAGTGTGAATGTGAAGGGGAAGAAAAAAAAAAAAAAAAAGATTATGCAGGTTCGCATGCACTGATTCATATTGTGGGGTGGGACTTCATTTGAAGCCGATAATTAGTTTAATCATCTTAGTTAACCTCCATGTATCCTGGAAAATGATAGGCAGCTGGATCATTATGAAACAAAATCAAAAACACACCAAATGCAATTATAAAAATCATCATTTCTATCTTTCACCTCTTGCGCAATGTCAGAAGAATCAGATATGTCTTTATAGAATCAATATAATAACAGAAATAAATCTGGATTATGTCACCATCCCTTCCACATTTCCATCCCTGTGCAATTAAAAGGATAATGTGGTAAAAAAAAAAAAAAAAAAAGGATGTTGATGCCGGCGGGATTGAAGTTCTATTCCCTGCCTGGGCTCACTCTGCCGAGCCGCTGCATCTGTCCATCTGTCAAGCCCCCCGGCCGGGCCCATCAATCCCATAGCTGAGTGCAGTGCAGGTGAGCGGGAGGAGCGGAGAACCAACATTAATCACTCAGACGTGGACGGCGGTGGTCTGCTCCGAAGGAAGGAAGGAAGGAAGGAAGGAAGGAAGGAAGGAAGGAAGGAAGGAAGGAAGGAAGGAAGGAAGGAAGGAAGGAAGGAAGGGCTAGAGAGAGAGACAGAGAGAGGGAGCAATCATGTGTCATGCTTTTTTACAATTAAGCTAAGAAATGATTTGGAGAAAACAAAAGAGTGAACCCATCAAATGTCAAATGCAATGTTTGTACTGTCTTTCGAATTGTAGTCACACTCATCACAATATTTGATTGAGGAACAATTGGTCAAATTCATTGTTAAGTTGAAATGATCTGCCTTGTTGCTGTAATGACGTCAATGTTGTAGCACGCAGTCCATTTGTCTCCCGTTCCACAAAAGTCTCGTCTGGTTGGAGATGCTGCATCGACGATGAAATAATATAAATAATCGAAGCAGAAATGGACTGGCCATTTCTGCTCCGATTATTTGGAGTGGAAGCGTCAATCTGTCCCATTCTTAGCAGCTGCTCCAGCATAAGCGAGCTTTCAGGTCTTTCCATTCTAAGATTTCGGCGTGTGGATGTTTCGGGTGGCTCTGTCTGTCTGTCTGTCTGTCTGGCCCTTAATTGCTCGATCCATTGAGTCGTCCCTCTCCGGCGGATGCCTGCTAGCCGGCGTGTGAATATTTCATAATAGAGGCCGCTCGCTCATTTGTCAACCTCATGCTCGGCTATAAAATACACATTGCACCCGACTTTGATTTGTGTCATCGGCTCGGCTCGTCTGAGAATGATGTTTACTTTAGAAATTAGGTGCTACGAAACTCGCCGTGTTTGCATTTGCCGTAATAAAAAAAGTTTGTGGCTGTGAGCGGAGCAGAGCAGAGTAGAGTAGAGTAGAGTGGAGTAGAGTAGAGTAGAGCGGGAAGCATACACACACACACACACACACACACACACACACACACACACACACACGCATACACACACACACACACACACACACACACACACACACACACACACACACACACACACACACACACACACACACACACACACACACACACACACACACACACACACACACCCACACACGCACGTTAGCTTCATTGAAGTTGTGAACTTGAATGGTCTTGTCATCTCATTGTGGATGGATAAATACTTGCCAATGCCTGCTAAAATAATGAGTCATGGGACGAGTCGTCAAAACAACAGGGAAAAATCCTATTGTGATCATTTCAGATTTGCTGTCATAATCCATTTTTTCTCATGAAAATAACCACTCAAGTATGCTAAGTGAAAAAGTACAATCATGAAGTGTTTGTACTTGCATTCTTGTCATCATTTACTGTATGAGTACGAAAGTAGGAAAAGCGCTGCTTCGCGGTATTCTTGTCATGTCCCGTCTTGCTCCAACGGTGATTAACACAAGCGCAACATGCATACGTTTTGACAGACAGGCACCCCCCCCCCCCCTCCCTCCCTCCCTCTCTCGGGTCACTCTCGGAGGAGTTGTCCCCTGCCCGTTGGCATGTGGACGTGTGTAATGGAGATGGATGGTGGCTGGCTGGCTGGCTGGCTGGCTGGCTGGCTGGCTGGCTGGCTCCGTCCGTGCAACACTGTGCAGCAGAGCAGACTGACTAGTGCCTAAACGCCTGTCTAGCAGCACCCATCAGTCTTCCCCCGACGTGAGCTCAGTATCACTCTGCGCGCGCGTGTGTGTGTGTGTGTGTGTGTGTGTGTGTGTGTACTTGTTCTTATTAGTATGGGGGGTCCGAAGACAGGGAGCCCACCAACAAAGTGGGGCCCTGTGTCGTTGTGGGGTCCAAAATCATGGACCCCACTCGGGAAACCACTCTAAAACAGCTTGAAATGCTCTAACAACATGCCTCACGAATTTTTTTCACTTACCCCTCATGGTCGCAATGTTGAGAATTGTGTGTGTGAAGTGTGTGTGCTCAGTAGCGGCCCCCCGACCATGGCAAGTGGTATTGCAAGTATACACACTACCGGAAGTGTGTGTGATTCAACCAATCAGGGCACCTCGTGATCCGAGTGTTGATTAAGAAAATAAAATGCTATTTCCTGTAGATTTAAACCAGGTAATTATTATTTTAGTAACCATAGCAGCTAAAATAATACTGTAAACATAAAATTCCTGCATTACAATTGCAATTTATCTATGTTATTTAATATTCATTACACTTGCTTTATAAAAATACGCTCATTCTATTAGGCTTATTTTAAAAACTGTCTCGTGCATTTTTCATGTTCTAAACATAAAAATAAAGGTATAAATAAATAGTAATTTATTCTTTACCATCAGTTTACATATTAGTTAAATCAGCATCTCGTGCATTTTTCATGTTCTAAACATAAAAATAAAGGTATAAATAAATAGTAATTTATTCTTTACCATCAGTTTACATATTAGTTAAATCGGCAGGTATTGCATGTGTTAGCTTCATGCGGCTAAAACCACCAGCTTAACGTCACTTCGCCACGTGTGACGCCGCCAGACTGAGACTGCTCCGCGACGAAGACACGCTGCTCATAACGAAACACAACATACACGGTGAGTAAATCAACTGCATGTAAATACTAAGTACAAGAAACTGATGTAGAAATGCTTTTTGTCCAGACCCCGAGGGGTTTATATGCAATGATTATGGCTTCGGATTCGGTATATTGTCACTCGGATGGCGTAACGTTTTCCCCTCAGACAGTCCGGCTTTTTAACTTGTTATTCATCTTAGCTTGCAGTGGTTTTAAAAACAATGGTGTAAAAGCGAACGACAGAATGTATAATTGCTCCGTGTTATATTCAGGATGATTTCGATGTGCTAATGTTTCATAATTGCTAAGCCCAGAACCGGACTCTGGCCGTAATTGCCGAAACCACTTCAAAACTCGTCAAACACGTGGTAAAGCTCAGTGTTATGATATATCTGCATGTCTTCTGTATTTCTCGGTGGTTTTCTATCATGTAAGAATGCTTTCTTTAAATAACACAAGCATTCTGACGCAATAAAACTATCCGGAAACTAGCTTATTGGCTAATTAGCTACCGCTAATCAGGATGCTACGTTCACTTTTCAAACACAAACATAATAAAAACGAGTTGGTAGCTCCTGAAAAGTATAACGAATTATACTGGTAAAACTATTGAAATAACTTTTCTTTGGATGCAGCACCTGGTTGGAACTGTGACTAGTTAAAAGTAACAAAGCTCAGCTTCAAACCGACAAACATTTTCATTAATACATCAGTATTTTCTGAAAAATATTCTTTCTTTAATCACTCTTGTCCTGTTAGTTCTCAGGCCAGGCTTATTCCTTCAGTCTTTATACAGTGGATGATTACAAATCTTTTAAAATTAATATAGAGTGCTTGTTAAAGTTCTCTCTGCCATGTTTTGAATTATTTTTTAGAGCCAGAAATGTCCAAAAGGAAAGCAAGAAAAAAGCCTGCTGATGAAGCAGCCTTTTACATTTAATCCTCAAAGGACAAACCTGGACTAGTGGAAAGATTTATTGATGATCAAAAAGGTAATAAACTCATTTTTAGACCATTTATCCATTAAGTATATATTTATTTATTTTATAAAACAACACAAAAAACAATCAAATTCAGATTGGTTGTTGTATTTCTGTTTCTAAGCGAGAACTTAGTATTAAAATTGTAAGATAACACCACAATTATTTGGTTAAAGGTGTATCTTAAAGAAATATTTTCTCATAACCAATGGTTTTATATAAAATGTCCTTGCAGGAAGAGGTGTGTTTGCTACCCAGCACTTTGAACAAGGAGAGTTCATCTTAGAATACAGGGGTCAACTTCTGTCAGCAGAAAAATGCCAAACAAGCAAGTACTCTGAAAAGGAGAGTACATTTCTCTTTGACTTTGAATGGCAGAATCATTACTGGTGGTATGTATATCCAAATATTTTCTATACAATAATTATGAACTCTAGAAAGAGACTGGAATAAAATACCCTAAATTAGTGAGTCACTCAGAAGCAATATTTCAATAACACATCAGGATTGTGGCATTAACAATTTTTTTTATTTAGTGCTATGACGTTCAAAAAGACATTGTTTCCCTCTCAACTTTTCTTTTGAAATGTTGCAAGTTTTTATTTCTGTAAGCCAACTTTTATTTGACTAAAAAACTAGTTATATGATACAAAATGTTTGATTTCTGTTTTTTCTTTCCTAGTATTGATGCATCAACAGAGGATGGCTCTCTTGGAAGATTAGTGAATGACAACCACAAGTCTCCAAACTGCACCATGAAAAAAATAGTAAATGACGAGCCCCATTTGTGCCTTTTTGCCATCAAAAACATAGAAATGGGAACTGAAATCGATTACAACTATGGTGATTCTAAATGGCCATGGTGTGAAAAAGTAAGTCAGTAAGATCAAGTATGCAAGTTGGAATATTAATTTGTTATTAAAAAAAGGAAGATTTTTGTCTCTTTTATTTAAATTACTCTCAGTATGATGTTGGTAATTTATTTGTGGTTTTGATTCCAGGTGACAGGCTCTCAGGCTCCTGTTGACGGTGCGCTGCCTGAACCAGCCAGAACTTGGCAGGACTCTGGCCCTGATGATAACATCAAACAAGATGCCAGCCAACAGGTAACATTCAGTTAGACTTTGTTGTAAGAAATAAACTTTGTAGACCTTTTCTTGTTCTCTTAGTTTACAGCTTTTAGTTGGAAAGCTGTTCTTTAGTCAGAAGGTACCTTAAACAGCATTCAGCCAACCATTGGATCACACGGTTTTAGTGGTTCTCCTCATAGAGCCCAAACGAACCAGTGGCACACACACCTATAGAAGGATTGTTGAAACATGCGCCCATGGGTGTCCAACCAAGCCAATCATTCACACACACAACAGATTTCTGATGGCTACTTGTGGGGCCCTCCGTATGGATCTAAAGTTGTCTTGGTTATTCCAACCAAGCCAATCATTCACACACACACAACAGATTTCTGATGGCTACTTGTGGGGCCCTCCGTATGGATCTAAAGTTGTCTTGGTTATTCCAACCAAGCCAATCATTCACACACACACTAACAGATTTCTGATGGCTACTTGTGGGGCCCTCCGTATGGATCAAAAGTTGTCTCATGTTTTTAGATCATATTTTGGTTATGGACATTATGGAGGCTGATTATATTACAGCTATAGTTCCACACATCCTCAACAGCAAAACGGCTAAAATGTCATGCTGAAGGATGCTCCACTACATCCATAAAGATGCTGTTATAGGACCTGATTAGACATCAGGTCTGACTGGAACACTTTAGTTAGAAAAGCTTGTTTGGTTTTGGGGACTAACTTCACATGATTTAACTATACAGGTCTTGAGTCTGTCATTTGTGGTGTCTGTATGATGTTGGTAAGTTATTTGTGGTTTTAATTCCAGGTGACAGGCTCTCAGGCTCCTGTTGACGGTGCTCTGCCTGAACCAGCCAGAACTTGGCAGGATTCTGACCCTGATGATAACATCAAACAAGATGCCAGCCAACAGGTAACATTCAGTTAGACTTTGTTGTAAGAAATAAACTTTGTAGACCTTTTCTTGTTCTCTTAGTTTACAGCTTTTAGTTGGAAAGCTGTTCTTTAGTCAGAAGGTACCTTAAACAGCATTCAGCCAACCATTGGATCACATGGTTTTAGTGGTTCTCCTCATAGAGCCCAAACGAACCAGTGGCACACACGCACCTATACAAGGATTGTTGAAACATGCGCCCATGGGTGTCCAACCAAGCCAATCATTCACACACACATAACAGATTTCTGATGGCTACTTGTGGGGCCCTCCGTATGGATCTAAAGTTGTCTTGGTTATTCCAACCAAGCCAATCATTCACACACACACAATAACAGATTTCTGATGGCTACTTGTGGGGCCCTCCGTATGGATCGAAAGTTGTCTCATGTTTTTAGATCATATTTTGGTTATGGACATTATGGAGGCTGATTATATTACAGCTATAGTTCCACACATCCTCAACAGCCAAACGGCTAAAGTGTCATGCTGAAGGATGCTCCACTACATCCATAAAGATGCTGTTATAGGACCTGATTAGACATCAGGGCTGACTGGAACACTTTAGTTAGAAAAGCTTGTTTGGTTTTGGGGACTAACTTCACATGATTTAACTATACAGGTCTCGAGTCTGTCATTTGTGGTGTCTGTATGATGTTGGTAAGTTATTTGTGGTTTTAATTCCAGGTGACAGGCTCTCAGGCTCCTGTTGACGGTGCGCTGCCTGAACCAGCCAGAACTTGGCAGGACTCTGACCCTGATGATAACATCAAACAAGATGCCAGCCAACAGGTAACATTCAGTTAGACTTTGTTGTAAGAAATAAACTTTGTAGACCTTTTCTTGTTCTCTTAGTTTACAGATTTTAGTTGGAAAGCTGTTCTTTAGTCAGAAGGTACCTTAAACAGCATTCAGCCAACCATTGGATCACACGGTTTTAGTGGTTCTCCTCATAGAGCCCAAACGAACCAGTGGCACACACACCTATAGAAGGATTGTTGAAACATGCGCCCATGGGTATCCAACCAAGCCAATCATTCACACACACATAACAGATTTCTGATGGCTACTTGTGGGGCCCTCCGTATGGATCTAAAGTTGTCTTGGTTATTCCAACCAAGCCAATCATTCACACACACACTAACAGATTTCTGATGGCTACTTGTGGGGCCCTCCGTATGGATCAAAAGTTGTCTCATGTTTTTAGATCATATTTTGGTTATGGACATTATGGAGGCTGATTATATTACAGCTATAGTTCCACACATCCTCAACAGCAAAACGGCTAAAATGTCATGCTGAAGGATGCTCCACTACATCCATAAAGATGCTGTTATAGGACCTGATTAGACATCAGGTCTGACTGGAACACTTTAGTTAGAAAAGCTTGTTTGGTTTTGGGGACTAACTTCACATGATTTAACTATACAGGTCTTGAGTCTGTCATTTGTGGTGTCTGTATGATGTTGGTAAGTTATTTGTGGTTTTAATTCCAGGTGACAGGCTCTCAGGCTCCTGTTGACGGTGCTCTGCCTGAACCAGCCAGAACTTGGCAGGATTCTGACCCTGATAATAACATCAAACAAGATGCCAGCCAACAGGTAACATTCAGTTAGACTTTGTTGTAAGAAATAAACTTTGTAGACCTTTTCTTGTTCTCTTAGTTTACAGCTTTTAGTTGGAAAGCTGTTCTTTAGTCAGAAGGTACCTTAAACAGCATTCAGCCAACCATTGGATCACATGGTTTTAGTGGTTCTCCTCATAGAGCCCAAACGAACCAGTGGCACACACACACCTATACAAGGATTGTTGAAACATGCGCCCATGGGTGTCCAACCAAGCCAATCATTCACACACACATAACAGATTTCTGATGGCTACTTGTGGGGCCCTCCGTATGGATCTAAAGTTGTCTTGGTTATTCCAACCAAGCCAATCATTCACACACACACAATAACAGATTTCTGATGGCTACTTGTGGGGCCCTCCGTATGGATCGAAAGTTGTCTCATGTTTTTAGATCATATTTTGGTTATGGACATTATGGAGGCTGATTATATTACAGCTATAGTTCCACACATCCTCAACAGCAAAACGGCTAAAGTGTCATGCTGAAGGATGCTCCACTACATCCATAAAGATGCTGTTATAGGACCTGATTAGACATCAGGGCTGACTGGAACACTTTAGTTAGAAAAGCTTGTTTGGTTTTGGGGACTAACTTCACATGATTTAACTATACAGGTCTCGAGTCTGTCATTTGTGGTGTCTGTATGATGTTGGTAAGTTATTTGTGGTTTTAATTCCAGGTGACAGGCTCTCAGGCTCCTGTTGACGGTGCGCTGCCTGAACCAGCCAGAACTTGGCAGGACTCTGACCCTGATGATAACATCAAACAAGATGCCAGCCAACAGGTAACATTCAGTTAGACTTTGTTGTAAGAAATAAACTTTGTAGACCTTTTCTTGTTCTCTTAGTTTACAGCTTTTAGTTGGAAAGCTGTTCTTTAGTCAGAAGGTACCTTAAACAGCATTCAGCCAACCATTGGATCACACGGTTTTAGTGGTTCTCCTCAGAGCCCAAACGAACCAGCGGCACACACACCTATAGAAGGATTGTTGAAACATGCGCCCATGGGTGTCCAACCAAGCCAATCATTCACACACACATAACAGATTT
Source organism: Syngnathus scovelli (assembly GCF_024217435.2). Classification (NCBI taxonomy): domain Eukaryota; kingdom Metazoa; phylum Chordata; class Actinopteri; order Syngnathiformes; family Syngnathidae; genus Syngnathus; species Syngnathus scovelli. Next base: position 276,915 of record NC_090848.1, read on the forward strand.
GTGATGGCTACTTGTGGGGCCCTCCGTATGGATCTAAAGTTGTCTTGGTTATTCCAACCAAGCCAATCATTCACACACACACAATAACAGATTTCTGATGGCTACTTGTGGGGCCCTCCGTATGGATCAAAGGTTGCCTCATGTTTTTAGATCATATTTTGGTTATGGACATTATGGAGGCTGATTATATTACAGCTATAGTTCCACACATCCTCAACAGCAAAACGGCTAAAGTGTCATGCTGAAGGATGCTCCACTACATCCATAAAGATGCTGTTATAGGACCTGATTAGACATCAGGGCTGACTGGAACACTTTAGTTAGAAAAGCTTGTTTGGTTTTGGGGACTAACTTCACATGATTTAACTATACAGGTCTCGAGTCTGTCATTTGTGGTGTCTGTATGATGTTGGCAAGTTATTTGTGGTTTTAATTCCAGGTGACAGGCTCTCAGGCTCCTGTTGACGGTGCGCTGCCTGAACCAGCCAGAACTTGGCAGGACTCTGACCCTGATGATAACATCAAACAAGATGCCAGCCAACAGGTAACATTCAGTTAGACTTTGTTGTAAGAAATAAACTTTGTAGACCTTTTCTTGTTCTCTTAGTTTACAGCTTTTAGTTGGAAAGCTGTTCTTTAGTCAGAAGGTACCTTAAACAGCATTCAGCCAACCATTGGATCACACGGTTTTAGTGGTTCTCCTCATAGAGCCCAAACGAACCAGTGGCACACACACCTATAGAAGGATTGTTGAAACATGCGCCCATGGGTGTCCAACCAAGCCAATCATTCACACACACATAACAGATTTCTGATGGCTACTTGTGGGGCCCTCCGTATGGATCTAAAGTTGTCTTGGTTATTCCAACCAAGCCAATCATTCACACACACACAATAACAGATTTCTGATGGCTACTTGTGGGGCCCTCCGTATGGATCAAAGGTTGCCTCATGTTTTTAGATCATATTTTGGTTATGGACATTATGGAGGCTGATTATATTACAGCTATAGTTCCACACATCCTCAACAGCTAAACGGCTAAAGTGTCATGCTGAAGGATGCTCCACTACATCCATAAAGATGCTGTTATAGGACCTGATTAGACATCAGGTCTGACTGGAACACTTTAGTTAGAAAAGCTTGTTTGGTTTTGGGGACTAACTTCACATGATTTAACTATACAGGTCTTGAGTCTGTCATTTGTGGTGTCTGTATGATGTTGGTAAGTTATTTGTGGTTTTAATTCCAGGTGACAGGCTCTCAGGCTCCTGTTGACGGTGCTCTGCCTGAACCAGCCAGAACTTGGCAGGACTCTGACCCTGATGATAACATCAAACAAGATGCCAGCCAACAGGTAACATTCAGTTAGACTTTGTTGTAAGAAATAAACTTTGTAGACCTTTTTTTGTTCTCTTAGTTTACAGTTTTTAGTTGGAAAGCTGTTCTTTAGTCAGAAGGTACCTTAAACAGCATTCAGCCAACCATTGGATCACACGGTTTTAGTGGTTCTCCTCATAGAGCCCAAACGAACCAGTGGCACACACACCTATACATGGATATTTGAAACATGCGCCCATGGGTGTCCAACCAAGCCAATCATTCACACACACATAACAGATTTCTGATGGCTACTTGTGGGGCCCTCCGCATGGATCGAAAGTTGTCTTGGTTATTCCAACCAAGCCAATCATTCACACACACATAATAACAGATTTCTGATGGCTACTTGTGGGGCCCTCCGTATGGATCTAAAGTTGTCTTGGTTATTCCAACCAAGCCAATCATTCACACACACATAATAACAGATTTCTGATAGCTACTTGTGGGGCCCTCCGTATGGATCGAAGGTTGTCTCATGTTTTTAGATCATATTTTGGTTATGAACATTATGGAGGCTGATTATATTACAGCTATAGTTCCACACATCCTCAACAGTTAAACGGCTAAAGTGTCATGCTCAAGGATGCTCCACTACATCCATAAAGATGCTGTTATAGGACCTGATTAGACATCCAGAACTGACTGGAACACTTTAGTTAGAAAAGCTTGTTTGGTTTTGGGGACTAACTTCACATGATTTAACTATACAGGTCTTGAGTCTGTCATTTGTGGTGTCTGTATGATGTTGGTAAGTTATTTGTGGTTTTAATTCCAGGTGACAGGCTCTCAGGCTCCTGTTGACGGTGCGCTGCCTGAACCAGCCAGAACTTGGCAGGACTCTGACCCTGATGATAACATCAAACAAGATGCCAGCCAACAGGTAACATTCAGTTAGACTTTGTTGTAAGAAATAAACTTTGTAGACCTTTTCTTGTTCTCTTAGTTTACAGCTTTTAGTTGGAAAGCTGTTCTTTAGTCAGAAGGTACCTTAAACAGCATTCAGCCAACCATTGGATCACACGGTTTTAGTGGTTCTCCTCATAGAGCCCAAACGAACCAGTGGCACACACACCTATAGAAGGATTGTTGAAACATGCGCCCATGGGTGTCCAACCAAGCCAATCATTCACACACACATAACAGATTTCTGATGGCTACTTGTGGGGCCCTCTGTATGGATCTAAAGTTGTCTTGGTTATTCCAACCAAGCCAATCATTCACACACACACAATAACAGATTTCTGGTGGCTACTTGTGGGGCCCTCCGTATGGATCGAAGGTTGCCTCATGTTTTTAGATCATATTTTGGTTATGGACATTATGGAGGCTGATTATATTACAGCTATAGTTCCACACATCCTCAACAGCTAAACGGCTAAAGTGTCATGCTGAAGGATGCTCCACTACATCCATAAAGATGCTGTTATAGGACCTGATTAGACATCAGGTCTGACTGGAACACTTTAGTTAGAAAAGCTTGTTTGGTTTTGGGGACTAACTTCACATGATTTAACTATACAGGTCTTGAGTCTGTCATTTGTGGTGTCTGTATGATGTTGGTAAGTTATTTGTGGTTTTAATTCCAGGTGACAGGCTCTCAGGCTCCTGTTGACGGTGCTCTGCCTGAACCAGCCAGAACTTGGCAGGACTCTGACCCTGATGATAACATCAAACAAGATGCCAGCCAACAGGTAACATTCAGTTAGACTTTGTTGTAAGAAATAAACTTTGTAGACCTTTTCTTGTTCTCTTAGTTTACAGTTTTTAGTTGGAAAGCTGTTCTTTAGTCAGAAGGTACCTTAAACAGCATTCAGCCAACCATTGGATCACACGGTTTTAGTGGTTCTCCTCATAGAGCCCAAACGAACCAGTGGCACACACACCTATACATGGATATTTGAAACATGCGCCCATGGGTGTCCAACCAAGCCAATCATTCACACACACATAAAAGATTTCTGATGGCTACTTGTGGGGCCCTCCGCATGGATCGAAAGTTGTCTTGGTTATTCCAACCAAGCCAATCATTCACACACACATAATAACAGATTTCTGATGGCTACTTGTGGGGCCCTCCGTATGGATCGAAGGTTGTCTCATGTTTTTAGATCATATTTTGGTTATGGACATTATGGAGGCTGATTATATTACAGCTATAGTTCCACACATCCTCAACAGCTAAACGGCTAAAGTGTCATGCTGAAGGATGCTCCACTACATCCATAAAGATGCTGTTATAGGACCTGATTAGACATCCAGAACTGACTGGAACACTTTAGTTAGAAAAGCTTGTTTGGTTTCGGGGACTAACTTCACATGATTTAACTATACAGGTCTTGAGTCTGTCATTTGTGGTGTCTGTATGATGTTGGTAAGTTATTTGTGGTTTTAATTCCAGGTGACAGGCTCTCAGGCTCCTGTTGATGGTGCGCTGCCTGAACCAGCCAGAACTTGGCAGGACTCTGACCCTGATGATAACATCAAACAAGATGCCAGCCAACAGGTAACATTCAGTGCGACTTTGTTGTAAGAAATAAACTTTGTAGACCTTTTCTTGTTCTCTTAGTTTACAGCTTTTAGTTGGAAAGCTGTTCTTTAGTCAGAAGGTACCTTAAACAGCATTCAGCCAACCATTGGATCACACGGTTTTAGTGGTTCTCCTCATAGAGCCCAAACGAACCAGTGGCACACACACCTATAGATGGATTGTTGAAACATGCGCCCATGGGTGTCCAACCAAGCCAATCATTCACACACACATAACAGATTTCTGATGGCTACTTGTGGGGCCCTCCGTATGGATCTAAGGTTGTCATGGTTATTCCAACCAAGCCAATCATTCACACACACATAACAGATTTCTGAAATATGGTTTCTTGTGGCTTCTTTGTTGTAAATTTTGGAGCCTTTTCCATGTTTTATATGTAAAATTTCCTGTGATATAAGGTTTTGGCATATTTCAGAGGATGTGTACAGCACCGGTCGTCTACCAGTTAAGATATTGGACAGAAATTTTAATTATTTTGAGCAAAGAAATTCTAGTCTTTATATTAATACAGCATATAAGAGTATCTTGCAGAAACTAACAACACATTTCTTTTAATTCCCTCCATAGAGCTATCAATTATCAAAGGAGTTTCTCAAAGTGGACTACTCAGACAGTGATGATACTGACAATGATTCCCAAAAGGACTGCTCTGTACCTCTGCAAATCAATCTGCTCAAAACAAGAGTATATTAAATTTGACCAAGCATTCTTATACAGGTGCAGTTAATTTTTGTTTTAGAATATTGCTATACTGTGTTTTTTTTCTGTACTTAAAAATCGTCATTTCAGATGGGCTGATCCCAGAAGTGATAGAAGTGACCTCTTGTACCTCCGCATCTCGTGGCCCAAGTAATGAAAAGTCTGCCAAAAAGGGAGGTGAGTTTAGAGTAATCCTTTTCAATATATAACTTTATCACAGTTGCTTTTAAATTGCCCAATTGTTACTACTGTATCAGTATCTAATTATCCTCACATATGCTGCTTACTAAGATTTAGATGACCCAAGCAAGATATATTAAACACCACTTGACTTTTTTTCTTAGACATGTAAGGTCTAAACTTTTGAATTTTGTCATAAAATGAAAATTGACCCATCCTTTCTCATGTGAGTTACAGGTCATTGCTAACCTTGATTATATGTGAGATGTTTGTTTACATCTATTTTTAAATAGGGGTAATGTATACATGACACATTTACCTCAAAAGAGAGAAAGAAAAATTGCTCTAGATTAACCTATTAGTGAATATGCAAATTCACACATTGTCACACCAAGGCAGATACCATTCTTATACAGCTTGCATTTAATTTTTTACACACTATATATTTCCAAATTTACTTTTATCATCTTTGTTTGTCCATGTGTAGCACGTTATCAAAGCAAATTCCCCATACATGTAAAACACTGTCTGAAAAAAGTTTTTCTCTGATTTTTATTTTTTATTTTCCCTGATTTTGCAACAACTTGTATCTGTTCTTAATGGTTTTGTCAGAGAAATGGTGCATCCCAATGTGCTGCCATGGTGGAGTTTGACTGCCTGTGCAACCTCTGTAGGGTCCAGGAATTGCTTCATCTACCAGCAGTGACATTCTGGTCAAATGCAAAACTGCTTAAAAGTAGTCAAGAAAATGAGAGACCTCTTTCCCCCACCACCAAAACTGGGGGCATTCTAATGTTACCCTTTTGTGCATCTATTTTTAATTTTGTTAATATCAAAACAGCTGACACTGAAGACCACCTAGCAACTTAAATGACCGGATTAATATCTCAGATATTAACTGATTTACTTATGTCTATTGTAGGCTCATCACTGTTGACAAAGATAGTTGACGTTATAAAATATCTCATTTGAATTATATTGTCGGATAATTGTACATAAAGTGAATGTATTCTTTATGCAATTTTGTTCTAATTAAGTTGTAAACTAAAAAGTGCTCTTCCTATGCCCTTAGGTAACGGAAAAGTTGTGAAAAGAAGCTGGACCCCAGAGGAATGTGCTGCAGTAAATAAACATTCAAGGAAGTATATATTGACAAATCAGGTTCCTGGTAAGCTTGACTGCGAGAGATGCATTGCTGCAGAACCACAAGCACCGAGCTGTTAAGTACTTTGTCAAAAAGAGAATAACCACCATGAGGAGAAAATATGAGTGAAACAGCTTCCCTTAACAGAGATAGAAACACATGGCTGGTCCTGTTTCACCATTTGTTCACTATTTGTTTGTGATTTTTTTTTATGCTCCACTTCTCCTGTTCGTAAATGTTAGATTAAATAAGTTCCTTTATTCATTGGCTACATTTGTAATGTGTCCATTTAAAATTTTGACTCAAGACAATTATTACTTGTAAATCCTGTGTACTTTATAGTTAGCTAAAATGCAGAATTTAAATATTTTAAAATGTACCAATATGACTGAACAAATTGAAGAATATTAAGACTGTGACCAAGGAAAATGGACCAGAATCTGAATAAAGACTTCAGAATGTATTTTAGAATGCACATTTCAATGTATATCTAGTATATTTAGCCAGATGAAAGTATTAATAACACTAACAAAATTTTTAGGTTTTCTCAAATGATTAAGTCCACACAAATGCATGTTTGGGTTAGATTAGGGTTGGGGTTGAACTTGATAGATCCTCTTTATAAAGGCAGACCTAACAAGTCTTAAATCTTAACAGCAAGCTCCATAACTGGCTAAAAAAATAATGTGTGTATAGGTAGACCTCATAAGGTTGAAATATTAAAAGCGATCCCCATAACTGACTAAAAATCTCATGTGTGTAAAGGTGGACCCCGCAAAGCCGGAATGTTAGAAACAGGCCCCAGATATGACTGAAAAACTGACATGAAAAAAAAAGTTTCAAATTGTGTTTATTGAAAGTGATTTTTAGTAACAAGATTTTTTTTGGGACTTGCCTGATTTTTTTCATAGTTCTTGGACCACTAGAAAGGGTGGACCCCAGAACTCGGTAAACTAAGTTGGGTCCTGCAGAGGGAGGTTAACAAGGATGTGTGTGTGTGTGTGTGTGTGTGTGTGTGTGTGCTCTCACTTCTTTTGAAAATGGACCTCCGACGAGATACACCATGTTCCATTAAAAAGAGAAGAGGCATACAAATCTTGCAACAGAGCTAGGCTTCAAGCTGTTTAAGTTCAGTCCCAGCTGTGGTTGATTGTCAAACCAAACATAAAGCAAAGATACAAATGAGACGCGCCGTATATTAAAGCAACGGCGTGAGCTTCATGCTATGAAACAATGCAAAAAAACCAAACCAAACTTGTTGGTGGAAGCCATGCAAGTCAGCTAACGGCGGTGGATATTTTTACTTGAGTACTTTTCTTTTCAACAGTCATGAATATTTAGGTCGAAGCGCTGGAAGAAAAAAAAAGTCATTCCCTTGCCATTTAGGCTTGCACACGGTGGTTCTGTTTAATTGGCGTTGCGACCGATTGATTGCCTGGCACCAAAATGTTCCAGAGGCCCTTGGTCTGATTTCTATTGTTGCCCTCATTCTCCATTATATAGTTATTTATTTATTTACTTCCGCCTTTTTAGAAAGGTGAATGGCGATACATCTGGGTTTTTTTTTTGTTTGTTTTACAGTACCCAAGGCGTTTATGATTAATTACGTGAAGCGGGTATATAAAATCTGCACACCCCGGTTTCAATGCCAGACTTTGTAATGAAGTGAAAATGAGCATATGAAATGAACCCCTCCCTACACCTTACCCATCCATTATCTGTACTCAAATGAAAAGACTTAAGCCCATATAAAGTTCTGCGGTTCTAGTAGGCTGGCTTTTCTTATCTTTCGAGCAGTAACCTGAAGCCTTTGCGCAATTTAGAAACGTTCATTCCCCTCCAGCTTGATGAAGGTGCGCAAGTTCCTGCTGAAGGACAAAAAGAAGTCTCAATGAGTGATGCTACCTTGAGTCTGACTCGTGTGATCACTCACTGATGATCACAGTTTTGTTGTGCTCCATTGGATATCAAATGCCTTGGCAATTCTTTTGTACCCATAAAGATGTCAGGAAAAGCCATTTAACATCTGAACTTGATTTTGGGATTAATCAGAGGCACTTTTAATGATTGGTGGCGGGCGGGCAGACAGGCAGGCAGGCAGGCAGGCAGGCAGGCAGGCAGGCAGGCAGGCAGGCAGGCAGCCAGGCAGGCAGGCAGCCAGCCAGCCAGCCAGGCAGCCAGGCAGCCAGGCAGCCAGGCAGCCAGGCAGGCAGGCGGATGTGATGTGTTATGAGAGTGTTTCCTCACTGTTCTTTTTCTCCCCCTCTTGAAAAAAAAGATCTTTTTTAATGAAGTTATACACATAGTTAAAGGTCATGTTGATGTTGGGAAAAGTTTTCAAGTGATTTATTGTGCTGCGTTTTATTCTATTTTTTGCGTCACCAAAATGTGGCATTTAAAAAAGGGCACATAGTCTTTTTGTTGACACGGCATACGTATGGAGAAAGTAGCGCCGCCTATATCGGCCAGAGGAGATGTTCAAAAATTGGATTCTTTTCTTGTGTGAAATAGTGGCGCAACAAAACAGTGAGTGAGCGTTGCCCCATTATGCATTATGAGATGAAAATAACAGCTTGACTTTTTGATTCATGCCACAAATAAAGGAGCAGGTAGAATAACACCAAGCAACTGCAAGGTGAGTGAGAAATGTTAGAAAAACAAAAGGCCTAGAGTCTCTGTGTATGTGTGTATGTATGTCATAAGTGTCCATTTCCGGTGGCTACGGGATCGCAGCAGAAATAGGAAGTGTGATTTTTCAGGCAGCACAACTGTAATCCAAGTTTCTATAACTTTCCTTTCCTTTCTGTTTGCGCCGACAATTGTTGGGTTTTATGTCGGCTTCTTTTTTACCCTTTGAGTTTCAATTCAAAGGTGGTACAGTAATACGCTCCTCTACTTCAATTGAATTATTATTATTATTATTATCTCAATGTATTTCATATGAATGATATCAGCGCTTATTAATCCCTTCATTAGCATTTCAAATCCGTTTCCAAGCTGCTGATTGGATGTGTTTGAGATCCGAGCCCATCCTGCCTGACGCAGTAGCCTGCCGCCAGTGCAATGAATGGATGAAAGAAAGAAAGAAAGAAAGAAAGAAAGAAAGAAAGAAAGAAAGAAAGAAAGAAAGAAAGAAAGAAAGAAAGAAAGAAAGAAAGTTAAAAGAAGCCTGCTGGTTGGTTGGTTGGTTGGTTGGTTGGTTGGTTGGTTGGTTGGTTGGTTGGTTGGTTGGTTGGTTGGTTGGTTGGTTGGTTGGTTGGTTGGCTGGCGGCCAGGCGGGTGAGGATGTAACTGACACAAATACTACGTCAAATCCTGTCAGCTAGTTTGAGCGTTGGTATTCTGCCGGTGACGCCTTTCAATGCCACAGTAGCGGCACCATAATAGCAATGCCTCAAAGGTTACATTGTTTGGGAACAGATTTGTGTCCTTTACATTTGGAAGATAACGTGAATAGAAATCGATTGACTTTCTTATTTGTTGTTCATTTTTGCTAGCTTGCGGTGTTGTCGCTATTACGTGACTGAGACCATTGTACAGAAACACCGTCATGTTTCTATATATATATATATAGCATCTACGTATATATACACATAATTAATTGATTGAGTCAAGAATTTTTTTTGCCAATTGATGCCACTATCAAGCTCTGTTTAGCTCAATGGTTTCCTGAGTGTAGCGATTTATGTCAACCAACCCAGTGTTACGTATCTGTGAAAAGAAGTTGAAAAGTGTTGAAAACTTGCCAGAATCGAGAACAGTTTCCAGAGACGGCGTGGCGACAAAGACAAAAATAGAGATAGCGTTCACAGGTGTCGACGCGTTCCGTCTTAAAACAACATATATAAGCCCGCAAAAACAACCAAAACATAAACTCAGAGTTTGACAGAATGGGGTCACGCTGAAATGAAATACAGTTTACACAATCTAGGTTAAAAAAAAAAAACGCAAACACAAAGATTTATGACGGTACGGAAATGTGAATGACATGGCTCCAAATAGGTTTTCCTTGATGCCAGACTCTTTTGGACCTCCTGTGTGTTTGCTCCTGCCTGATACATAGAAGCATAATCATTTCAGAAGGCGAGCTGTGTGCTCTGTGTTACGTACCTTTTTACAAGTGTTTGTGGGCGCATGGCAGCGTCATAGGAAGCCTCCAGTCGGCTTCAGACAGAGCGAGCCGGCGCCCGCCCGGCGTGACAAAGCGCCCTTGGAAGTAAGGAAGGGAGATTACACCGGGTGCTAAACTAGCCACGGGGAAGCAAATTCAATGGATGGAGTAATTTAATTTGAGCCCTTGAATAATAGTATCATTTGCCACGGAATTAGCCTCCCTCCGCCACTTTCAATCAGCACTGGCGAGGCCCAACTTCCAGCTGCACTCTTTGGTTGGTGAGGGCAGAACAAAAATCTTTTCAAGGCACCGTGGCTTGTCGCTCTCATGCGAGCGAGGCTGCCAAAGTGTTTTTTGTGGCGGGCCACATTGTCGCCATGGTTTCCCGAGCAGGGCTGTTTTGACTGTGAAGTTTGAACCCATATGAAGAAATGTAAGATCGACCATCACATGTAGACCCAAAAAATGATTGATTGAAAAATGGGACCTGAAAGATTTGACTACTATAAGTTTAAAACCAAACGCCAGTAAATTGTTTTCTCAACTATTTTTCAATGTCATTTAAAGTGTGTGTGTGTGTGTGTGGGGGGGGGGGGGATCCGTAACAAAAAATCTTGCAATATTTCATCTTAGTGAAGACAATTTGTAAGAAACATGAAGTCGATGCACATGATCTGCCTTCACGGGCCACATCAAATAATGTCATGGGCCAGATCAGGCCCCTGGGCCTCGAGTTTGACATCGGGGCTCTCTTGGTACCCTCAAAGCTATTGACGTTTCCCCTATTATTCAGAAGAAACCCCGCCTATATACGTGTGTATATATATATATATATATATATATATATATATATATATATATATATATATATATATATATATATATATATATATATATATATATATATATATGTTGTTGTTGTTGTTGTTGTTAGCAAGTGCAGAAATGCTTGGAAGCGTTTGCAATGCTTTGAGCCACTTTGTGAGAGTTTTGCGATGACTCTTTGAAGTATTGTCATCGTGAGCCCATTAGCTGAGCTACGTTTTCAAACGCCTTTTCCAGGGGTTGGATCCGAAAGAAACGTGGGCGCCATAAAGGTGGAAGCAATACAATTGATTTGACGGACAAATTGCTGGAGTGTCATTATGCGTTTTTAATGGTGGCCAAGTTCTTCAGCAGCAATCAGTCAAAGGTGGCGTGGCTGAAATTGTCCGCGCCACTCATATTCACTGAGCTAACACGCTGGCAGGCTCCTGTGGATGGCCTTGAAAAGAAATCTGGATGTGCCTTCTGCTAAACTGAAAATTGCTCTCCGAGCTCAACAAATTGGCAGCTTTCCAGCGGAGAAAATTGAACAAATGAAATGGTGCCGAGCTATATTCAAATAGCGCGAGAGGCTTTTCTTTTGTCAAGACCTGATTTAATTGCAGAGCGTGATGCATGTCACGTCACGATATTCGGCCCTTCATTTGTGTCAATTCTCACAACTTCCGAGCGCTGAAATGTTTTCCATTTCTTTGAACCCAGTCAAATGGAAAAGCAGATTGCAAGGTCCTTGACATCCTGTTCCTCGTCTCTCCCGTCCGTGTCCGAGGGCTCGCTCTGTTTGTCTTTCCAACTGGCTACGAAATTCCTGTTTGAAACTTGCTTTGGACGCATTTGCTGAAGTTGGACAATACGTAAATATGAGCAGAAGGCAAGCTCCTATCTTTGGAGGCTTGAATGTTAGTCTAGGCTTTCAACTAGTCTCATCCATTTCATTGACCTCATTCACTACCAACCCAGTTCATATGGTTGACGTCCATAACCGTCAATGGCACCGAATGAGTTTATTTTGTCACAATTCAACCTTTAGGGGGCGTCGACATCACCATCAAGTGATTTCTGTGAATTCCTCGTTTGGATTTTCAACTGAGCTTCATTTTCATTGCGTGAAATAGTTGTTATGCGTACCTAGATGGCCACTTTTACGCTTTTGAAATCATCGGAAAGTGCTCCGCAAGTACTTGGACAGTAAATGTCCAAAGTGTAACAAACATGAGATTGTCCAAGGACCAGGTGGACATTTCTGGCTAACATTACCATTCAATGCGCACATGTTGGACCTTATGCTTGCAACAACATTCAGTTGTGACTCTGAAAATGTCGCAAATATATTTCACATTACTGGACATGTGAAGCTTGACAACACGTCGCTGGACCCATAATATGATTCATATGAAATGACACAACATAAGTGTCAATATTTCAAGTGCACACGGAGCTTTGATTACTCGCCCATATCCAGGCTTGTCTTCTCTTATCATAAATTAGGATTATTTCAGATATGTACATGCGTTTCTCCAAAATGTTCATTTTTTTCTTTTGCTGCATGCTAGTTGCAGTGACATAACTAAGCCCAGCAGATTCCAGGGCCAGTGATGGAGAATACGAGGAACCTTTTCATGGCCATGACACAACGTCGTATTTTCGGGGTAGTATCGCAGCATCCCTCGGTCTAAAATCAATTCCCTCACGTTCTCGCGGTATTGAATCGATGGCAATCGGACCGTCGCGGATGATCCGCCCGCCTCTCGGCCGGCGGCTTCATCAGTCCATGCGCATTGGCTGGATGGGACAGCTCTGGCCGAAACAGTCCAGTTGCAATCGATCCAATGACTCGCTTAGAGGAGAATCATCAAAGGCTTCTTCCTAAGACACGGTTTTGCAGTATGGCGTTTTTTGTCGAGTCCACGCATTTGGAAAGAAAGAAGTCCACAAAATCACAGGTATTAAAATCTTCCCCTGGAAGTTGGGGTGCCCAGTGACCAGGCCTGGCCACCGCCCCTGAACTCCTCCATGCCTCTGCACAAATAGTTGGAAAGCGGATGGATAGGATTTGTTTTCCCGTAGCGTCGAAACGTGACTGGGGAAGTAGCTTCCTGCAGCGTTGACATGTTCCAGCCGCTCCAGGATTTGCAGCGTGCAAGTTGAATGTGGTCAAAACAAGACCATCAATTGAAATCCAAGGCAGGATTTGAGCTTAATTGATTATTTTGAAATCTTGTTCTCTCTTTTGCATGAACATTTTAGCCCCATGTTCAGTGGCTATGAATTATGGATTATTTCGAGGACGTTGGTGCGAGCGAGGGCTTGAGGAGGATTTTTTGATATTCCCCCCCCCCCAATGTTAACGTGTGTTAAAATGAGGGGGAGCGATGCCATTGAAGATTGCAAAGTTATGACCTCCTGCAGAGGGCAAAGCCGTCAGGGCAGGAGGTGTTGTTTTGATCACCTTTGTATCTTCATGCGTTTTCTTTTTCCCCCCCCAGTTGATTTGCATGAGTCGGATTATGCAAAATGACTCAACTAACTTTCTTGTTCTTGCAATTGAAAACTTTGTGGCTGAGTTGCAGAGTTCAAAAGCAGATTTTTTCTTTGACTTTAATAAAAAGTTGTTTTGGGGTTAAATTTCTGCTAGGAAGTCGTAAATCATTTTTATTTCCAGTATGTTCATATAAATGAAGAGGCTAATTTGAAAAGGGTTTTGAAAGTGTTCTTTGCCAATCCATCTCTAAATGCAAACGGACGAAAACAAATCCGTTTTGTGGTTGTTGGGCCTCGGCAGAGTTCTACTCCCTTTAAAAGTGCCATTTTAGTTTTTCTTCTCGTATGCGTCAAATGGACTCAAATAGCAAGTCGCTGTGAGCTCATAATTGAATTTTGCTCAGAGTGCGGGTGTGCCGATACGTAATTACGTAATAACAATTACCGCCAATGCGTAATTGTGGTGGTTGCAATTTTGACATCTTAAAAGAGGAAACCAAATGGCGGCTCTGCCTCCAACTTTGTAACGGAGAGCTTTCAAGCGTCACGGCTGATGCATTTTGTGGGAAAGGAGACCAGTAATTGGCAATGTTGCTGTGACCGACACGCTAATGATCAATTCGTTGGCGCTGTGTCTATTTAATTACTCGGCACAAACAAGTGCTGCTGTTTAACAATATGAGAGGCCACCTATTTTGCTCCCCAGTTCGCTGCTAGAGCTGACGGCATGTTTACGCGCAACCAACTTTGTGTGTGTGTGTGTGCGTGTGAACTATAACGTGAAATCTAATCAAATCTAATCTAATATCAATCAAAAGCAACAATTATAAATGCTATAAAATATATAGAGAGCGGCTGCTCCTGCTGTGCGAGCGTTGGCCTCTAGGGCAAGTGCGGTGCCGTCCGTCCGTCCCTGCACAAAGTACGCGCACTTCAAATGAGATGAGCAAAGGAAAACTAAATCGAGCTCGCTTTTCACAGATTAGGAAGAATAAGTGTTCTCTATGTAGTACATGTGTTTCTATTGTGTTTGTGTGTAAACATTTGCTGTTTGAAGGCTTCTCACCTCCGCAAGCCGATACTAATTGCCTGTTAGCGTTTAAGTATACAATGCGTGTAATTAGTTGTCGTGCGTTTAGTTTCACATTAAACTTCAGCTGGGAGTGTCACTAAACAATTGAAAGCATGCTCGAGGGCAGAAACCACTTAACGTAAAGTCACGCGGTGCATTTCGGGCACCTCGAAATTTTGCTCAGTATCGCTCTTTTTGGCAAATCAATCGTTTTTTTTTTCTTTTCTTCAATTCTAACGCAATTCTTTACGTTGCAATATGGCAGCGTTAATGTCGGGCATTTATAAACACCTGAGCCAAGAAGTTATCGACAGGATAAGAAATGGAGCCACTAGGCTGTTGTCAGTGGGGAAACTGAGCAGCATTATTGATGAAAGCAACTTATACATTGTCAAAGGAACGGCTGTATAATTAAAGAAATCTCATCGGGCGGGGCGGGAGGCGTCATGAGGAGAAATGAGCTCAAACATTGCAACGGTCGATAAAGTTGGCCTGTGACTCATCAGCTCTGTGGGATGAAGACGCTGCCTCTCTCTGTGAGAGAAGATTATCCTTCCAGATAAATGCAGTGTACAAAAACACCCAAAAAAAGCTGCTGTCTTTGATCTGTTTTTCTTTATTTCTTTTGTAGTGCGTTTAACCCAACTTGAGACAAGCAAGCATGTTTCTAGGTGGTCGTCACGCTTGACTGTATTGATTTTTTTTTTTTTTTTTTTTTTTCCTTCAATACGGAGCTCACCTTGCATCCACAAATAGCAGCACTCCGTCTCACCGGTCGTTGTCGGTGGCATTTCATTCCGGCAATATAAAACATGACGACATGTCACGCGCTCATGCATCGTTAGTGTCACGCACGGTCGGTCGCTCCGGACGACCCGGCGGAGGACGTTAACGGCAAACAACTTTGTGACAGGCAGGGAAAAGCTGATCAAACGTATACGCCGCTGAGAATTTGAGCTTTCCCGTTTTAGATTGATGTCGGCGATGCTTGCGGCGAAAAGGGTAAATGTGGGAGTTCGATGAGCCACCTGTCATCGTTTCTCGACGCATCGTCAATGAACGCCAAATCTCTCTTTTGCTCTAACGAGATACACATTAGTAAGGACCAAAGTAATTAGTCAATGGCAATCAGACGTTTATGGAGGAAGGGAAGAATTTGTCTTCTTCTCCCGTCTGATGTATATCAAGTGCTCCATAGAGAGAATGGGTCTCTGTTAGATTTCATTTAGACTGTAAAAACCAAAACGCATGCTGTACTTGAGAAAGAGCAAATG
Source organism: Syngnathus scovelli (assembly GCF_024217435.2). Lineage (NCBI taxonomy): Eukaryota > Metazoa > Chordata > Actinopteri > Syngnathiformes > Syngnathidae > Syngnathus > Syngnathus scovelli. The sequence goes on from NC_090848.1 coordinate 292,633, forward strand.
TCACACAAAGTCAGAATGTATGCGTCGGACTTTTATCGTAGGATTTGATGTATTCGTCATTCTTTTCGTCCTCTTTTTTTCACGAAGTGTTAAATTTGGGATGTCATCAAATCAATTGCAATATCACATAGATGGTCTGTCTGTCTGTCTGTCTTTTTTTCATATCTTTTAAACTTCTCACTCCCCTTTGAACGCTGTAAACAGTGCTTAAAGATGAGCGGTGATGTGCTTTCTCATTGTCCATCTTTTTTGAACTTTTCTATTACAACATCTGTTGGTTCCGTATTTATGTTAAAGAAACAAAGGAAGTAACAGTTCCTCGCTATATGTATTCAAGACATCCATTTATGTAAGCCAATGTGCGCTGTGATGAATTACATTTACAGTGGGATGCCTGAAATGGAGGCTGACCTTTGACATAGCCTCAGGCATACCATATCTGCTCTCCACTGTGTCCTTGAGGGGGATGAGCAAACGGTGACCTCTGACCGCTCTGTGGAGGCAGAGCGGAAGGAAGCTCGCACTTGTGCCGCATTCCACTCTTTCCATTCGTGCATCATCTCAGCCTTGGCCGTACAGGTAGCCAAAGCTGTCGAAACTCTCTCCTCGCACATACATTCATGCTTGAAAATGCCCTACAATCATTTGAAATGGACAGTTCCATTGTTCAATTGCACTGGACTCCAATGTATAGAAGACGTTGGAGCTTGTTTGTTGTTGGGAGCACAGCTAACTATGACTTTCGTCGCATCAATAACTTGTTGAGTATATCGATGTTGTAGCTTGAATGGGGCTCGGCATGCACGCACGCACACATTGCAGTATTATACCGAAAAAAGATTAACGACATGCATGTTTTTCACAAATACGATAAATGTAAACATAAACAAAGCCTTGCGTAGGTGACATTGTCATCTTTGGTAGTTCATTTTGTGTCAAACAAGACATTATTCACGGTTCCTATGGGTACGTTTTTAAAAATGATTTCATTCTTTTACACCAGGCCACGAGTGCCCGCCATCCAAAATGATGCCCCTTGACTTATCTCTCCAGATCAGCGAGTAAGCATAGCCACTGCATTCAAATCCAACCTTTGCTCATATTTGAAAACGAGATACGAGTTGTTTTCAACAGTTGTTTGTCAAGCCCAACCATGGCTGTATGACTTTGTGTTGCACGTGCGTGGTGTCACATGGGTGATTGCCATCTCACAAGTGTCATTAAAAATCAATCCTATTTTGACAGTGGATTTGCTGCCTGCCTCCCTGTACGAGAGTTGTGTTGTCAAACATGCAGCTCACAGGCTTCCTGAAATGTTGCATCCTGGGCCCTGAGCAAAGATGCTATGAAGAATTCAAATAGAAATAAATATACTACATATAACTGTTTTTTTTTTTCCCCATTATGAATACAAATCCAATACAACATGAACAAATGATTATTTTATTTTATTTTTTTTCATGAAAGGACATCCTATTTGTGCGCTGGTCTGGCGTCATGACGTTTGGTGGACGGCAAATGAGCCTGTCTAGGAGCTGGTTTAAAAAGGGCATACGGTTTAAAAAAAAAAAAACGCACGCACTTTGTGCTTGTGTCATAGTTCTTCGAACTGCGTCAACGAAATTGATCCAATTGATGAAATGTGTCAGAGTCTCAGCCCACTCCGAGGTGGGAAACTACTGTCACGAGTAAATGACACAGCGGTTGGACGACTTGGCAAGCTGAAAGCCAGTTAGTTTCATCCAAAGGCTGGATGCAAAGACTGACCGTTTGTTTGTCAGTGGCACAGGAATTGAAAATGGTTTTGTGGGTGTTTTGGGCAAAACAACGATTGCGTTGGCAAGATTGTAACTAGTGTTTAAGGCCAATTTGAGCTCCATTTCGTCGGACCGTCTTTGAGCAGCGTTGTGAAAGAACGCTTTCATTTTCCTGTGTTGAGACCATCCCAAAAACAACAACAAATCAAATTTACTAGGGTTGACTGCCTGAAATTGAAATTGGAGAATTAAAAGAGAAAACAATCGTGTGCTTGTCACGAGCTGTTATTATGATGATCAAGAAGACCTCTTTCGACCATTTTCCAGCCAGCCATTTGCAAAGCGTTGCTTGTGATAAATGATGTTTGGCATCAGTTCCAGCCTTGTGTCACCAACTCGTGACCGAGATCATTTCCAGTCTCGGCACTTACAAGTCGATGTCATCGAGCAAAGAGGATGCTTTTCTGGTTTTCTCTAAAAGTTCCACAACAAGATGAGGGCCCCAGCTGGGCTTCTCTCCAGTTTGCGGCGAGCTGATTAATCACCTTAACTGCTGTGCTTATTGTTGTGGCTGGATGGGCAGAACAAGCAATGAAACAAGCAATGACCCCCCCCCCCCACCTACACAGGCTCATGATTGTTATGTCGTTTGTTTATGATCCATGGCGCCTTTATGATGGCATAATGCTATCCATCAGTCGTCCCAGTGGCCCACTTTCACTTGGGCACCGTTCCATTCTCTGCCATTCGCAGACACAAATTACATGGGAAGCTAATTATGCACTTGGAAATAGAGACAATAGTGAGGTTGTCGTGAGTTGTGGTAAACGTGTCGGTGGGGGGGTAAAACATGAATTATGAGCTAGGCGATGTTGGTCACGCCTCCTCCTTACAGCATTCAAATGAGTGTTTAATTCATAATCAGAAAGAAAATCATCTTTAATAGCCCAATACATTTGTCAACGCTAGTTTGAGCCCAATAAATTTGTCAACGCTAGTTCGAGCCAAATACATATCAAGTCATAGCACAATATATATACAAGTGTCAGGTATCAATAAATAAAGCGTGTGTTTGTGTGTGTGTGTGTGTGTGTGTGTGTGTGTGTGTGTGTGTGTGTGTGTGTGTGTGTGTGTGTGTGTGTGTGTGTGTGTGTGTGTGTGTGTGTGTGTGTGTGTGTGTGTGTGTGTGTGTGTGTGTGTGTGTGTGTGTGAAAGGGTACGTGTGCGTATATACCTGTGGGGACATGGCTGACTTGTATTCACACCATACAGTAGAGTAGATCTAAAAGTGAATTTCAGGCTTGTGGCATCATCAGCGTGCGTCCACTTGAGCTTGTTGTCATGATTGTGAGCTGAAATGTCGTGCTTGCCAAAGGGGCATCAATATCGACCAGAATAAAAGTGGTCAAGAACAGCCTAGCTTGGGAGTAACCCAAATGTCAGGTAACCTATTTTTACGTGAACATCATTCGCATTAGCAAGCTAAGGCGACGACAGACAGAACACAGCTCAAGTCTCTTCTTTTTCCTTTTTCTTCTATTTCTTGATTTCAGAACTGTAGATAAAAATGACGACATGAGTTGCTTTTGAATAACTGATACTCTACGGACGACGGTTTCTTTTGTGCCTAATAATGGTCGCAATACAATCTACGTATTGAATATACGAATATATATTGTGCTATGAAGTGGTCCCTTCTCAAGGTTTCTCATTTTCCCCTGGTAGGGGTTTTTTGAGTTTTTCCTTGCCCTTTTGGGAGCTTATGATCAGGGGATGCGTTGAGAATAATTGTCAATTTTGGCTATGTGAAGCCCTTTGAGACTGTTTGTGATTTAGGGCTATACAAATAAACTTGACTTGACTTGACTTGACTACGAGGCGTGTCTTGAAATATAGATCGATGACCCCGTGACGGGCAGGTGAGCTACGTGGCAAGTTGGCCTGCGGGCTTTCAACGCAGGGCCTGGAAACTTGACGACTGCATGCGCTCGTTAGTGAACGGAACGGTGCGGGGAGATTATCGTTCCAAATGGCCTCATTAGTTCTTGCAATTAATATGCCGTGGGTTCATTAGAGCGGATGGGCAGGGGAATTGCCACCACTGCAATATGCACTCGTGCCTTATGCTGCCAGATGCTGAAAAAAAAAAAAAAAAAACAACAATTCTGCTGAAGACACTTGTTGGACATTAACGACACTTCATTCATGGCTACTTGTTGATGTGTAGCTTTACCGCAGCAATGTGATTCTAGGAATGCACTTTCAAGTCTTCACCCACGCTGCATTTGAATAAGTGACAGACAGCTGGTGGGCTCTTACATATTTGTCCTATGCCCATGGCACGCTGAGCGAGAGAGAGAGAGAGAGAGAGAGATATGTGCATCGTGCCTCTTGTTAAATATTGAATGGCCACACTGTTGTGTTCTTTTATTTATTGGGGAATAAGATGGCGGGCCTGGTTGGTCTTTAAGTGTTCTGCCGAGTACAGCCTGTTCCTTCATGAAAACCTTCCAAATAATCCTGGGCTTGGAAGAAACTCTACCTACCGAGACGCATTGTAACTCCAAGTGAAGTTCTATTTGATCTACGACCTTCAAATCAGTGACGTTCATGACGTGCAATCGACTCGTTGCGACCGGGCCCGCCCCGCCCCGCCCCGGCCCGCCCCGGCCCGGCCCGGCCGCCGTTGCGTTTCCATTACAAGAGGCGCCGTTCAATTTGGCTGGCGTAATCATCCGAACAGTGCAAACCTCTAATGCGCACACTGCGTGCCGTTCTGCCATAAGATTTCGCGGCCACTGATTCACGCGTGAATGGCCGTGGCATGTTTTGGTGACGTTGCAAATTACAGCCCATCCATCAAACGCAAACGATACATTTACAAGTTCAAGTCGAAGGCTGCCAAGACAGAAGAAACATCATATGCGGTACCCAGAAACTGCATTTGACATCAATGCTTAATCCTATTTACAATTTCCTAAGTACCAATGGATGAAATGGTCGTTTTCACGAGCTGCGTGCACGTCACTTAGTCGGTTCATTTGAGTACTATATCGAAATAAAGTGGACTTGTCTTGCGTAAGAAATTGAATTGAGCGGAACCAGGCAGTTTCAGGGTAGAACCCACACAGAACCACAACGGAACATGGCCTTAAGTGATTCATCGCCAGCCCAGTCGGGAGGGTCCTTTGACGTCTTTGGCCGTCAACGGGAGTGAGCGGCTTGCACGTGTGACCATGTGCAAATGGAGGTTGGATTTTCAGGAGGCAAAATGCGGTCGATTGAAACGATGAGAGGGTCGAAAAAGCCCGGAGGTGACGTCGAAAGCTTTTGTCTCCTCGCAGACATTTGTCGCAGATTAGCAGACAGTAGAAGTCGCAGGCTTCAGCGGCAGGCTTCAGCGGCATTCTTCAGCGGCATTCTTCAGCGGCAGGCTTCAGCGGCATTCTTCAGCGGCAGGCTTCAGCGGCATTCTTCAGCGGCAGGCTTCAGCGGCATTCTTCAGCGGCATTCTTCAGCGGCAGGCTCCAGCGGCATTCTTCAGACGCGCTCGGCCGCAGAGGAAGTGAGAAGGAGAGAGCAAGTTCATGATAGCAGCCTTTGTCTGTTTGATTGCCGTCTCAACTCTCCAATAAATTCAGCTGCCTGCCAGGCTTCAGACGCCCGAGTTGAAAGGAGGACCGCCGACGAGAAATTCAGCAGGCGCACGGCTGCTTGTTCTTCACGTTGCAGCTGGAGGGTCTTTGTCAAAACGTGATAGCAAGCCTCTTCCTCATTGTCTCATGTATTATTGCTGTAGACACTCTGACTTCTCCTGATGGAAGTCATTTGTTCACCATGTACTTTCCATGTGTTCTGTGAGATCCCCCTGGCTTTTATTCCCAGTACAGGAAGCCTGGACTGACTGTGCACCTTACAGCTTAGGGCGAGGACCTCCGGGTATTTCCTTACAGTTTAGGGCGAGGACCTCCGGGTATTTCCTTACAGCTTAGGGCGAGGACCTCCGGGTATGACACCGATATTATTCATTGTTTATTCAGCACGCTGTTGTTTTACTTGTTTGTCTGTTGCGGGCCATGTCTTGTCACCGTGGGATAGGGGGGAACGAAATGTCGGTTTCTTTGTGTGTCTTTGGCGCGTGGAGAAATTGACAATAAAGCTGACTTTGACTTTGAAGGTTGCAAAAGGGGGTTTGCTTAAGCTGCCAACGACCCTTAAGATGAAACTCAGAAAGCCATAATCACCACAAACTCTGAATTGAGCTGGAAAGAGGCCAAGTGGTCTCTTTTTTTCTTTTATGACCAATGCTGTGGATTGCACGAAGAAGACAAACATTTAGTAATTACCCATAACCAAAACGCTTGCATCCGGATCAACGGAATTGCTTGGATACTTTCTCAAGGGCATGTCATGTGTTCATGTGCTTGCTTGGAGCTAAGTCCAGTTCTTAACTGGCTTCAAGCGATTCTGTTTGAGTAGCAAAGAGCTGGATATGTTTCTCAAGTCAGACAGAAACATTGTGAGAGAGACAGTCAAATCTATCAAACGTTTAAAAAAGAAGAACCGTTACTCCGATATGGTAGGCGTGACGTGTGACGTGACGTGACGTGTGACGTGACGTGACGTGTGACGTGGTCGTTGCCAGTTTGGGTCATTTCAGGGTACAACCAACCCACTGGACTATTTCGGGCTCACCGTTGCCCTCCAGTATTACTTCCAAATAAATTCCTTCGGTTACTTTCCCACCATTTGTGATTTGCGGCATCTGTCTAAAAATTCCGCCGTGTGAGAATTAAATACAGCAGAAATAATGAGTAGGTAGCAGCAGCAGCAGTGGCTGTATCTTATTTTTGGGACATAATGGTGGCTATTTTAGATCAACGTGCCCCCAATGTAAATTCGCCCAGCAATTTAAATGTGCTTTCTTAATATGGAAATAAACCGTGTGGAAGGAAGTTGCATGCGAGATGCACCTTCGCTTTCCATTTCCGCATGCAGAATGGCACCAGGCAAAAGGACAGCATGTTGTGGCCCCCTTGTAAAGTGGCTGGAATGGGATTTCACCCCCTCGTCGCTGTTTTAATAGACTCATTTGCATACAGAAATGAGGACGTATCATATCTAAAAAGTGCAACGTGGGATTTCATTGGCTGCGTGAGATTGAGTTTGGAAAGAAAGAAAGAGAGAGAGAGAGAGAGAAAAAAAAAGTGCTGCTGACACCTGTGTCGACTTATCGTTCCATTCAACTCGCATGGATGGGATTTGTCTGTGTTGCTCCGACATCTAATTGATTTGCCATTGAACTTGATGTATGTTTTGGGTAGAATGGCTAAGTTGCACACATGCATGATTAATAATTGCTGTTCCAAAAGATGAATCGTTGCCTTGAGGTCCTAAAGCGGGGTTGTCAAATTCATTTTTGCCGCGTCGTCGTCGTCCTAGTTTTCTTTCGAACGCTCAACGCCTCGCATGCATTGTAACAAAGTGATGACCAGCTTGTTTTAAAACTGTTCAAAAAGATGAGCGTAATAAAAACAATAAAAACTCTTCTGATATTTGAAAAAGATGAACGTAATAAAAACATTGTATTTCTTTCTTTCGTTATTTGATTTTTTTAAAAAGTGTTCTAATATTTGAAAAAGATGAAAGTCATAAAATCTCTATTTTTTTAAAGTAAAGACAATTTGCAATTCTAGTATTGACAAAGTCGACGCACAATTTGCGGGCCGCATCAAATGATGTGACGGGCCGTATCTGGGCCTTGTGTTTGACGACGGTGTTCAGAATGGATTGGCAAGCGAAAGACGCCGTACGTATATGAAAGGACCTGCTCATGAGGGTGCCGACATGTTGTCAGCTCAAACCTTTTTTTTCTTCTCGCAGCTATTCCAAGTCAGACAGATCGTCTTGCCAAACAATGCCGCAAAATGGATTACTCAAGCTGTGAAAGGGCACGTTTCTTTCTTTGTGTGCGTGTGCGTGTGTGCGTGCATGCGTGCGTGCGTGCGTGCGCGCGTGTGCGTCTTTCTATACGTTTAATTCACAGCACTATTTTTCTGCTGATGCCAGTAATGGCGCTCCTTTTAGTCCATCAATCCCTCACGATTCTTTTAATAGCCGTTTTCTCCTCCTTGCCTGATACAGATCGACGACGGCCTTCATTGTTCCTCTCTATCATTGTTAGCGTGGCCAACTTGGCAACTTTGTTGCTATTTGATGGACTTTAGTCACTTCAAGTGACTATTAAAAACAACAACTCGGAGAGTAGCTCGAGACAAATTGATCAACAAAGTGCTTCGGTTATATTTAGTGTTCTTCATTTGACTTGTTGCCAGGCAAATATTTCTCAAGGAAGCATAATGCAAGTTTATTTATTTATTTTCCTTGCCATATTTTAAATCCAGCAGTCACTGCGCTGTTCAAGTACATGATACCGATTAGAGCGGAATCGAGAAAAAATGTTGCTAGGGAACCAAAACGTAGTGCAAGCAGCGCTTCAGCAACACTGGAGTTCCTCGCAGCTTTGTCATACTTTGATTTGAATTGTGATCTGGGAACTGTACTAGCTCATAGGTGTCAGACCAAAGGCCCGGCCGGGGGCCAGATACAGCCCGTCACGTCATTTCATGCGGCCCGCAAAGACAAATTGTGCATGGACTTTGTGTCCTTACTAAAATTACAAATTGTCTGCACTTTTAAAACATAGAGACATCGCTAGCAAGCTCTGTGCCCATTCGTCTTTTTTAAAATATTTTGACTCGTCTCTGATTTCAAAACGACTTATTCTTCAGTTTGTTGTGTAGCCAGTACTGTACTGTACTGTACTGTACTGTACCGTACTGTACTGTACTGTACTGTACCGTACTGTACTGTACTGTACTGTACTGTACTGTACTGTATATAAGACATTGGCAGTCATAATGGCCCTCCGAGAGAAACTGACTATGATGGAGCCGTGTGGACAAAAATGAGTTTGACCCCCCTGGGTTATTAGCACGTCTGGCTCATTGTGCTAAGGTTGTCTCCTTGTGTGTTCAAAATGTCCTCATGGTAAGAACAATCATTCAAACTGTTTTGGGATTAAGTCCGCGCAAACGTTCACTTCAATTGAACTCATTCGCTGCCAGCCCGGTTACAATGGAGTGAATGAGTTAGATCAATGTCTTTCCATTAACCCTTTCTTCCGTTGTTTGATTGAAGTTGTTTGGCGACCTAAGCCTGTCGCATGTCCTTCCTTGCAAGGTAACAAAGTTAGTTGGATGTTGACTTTGATGTATCTTCTAGCCCGCCCAGCCATGGTGAGCCAAGCTCAGGGAGTGACAGTGGTTTAAAAGTATTGCTACTGTTCCAAATGATCACCAGCTCAAGGTCATCCATCCCTTGCTCCTGACACAAGCCCCCCCCCCCCGTTTACAATCCGTAGAACAGAAGAGGCATTGCAATGTTTTCCTTCTTGTGAGCATGAATGATGCAAATGAAGTCCATCCGTTTTAGAATCTTCCTAGTTCCTGGCAGATGATAAAGAAAACTCAATTCATACACTACAGCTCCACCTTTGTGACAATAAGCTGCATTTTTGGGGGGCATGTAGTCCTGTTGTGGATCTTCCACAATGTATTGTTTTATAATCTGAAAAAACAAGAAAGGTCATTCAAATAATTAAGATGGCCAAGCCCTCCCCCGGCTCCTGTCGGCAATCTTCATCGTGTAACCACTCTTCTAAGCCCTCTTGCAACTTTTCATAAAAGTGACTACGACCTGTTGTGTTGTGAGATTTTATATTATGCTGTTGCGGTCAACAGCATCAAAAACATGTTTTATAATTGTGGAAAGAAAATGCATGAAGACTTGACAGTGCAGGCAGAGAAGTAAGGGGCTGAATTAATTATGGATGCATAATTTTTTTTTTTTTTTTTAAATGCAAATGACTTCCGGTTTATTCCAGAACAAATTTAAGACTTGGAAGAAAAAAGTGTGCCATCTATATTCAAGTGAAATGAATCCCAATACTTTTTCGCTCTGTCTGTACTTTTCACCACATCATTGGCTTTTTTTTTTTTTTCCTGCCCCCCCCCATTTTTTTCAGTTATAAAATGGGAACAAAACCTCAAACTTTTTTTTTTTAAACAACAATCAGCCTTGTGTAACCCAATAACAATTGCAGCGTCGCCACACTGAGCATGGACGCAGTATACGTAGTACCTGCCGCCACTAACGATGTCTGCTTCCAATACTGCAGATAACAACATAATAAGTCCTAATAAGCTGTCGTTATGATCAATGAAAGGCAAACAAGTGAGAATTCCAATACACAGCGCAGCCAGACATGCCGTGTGCGACGCAGACGGAAACGCGAGCTGCATTCGCAAGAGCGATGCGCCGTGCGGGTCAGAAGTTCCGCTCCCGACCCGGCGCGCTGACCTTTTGACGGTGCCGGTCAGACACAAACACAATTTCCCAGCAGGAATCACTAAATTATTAAATGTATTCATTAATCACTCTGGCTGCTGTGAATGAAGTCTTTCTGTGTACTACTGATGAGCGCATTACGTTTGCCTTGAAAAAGGGCTCGGCCTCAATTTAAATCCTGTTCATGGCACCATTAAATTTAATGACCGTGTGTTATTACTAGGAAATTAATCATGTTCTTGAAAGCGAGGAACTCCTTTATATTCATACATGACAAATATTCGATCTTGGATGTTAAAGCAGTGTAAGTCTGGGGCTTGAAATGGCAAGTTTCTTTCTTTCACTTCATAGTTAATAGCGTGCCAATCATCAGGAGGCGCTAAAATATGCAAAGAACGCCAGCAGGTCAGGGCAGGGCAGGGCAGGGCAGGGCAGGGCAGGGCAGGGCAGGGCAGGGCAGGGCAGGGCAGGGCAGGGCAGGGCAGGGCAGCCAGATGGTTGGCAATGCGTGCAAAAGCATCAAAATGTGTCTCCAATGCTGTCAATCCTGAGTCAGGTTGGCTTGTTGAAGATGGATGTACCTAGCTTGTTGCTTATCAAGGGTACACAGTGATAAGTACCTTCCACCCTCCAGGCTACGTGATCGTGCAGCTGACGAGACGTCTTTGCTTTCATTAACTGTTGCGTTCATTATTTGTGACAAGGAAAGCGACAGGAGTAATTAGTGTTTCTTAAAGTGGAAGTCAACCCCAAAATTGAAATACGTGCACCCATCAATCGAAACATGACAATCTGATTCATATGAAAGTTGATGAAATACGCAGCAAAATTCATCCATCCATCTCGGGGGGGGGCGGCCATTTTGCCACTCAAAATGACATCGCAATCGCCGATCGGGTCACAACCAATCACGGCTCAGCTTCAGAAAAGGGATGAGCTGTGATTGGTTGTGACCTGAAACATGTTGCCAATATTTTATTTTCCTTCCGCTCTCTCCGTGCGGGACTTGGGAGGCCATTGGAGGAAGAGAGAAAAGAACTCTCGTGTTTTTACCATTGAACGGAAGAAAATATGACCATGAATTGCAGATGGCTCCTGGCTCATTTATCGGAATACATAAATACACTGGAATTTTCACTGGGGGTATTTTCGCATCCCGGAAAGACAAAGTTATCTGGAGCCTTGTTTCCCATGCTTTTGATCACTCCTGTTTGCCAGGATTGTTAGCAGCACTCTTTACGGCGGTGGTTCAACTTAAGAGGGCGATGTGATGTTTGCTCCGCACAGCTGACTTTGACTCCCCGCAGGTGCTAATTACACCCAGAGATATCACCCCCCCCCCACCCACCCCTCTCACACTCAATTCCAGCTAGATTTGTTTTTTTTTTTTTTGCACCAACAAGAACAAGATGTATACTTGACAAGTGCCTCGCACATTTAAAGCGAGTCATGAATAATCACTGCATTCTTTGACTTTTGAATGGGCTTTTAGTAAGTGCAAGACTCCAGCCCAAAACAAAACAAGTAGCCTACTGTATCCTACAAATGAGGTCTTTTTGGACGGATGGGGGGGGGGGGGGGGGCTGTTCAAATGGAATCCTATGGATTCCGATTCGCCGCCTCACATCACAATTGTGTTTGGATTTCTTTTATTTTTGTGTTCAGAACGGTACTTGAGTTCTCGAAATGGAACACGACTTTGTGTCTCCCTTTCTGTTGATTCTCTCTCTTCCCCGTGGATTGAAGGCCATTCAAAGACGTTTCATTTGCCCTCCAGGTGTGCATTTAGGAGGCAGAAGAATCGTATACAGTGACGCTGACCATTGCTGGAGTTCTCCATTTTTTCAAACGCTCACGTCAGCGGCATTATGCAACAATTCACGATTTATTGGGTAACAGCTGTTATTTGATCATGAGGAAATCAGATCAACACCGTACTCAATACACAATACTCTGAATTTATTTTCCTAAATCTGATTTTGACACTCCCAAAATGGAAGTCATGCAGTCACAACTGAGCAAATAGCATGAGCTTTGCTGGGAAGTCTTTCTGCTTTGGGTCCTAAAAAGCAAAATGGATGTATAGCAATGGCAGACGAATGTTTTGAATTTATGTACGTACATACATATACATTGCTGTTTCTGTTGTTCTGTTACCATTCAGTGTAGTGAGTGTCAGCGGTGAGCAAAAAGTATTGTGTGTGAAAAGAACGGTGCAAGTCAGTTTGGTTCCATGCATTTGAAGAGACAGTCGTCGTGTGTCTGAAGTTGACTATTGATCTGTACAAGGCAAGGTGCTGTTTTTTTTTTCCCCCCACCCCCACTCGTTGAGCCTCTTGAGCATGGTGCTGATGGCGAATTCCACATTTCTCTCTTGAATGAAACTCTGCGGACTTGTCAGGTCTCACTCGAGAGTCTGAGAGTCACAAGACTTTGCTTTGCCCTTCGGCGGGGGTGTCAAAGTCCGGACGTTTAGCCCGCAGTGTAATTCGATTTGGCCAAGCATGGACTTTGCGTCAATTGTAAAATTGCAAATTGTCCTGACTTTGAAGCAATAGCAATTGTTATTACCATTCATCTTTTTAAAAGTGTGAACACTTTTTGTTACTAGTCTCTGATTTCAAAAGCAGCTATTCATCAGTTTGTTGTCACCTGTACTCTATGTAGGTCATATGAGACCTTTATGTATTTACGTATTTAGGTTGACAGTCATTCGTAAAGGATGACTACGATGCGGCTCGCGACAATAATGAGTTTGACGCGCCTGCCCTACGAAGAAATGGAGTCGCTACTCAAGAAACAAAAAGGATTTCACAGCAGTCTCAAACCATCGAGAGGATTTGAATTCGGATTATTACAACGCGTCTTATAAGGTCGAGTCGTGCGGGTCGCTGCTTTTGTAAATGGCTAAACATGTTTGATTTGATGTCTGACTGGCAATCGTATGAATCGCACGACGCACTGCGCTGCACTGCGCTGCGCTGCGCTGCGCTGGTGCTTGACCTTCCTTTCCTTGACGCTCAACCAAAGACAAAGTTGCAAGGTCACAAGGTTGGCGTCAGGCTAATTGCGTTGACCTCGGTCACAATGAAAGCTTCCAGGCGTCTTGCGCTCGCCCTAAATCGGACGCTGGCGCCTTGATGCCGTGTCAAACGGACATAATAGTTAAACTCTGTCCACTTTGAAAACATCTCATGCAGGATTTCTTCTCGCTTCTCGAAAGCCGAAATCAACACGTTTGATGTAAAAGTGGACAGCATCGAGGCAGGAATTTGAGAGTGTCGCTTTGTTCTTTTCATGATCTCGCACCGTGACGGAGCGGAAGCGGCGGCGAGAGTCAATTATTAACGCACTCGTATGTCGGACAAATATTGGCTTCCTATTGTCAGGCAGTTAGTGAAATGGAGAGGAAAAAGCCGGCAGCAATCTCAAAGAACCCGCTGATGCTTGGTTATTCAGCGGGGTGTTATCGTGCAAAGTCAGTAGAATTCAAGAAGTGTGCTGCACTTGTTTGTTTCACTTATTCATTACAAACATTTCATGAAATGGACAGGGCTCCGGTCCACTGAACTGCGCACTTGCCATTTTACTGACAAATGAAGCCCTCTTATTGATTTGGGCACATAATCGTATTTCACATCATTTGCCGTCGTCCAGACTTGCAACGATTACCTCGGCTCGGCTTTCTTTCCAACCACCGTGAGGGCCCATTTTCATGTCGCCATATGTTTATGAAGATGTTGCTTGGAGGTTATGACCCCAACCAAGCGCAGACAAAATGTCCCGAGGACACCTCGTGATGGACCGTAGTCGACGTGACGCCCGCGAGGGAAACGTGAGGTCATTTTGATTGGCACAGCCTCATTTGCTCTCAGCTGGAGGCCCATTGGGCTTGGGCTTGGGCTTGGGCTTGGGCTTGGGCTTGGGCTTGGGCTTGGACTTGGACTTGAGCTTGGGCTTGGGCTTGGACTTGTCCCTTCCTTCACACGTTGGTTTTGACAAAGCACGCGCATTTTCTTTTCCTTCCGTCATCCATTTCCCTCGCTTGACCTTTGACTAGAGTCTTCAGCCGCTGCGGGTAAATAGACCCAGGGGAAGAACCTCAAAACTGATTTAAGCAAGTCGTGGGTTCCGAGTGGCCCCTAGACAAATGTGTTTTTCAAGGGTTGGGTGATTGTAAAGATGATTTCTCCACGACAGAGGACCCTGCATACTCATTTGTGGGTACCCAAGACTTCAATTTCTTACTTTTTTGTAGGGGTCAAAAGTCCGTTTTTGAGTGGAAACCTTATATTACCTCCGGGTCCAGTTGTTAGTATATATCAAAATTGAATTCTATTTTCTTCCAATGCCAACCGTTTATGCCGTAGCCATTGTGAGGCTTCCCACTGTGCAATTTGTGAAAAAAGTGTTTTGTTTGTTTGTGTCGAACAGGGCTGAATGGTTTTGATGATCATTTTAATACTACTACTAATAAAGGGAACATAGCAGGCAGATTAATTTCTTCTCCTCTATGACTGACTTGACTATTTCTAAGTAGCTGGACAAAAGTGCCTTATTGAGGATAATAAATCCAAAGTGGATGATTTTTTTTCTTTTTTTTTTTCTTTCTTTCTCTCGCCATAGTTGTCAAATGTTGATCCTTCTGATGAGTTGCCCAGCAACTGCTCCAGAATTGAGCTTGTTGATTTTCTGTACCTGGCGTCGGAACCTGGGACACCTTGTTCTACATAACAAGGCTGTCTCGCAATCGACTCGCTTGTCTGACGTCTTTTATCCAATCAACCCTGTGAATTTTCCTTCGAAAGGGTTTGCGCGTGAACTTGTGGCACGGCAGAAACTAATCGGAGTGCTATCCGTCCGTCAATTGGCCGAGCATTAGAGTAGATCCCGGCTCCCGTTTTCGGAGAGCGACAAATGTTGTTATCATGCTCTTTTCCAGCTCAGGCGAGAAACACGTCAGCATTGGTTAAAGGCTTCTCATTGAAAAGGATTGCTAAACAACCCGATTGGCACAGACTTTTAAATGAGTCATTACACCTGGCGGGAAGAAGGGAACACAACGGCAGATTTCAAAACGAAATGTGCAATGATCAAATAAAAACTTTAAACGAGAAGCTATGACCCTAGCGGATTATTAACCATATGAAAAAACAGACAACCTTTCTTGATTGCAGCTAACTTGAGCTAACTTGAGCTAATTTGGTGTTTGGAAACGGCTACAAATCGAAATACGGCGCACCAATACCTCTCCAAAGTTGGACTTGTTTACGTGTCGCTCCCATCTCCCTTTTGTGTTTCTAATTGCTTTGTTGCGCTTGCGTAGCGAGAGGCCTCGCAAAGGCATAAAAAGAAATGTACGTGTAATCACCATCTGTTGTCAAGGTCATTTGGCACGCGATAAACACATCCATCACCAACAGGAAATGTCCTCGCTTAACTGGAAACGGAGTCGTTTATCTTGGTGACATTTCACATTCAATATTTTGGATCATTGTGCACTATTGTGCAGCGCAGTAGGGATAGAAAGATATGATCGGCCGAGCAGATGCAATCGCATATTTGATCTCTTATTCGTTAAATCGAGAGTGCTGCTTCTTCACAGCGCAAAAAAAAAAAAGTCAACTCGGATTTTTTGGCGTGTTCTGTTTTCGTCGTCGTCGTCGTCGTTGTCGTTCTGTGTTGTGTGTATCCCAATTTCAAATGTTTGTTCTTCTCCAATTCATTCTTGGAGGCTTTTTTTTCTTCTTCTTCTTCTCAACAAACAATGTGGTTTGATTTCAAAGGGCAGCGACACCTAACAGGACCCCAAAAATGTGGTCAGACTGACAAACCAAAAATGCCTTATTTGGAGATTTGGTGCAAGAGACAAAAAAAAATCATAAGCACCATTCTTAGTTTTTTGCTTTGTTTGTTTGTTTGTTTGTTTAGCAGTTCTTCAAATGAACAATTTCACACAATTACCAGATCTTGACACCAGAGGTGCAAAACTCTTCTCCAGAGGTACACAAGCAACCATAAGCGTAGACTTGGCTTCACACTTTTTTTTGCCAAACATTCGGCACAGGGATATGCAAAAGTCCACGCGCATTTTCACACCTTCGACACAGATTCGACACTCGCAAAGGCCCCCCCGACTTGCAAACGAGCACACCAATGAACAAATTGCATCCACCACATGTGAGTTGTTTTAATATGCGTGTACTTTCTCCACATAAAAATGTGATCTTGTCATCTCAATTAGCCTTCTCTAAAAAACGACCTGGCAAAAGTCCAATTTGAAATCCTTGAAAATCTGCCATGAAATCTCAACTTGTACTTCCTCCAGCAACTTCAAAAAGGCTCACTGGCTTTCTTGTGGTTTTTATTCTAATCGGATCACGACTTGGACCTCAGGTGATCCAAAAGGCCACCTTGCGGACAGCCCCGAAACCCTAGGTCCCCCTCCCGTTCTCATAAGCTGCCGTTTAATTTGTAAGCATCCCCCGTCGTATGGCTTCCATTTAGCGACAATGATAAATGGTGTGGAAGCTTGCCAGAGGCTTTCTGTTATTGCTTTTTAAAGCAACGCAGCGTCCCATCGGCCAGAAGCTCCGGCCCACAAGCAAGAGAAATGGATTTATGATTAAACACACACGGAAAAAAAAGACGCAACAGTGCCACAGGATGCCGCGTGCTGGTCAAAGATGCTCCTTGGGGAGACGGAACACAATGCCGCTGGAAAATATACGCTTTGTGCGAAAGCGTGGACTGTTTAGCCGAGTTCCCGGGCCGCCACGGTCACAGTTTGCCGTGGCGGCCTTCGTCGCTGCTCTTTTGTAACCCATGGATGGAAACTCCTGCCGTCTCTTGTCAAAACGTCTTTATGCAAAATATGGCTGGTGCAAAGTGTAACGATGTTGACTAAAGATGCAAAAGTGTTGATGGAATGTATTTTACGGATCCATCTAATAAGGGGTCAGGTGGGTGGGCTACTTTTCCCTGGCCTGGACTGATTGTCACCGAACTAAAACATATTGAGTAAGTAAGAAAAATGGCATCTACCAATAAGTGGCTCAGCAATTTGCCATAGCGCAGATAAGATCATCGTCCGCTATTGCACTCCAGCGAGTCAATGGACTTGTTGCAGCAATGCAGAGTAAAAGCAGCATAAGTGAAAAAAAGAAAAGAGATGAATAAATGTGCCAAAACAAACATCATGCGCAACGCCATTTTTCGTATGATATAGTCATGTAGCAAAATAAATGCTATAGCCGTATTAAAAAAAAATAATCTTTTTTCTTCTGTCAATTATTTTACAGACCGGCTGTTTGGCCGATTAGAAAGACGCTTATCATTTATGATTGCGTCTTAATTCATCTTCATGTTGTCAGCAGGAAAAACTCACAGAGGCTCTCACAAATCGTTGCCATTTCGTCCCGACATCTTAATGCGTCGCAATTACGGAAGTCGTCAGTGGTTTAAAGGAGAGCAATATAATGAATGAGTCATGTTTGGCCGCCTCAAAAATGGGTTTTGAAGTCTGTCTGCGAGTTTGGAAGTCTGTCTGCGACCAGACAATTCTTCCGAGTAACGTCGTGTCCGCCTCAACGACAAGATTTTACGAAACGATTCTTCCTCCCCAGAATGTCATTATGGTCATAATATGTTTTTCTCGTTCAACCCGGCGTTGCTCTGACCGACCGACCGACCGACCGATCGGAAGATGGAAAATTGGTGAAATCTGACGGGCGAAAGGAAGAGTAAAGGAAAAAAAATCATGCTGCAAAATCGAATACAAACAAAAAGAAGCAATTACAGTTGAAAGTTGAAACTAACATCTGTTGAAATGAATCAATTCATCGACAGGTAACATCAGTTACCCAATGACTCGACCACTATCTTATGAATCGAAAGATCTGTTTTTTTAACATGGAATGGTCCAAATCCTCTCTTGTCGTCGGTAATCAATTATTTTTTGCTTTTTTTCATGAAAACGGATTTTGTTGTTGTTGTTGAATCACAACAAGATATTTGCAAACACCTGCTTTGACTTCAGAAAACAATAAGCACACCAGTCACTGAATCACTTTCAATCCTTCTTGTGTGACATTGTTAAACTGTCTGTCATTTTTAGCGCGAACAAATAACAGTGTTTTTGGACTGTGGGTTAGGGTTAGTCGGATTATTTAGTTGGTTAGTTAACCAAAATGGCGCCGTGCTTTCTCGGACAGATTCAATGGGCGATGAAATCAATCTTGCAAGCCTCACTACTTCATTCAGCTTTCTCACCATCAAAGCGAGCCAGCGTATACCTGTCAGTGTTGATTTCAATACTTGAGTCATTTCTTGCTCTTGCGCGCTGCTGCCACAATACGCTTTGATCAAGTCTTGCCCAAATAAGAAGCTTGCAGCGTTTACAAGTCATCCACTGTGCCTGCCTGCCTGCCTGCCTGCCTGCCTGCGTGCGTGCGTGCGTGCGTCATTAAGATGATCTGACCTCAGTAATTCCAAAGAAAAACGCTTGATCAAGCTGTCAGCGCTCGAATGCGAGACCGCGGTCAGCTCGCCGCGCCGCCGCCGTTAAGCCCGTGACGCGCGTGCACGAAAGCGAGCCGTCTCGCAGAAGACGAGGCGAAATCTACTCCAAATACGGCAACCAATCGGGCCTTTAATATGCTGTCTGACTGACAGCCGCATGTATATGCAAACCCGCGCACACCCACCCACCCACCACACGACAGCATTCAAAGGGACGCTTTTATTTCCAAAGTGCAGACGCACAAAGCGGCCGGCCACATACGTCACCGCGAACTCCTACTTCGTCCCCGTACGGATGAGCGTGCTGGATTTATCCTCGTAATATCTATCCATCAGGTCAGTAGGACCTTGGGAAAGCTCAGCCATAAAAATCCCACCCTGGCTCTTTTTAATACAGTCTCAGTCAAATGGCTGAAGGTCAAGTGGAGCCTCACTCAATCAGATGGAAGCAGCAAGTGTTGTTGCAGTAAAGGTAGAAAGATGGCCGCGGCCAGGGGAGAACAATGGCTGCGAGATGCATGGAAAAGGAAGGAAAGAAGGAAGGATGCTTCTCCCACCTACAAGCCATTACTCCCTTCCAAGTCAAAGAAATCAATCGTGTGGAGGCGGGCGGGCGGGCGGGCGGGCGGGCGACGCCGTAAAACATCTCCGCTGCACGAGTGTAACTCCAAATAAAACGTGTCCGCCGTCCTCGCTGTAGATAGAATGAAATGTCCCCGCAGAAAGTGTGCAGATCAAATTTAGATTCATTCCCTCGAACAAAATGGATGACGTAGCACGTGTGGCGACACTTTGAATGATCCTCGTGTGGCTTTTCCCCAGACACCTAGCTAAGAGTTTGGTTGGCATATTTCTCATCAAGACCTGACGCATCCTGGAGTCTGCATTGCTTTTATGATCACATTTACTCACGAGCATTTATTGTGGATTCTCTTCCGGCTAAATTAGAAGCATAACTCAGAAAAGCAGAGAAATCCACACACAGTGGCACAGGAGGCGCCCGATAGCTGGGATTAATTGCTTGGAACTTCCCTTCCATTCATTAAGGGGGGGGGGGGGGGGGTTACCTGCCTTTTTTCCCCTCAGAGCAGTTTCATTTTAGGAAAATAAATGTTACCTCAAGGCATTTGATATGCAGCAAATTTACAAACTCATTTGTAACTTGAGTTGCTAGCCATTCAGTGATAAGAACGTAATTGGAGCATGCCAAGTTTTGTCATATTTTCATGGCATCATAATAAAATGAAACATAACGCTATATTTTTGGGGTCACAAATATAAAGTTACTCTCATATGCTAGTATTGTGTCGTGATGCCGCATCGTCATATCGTGAAGTCGTGTAACCGAGTCGGATCGTAATGCGATGTCATTTTGTAATGTAATGAACGATTTGCCTTAACAGAAAGCAGTTGCGGTGCCGTGCATCAAATCGACTAAAAAATATCTATAAACGGCGTGAAGTGATTTCAGTGAGTTGAATAGATGTTTTCCCCGTAAAGGGAGAACGTTGAGCCTGCGTACAGCCTGTTAGCATTCCTGCCAAATGGAATCAGTCTGCTGGATTTACAAGTTCATTTCTTTGTTAATGTGACACTTCCTGATTGCGCTCGATGACTCATCTCCAGTCCTGTGATACTTTGAGTCATCTTAAAGAAGTTGTGCATATTTTATCCTTGTAAAAGACCGAGGGTCATTTGCGATGACCTTGTCACTCTCGCTCGGTAGATCTTTGAATTACAACTCGTAATGCCGTCATTACCATTATTAATGGGACATGACACAAGTCATTGGCACGGCATCCGGAAGCAATGGCTCCTCTCCGATGTAATGCGGCCGCTTTCCGGCTTAGTGCGCCAGCAAGTCAAATAGGAAGCGCGGCGGGCGGGCGGGCGGGCGGGCTGACTCCGCTGCTGATGCCGCTTGTAACGCACGCAGTAAAATCCAATTTCATCAGTGTGGTGCGTTTGCTAATTAAGTCCCTTGTCAGTAATTTGCTGGAAACACATTGGCTTCGCTAACATTATTTGGACAATGATTGAAATGGCGGTGCTGCCGCCGGGTCAACGTGGTCAACGGAGCGTTTGGTGCCACCAGATCGTTCGGCGGCTTCCATATCGAGCTGCTCGGAAATCTGCAATTTACGTGAATTATTGTCGGGGGCTAAGAAATGAGCATTTATTACGTACGGTACATAGTAAAGTGTTTAATGTTCTGTGCACGAGCCTAACGGATCGCTTTTTCTTCGAATGCTTTCAATTCGCCCAAATGGTTGCGAACAAAAGCTTGCTAGCGACGCGACACGCTCACGTTTCCAGCCCACGCTCGGATGGCAACGCCGTTTTGGAGGCCGATTGAAACAAAAGCAGTAACGGTCCAATCTCGTTTGCATTGCTCACAGCCATAAAGGCGCGTGCCGAAATTAAACCGGCGGCCGGCGGTGGCGTCCGCCATTTTGATTTCAAAACACGTTTCTCGATCTGGCCGCGGATGCGCATTGTACTACCTTTCAATGAAATGTCATGCTGGAGTGTTTCAATTGTTTGCAGAGTGTGTATCTTTTGTCGGACACTTATAAGAGCGCAATTTCGCCGCTTTGGACGCAGCGGCCGTATTTATTCCCTTTGGATGTCCGCAAAATGGATTGGATTTATTTTTCTTTATTTTGACTGACACACATTGGTTTGAAATGTTGCGCTCTTTCTCTCTCTGGATCTTTTCCGGAGCTCGCCCGGTGCGGTAATTACCTCGTCCTCCTTTGCTGCTAATGAGAAGGTAAAATATGGGTGTCTGGCAACAAGCGCGTTCATTTGCAACCCCGGCTGAGAGGGGAGAGAGCTGCTCATTTCTAGCCACCGTGGCATATGTACATTCTCGCAACGCTTGTCCCACTGTCCAGCTGTCATAATGGACATCCGCTCAGCTTCATCTTTTCCTCAACTCTCGCCATTAGTCCAGCTGGATTAAGGTTATAAAAGGTGACTTTTGTGGAACGCTTTGACTTAGCTTTGATTTCTCAAAGGGGACCTGGCCACCAGCAACCAAATAAGAGCCAGTAAATGCCTTTTTTTTTTTTTTTTTATGACATCAAGTATAAAATAATGTTCAATAGTTGAAGGTTACAGAAAAAAAATAAAAAAATGTAAGGGGGGAAAAGGTTATATCGCACGGGGCCGGACGGACTCCGATGAAACAAAATATGTCTTCACAGTGGCTGGCACATTTGATTCCCGTTCGATTGACAAACAACACAAGATCATAAAAGCGCATTAGCGGCAATAACAACGCAGCTTTGTGGCTATTTTTATGGTCATAAAAGAAATCATTTGAGCAGAGAATGCTAATGTTTACTGGTCATGCTGACACTTTAATTAGAAAAACATGATGATTGGAGAGACTGAATTAAAAGAGACTTTCCGCCGCCGCCGCCGCCTCAGTTGACTGATTTACAAATGGCTGTTACAGTGGAGCTATCGCTTGGGAATCTAATGCGGCTTCTGCACTTTGAAATAGGGGAGATTGGAAGACACAGCGAGTCAATATTATGTCATTACAGCTAAGCAATTGGCTCGGCCTCAACGTGGTGTTTTTTTTGTTGTTTTTTTTCCCCCTCCTCTTTCTCAGGCACACACAGAGCGATTCCTCAAATAGAGCCACAAAACCCGATGATTGTATTGGAGACGAAGCGTGGCTCATGAGTAGCAGATGAAATTTAGTTGACCTTCGCAGAGGTCATACACCCACCACATACCTGGAAAGGTTTGCTGCCTTGAGAGATTTTGGTAGTTTGTAGAGCAGGGGTGTCAAAGTCGTAGCTTCTTTCGGAGGGAGGGCGGGCGGGCCATTATGACTGTCAACCCGAACCAATGTATGTTATATTGGGAATTTGGGGAGGTTCCCCAACGGCCGCTCCACAATGATGTTAGGACCCAAACCCCAACCGTCATCGTCAACCAACACGGACGGACAATACGTGGCGGCGCTAAATGCCCAAATACTAGAAGCTGCAATGCGTTGCGAATGTGTTCATTTGATTTTGCCCACAGCACCTCACGCAATATCACTCGGCGATCACGCAAACCACGCTGGGATCGTTGAAATGACTTTGCCACAGGTTCGTGCAAATTTGAATTTCTCTGGAGACGATTTGACAATGTTTCGGGCTTTATAGAAGTCATTTTGCTCGACAGTACAGGAAGGCTCAACGCTGCTTAGAGGATCAAATGTTTGAGTCAACATGCCGGCCAGCCAAAGCCATCCTCCTAATGCACCTAATTAAATTGTACATTATTGCTCAGCTACCAACTCAGTAACTGTAAATGCCTCATCCTGTTTCCCTCCTTGAGTCAAGTCCGGACAAAAGCTCTAAATGAAAGCAATGGAGAAGACTAAATGGAATTAATTGGATGACGCTGGAAAAGCAAAACTGAGTCGGTCGGTCCTGCTATGATTGGATTTGTCAACGATGATGCAATTCAAGTTTCTTTGGAGTGTATCAGCCTTTGTCTCGAGGTGGTGCTGGTGGGGGTGGTATCAGAATGTCCTGTAAAAAAAAAAAAAAAAATCTGAGCTCTTCAGATAAAATGTCAATGTTGTGCTTCTGCAATTCTTGTCTTTTCCACCCGCTTTGCTTTGCTTTTGCTCAGCTGGGTCTTGAGGTTCTCCCTCAGTAGCTCACATCTGTTGTTCTCTTTGGCCTGTGGGCTGATGGAAAATGATCCTCTCTGTGATGCGAGGTTCTGCTTTGTTTTCTTTTCTTTTGTAGTGGGTGGAAAAGGCATTTGTGTACACCCCAACATGGAAGCCTGAGGCCTGTCAAATTTCAAGGTGGTTTGCTCTCGCTTTCTGATCAAACCTTTGACCTCAGACGATAAATGCTCGGGTTCTCGACCATCCTGTCAGACGAGCTTTCCTTTCACTACGCCCTCCGCGACGACCTCAACAATGCAGTCGTGATGGATTGATAGGTGCAAAGTTACTGTATTGCAGCAGCCGTTGCATCACACTTGACTTGTTTCCAAATAGTAGAAACAAAACATAAAATGTGCATTTGGAGCTCAGAGCATTCGGGGGTCTGATGAAAATTCAATGTCATCAAGTCAAGCACATCAGAAAATGACATCTTCCTATTCAGATGGCTTGAATGGCGTCAGGGCTGGCCCGCAAATGGCGTCGCAGCGTAGATAAGAACAAGGCGGGCTGGTGACACGCCGAGCTCGGGAGGAAAAGCAAATCATTTCGGACAATCTGTTCCCACAGCTGCCTGCCTGCCTGCCTGCCAGTCACTCACTCGGCAGCTGCGGCGGCCCGAGGAGCGGCCTGTGAATCCCAATTCCATACCATGAATTCGACAAAGCTGGCAGACAGAGCGTTGCGCGCTTCTGCAACATTTTGGACCACGTGCCGGCCACTCCAGGAATAGATCAGCTCGATCCCGGTGGCAGCTTGACGGCAGGCAGATGAGCTGTGAACTTGATGAACGAACGAACGAACGAACGGACGGACGAGAGTTTCCTTCAAACAACGAGCAGGTTCCTCTCACATATGCAGATTAGTCCACTAAATACGGATGACATAATTGCCTTGTACAGTCACATTAGAATCGAATGCCTTTATTGTTCCAGGGGGTGAAGTTTCTTTGTTCAACAGGCAAAATCCACCTGTTTGGATTCATCTCCTGGGGCGGCCATTTTACCACGTGCTTTTGACTGAAAGTGACATCACAGGTCTCAAGTCACAACCAATGACGGCACAGCTTCTGACAGAGATGAGCTGTGATTGGTCGTGACCTGCAATCCGGCGACCGTGTCGTTATTTCAGTCGATAACAAGATGGCCGCCCCCCCCCCCCCCCCCGAGAAGGATACAGTTGACTGGTGCCAACTTTATTTTGATGATGTCGAATACTGTTCTCGTTTTTGTTGACCGTATATACAGTATACGGGCCCCCTCTCTATTTTTCACCTGTGCTCAGTCGTCTCTTCTCCTCTAAATAAATTGACACCCACCCCACTTGGCCGTCCGTCCGTCCGTCCGTCCGTCCGTTCATTTCACAAGTTACTCCGGTGTGGTATGTTCCCAGGGTGATTTCCGTCTGTTTTGAAGATTGCCTCTTGTGCCGACTTCATTTGTATCCTCTTCTCTCCTATTTTTTAACAGCAAGCTGAATATGTTCATCCTGTTCTGTGTGGCAAAAGCAGGTCTTTTCTTGATGAATTCGATTCTTCCCGATCCAACATCCTAATGTGCCGAGTCAGCGGCGCACTTGTCGACTGAATGCGTCTGGAATGTTTATTAGCGCCGTGGTCACCTTCTCAATCCTTGGTCATCCTGCTCACATAAACTTAAAGATGCTCACTAAAATGTCAAAGGCACTGAAATCCTGTGAGCTCCTTTTTGCTTTACGGCTTTCCACCAACAATAATGGTGATAATGGATGTTTCTCTTCTTAGCCAGTAAAGATGTTTCTAGTATTTATGCTTGGGGACAGACAGGCAAGTCGCTTCTTAATAGTCCTCTCCCTCCCTCCCGACCGTGCGTGTTTCTCACATTCACATCAGTAAATTAATTTTCCCCACGCCACTGCCATGCATCAAAGCAAACCACTACACGCCGCCTCTCCACAGCCGCATTTTCTTAAGCTGTTGTCATAAAAATGGTTTATTGATTCTCGCCACTGACACTTTCATATGCTCTTTGCAGAACAAGTAGTTTGACTACCGGGCTCAACGCGTGTCGGTCAGCGGCTCTCCTAAAATATACATACGAGGAGGAGCTCTTTTCCTAAATGTGATAAATACCCTGAATCGTGGAAACTGGTTTCATATTGATAAATATTTATTACTCATAAATACTTTTGGCACTTATGGGGAAAACAATATGAATACCATATGTTGGGTGGATGGATGGATGGATGGATGGATGGATGGATGGATGGATGGATGGATGGATGGATGGATGGATGACAGATGGATGACAGATGGATGACAGATGGATGACAGATGGATGGATATATAATACCTTACATTGACATAGGTACAGTAAGAAAAGATTTCTTCCAATAGGATAGGGTAGCTGCTGGACTAGCGATCCCAAGGGATGAGTAAAGTTAAGTCTCTGTCTACGTCTAACAAATGAAACATGCTACCTAAGTGGAGGCTCAGAAATGTAACACATGTTGCTAGTAGGCTTTGGGAGCTGTTAGGCCCAGGAAGAATTCAATCAGAGAGATCCACGGGCCAGCGCCGAGCCCTGAATGAGATTGATAGCTGGGCGGGCGGATCACAGAACAGGGGCAGCTCCCTCGGTACCACACCTCACCCATGTCCTCTTCCTACTCCTGTTTTGGAGAGCCAATTGAGTGAGAGCAGGCTGTTGCATGAAGGTCCCAGAGGTTCAATCCACCGTAGGCTGGCCACAATAATAGAATTTTATGTCAGCCGGGAGTTTCTGCGACTTGGAAAAAGCTGATTGATGAATGTCGTAAATCAGCGCTGCATTGGGTTTTACAACCTAAGAAAATGCTTTGGGCTGTAAAAGTACTCTCCGACGGCTAGTGTATGTGCCACTCCATTTTGACTTCAAAACAAATATACGTACGTACGTATGTGACCTGCGTAGACTTTTCACCATGTTGTTTTTGACGTCTCATCAATTTGTGCACTCCTGGCACCTCATCAAGCAGTGTTACTCCGCCAGGTAACGAACATTAAAAAAAAGCGATATTTTGCAATAATGAAAGCAAGGTCATTACAGATTGGACAGATGGACTTTTTTGTTGTTGTCGTAATCATCAAAATATGCCCAATAGAATTGAAGCGTGAGCCTGATGAGCGAAATGATCACATTTCCAGCGAGCTATCTAGAGACCGTCCAGTGCACTGAAGAAATAAAGATAGGATTGCCAAAATCGAGTGATCAATAGCAAAGCCTCGCCAAGGCTCCCTCCAAAACCAGCGGTAGAAGGGAAAGAAAATCTCATATTTTGATCAGGCTCTTGTTACCAACCTCGGTAGAGACCAGAGTTAAACACACGCACATACACATGCACGCACGCACGCACTACAAATACACGTTGGCACAAATGAGCAGCCGGCAAAGAATAGCGTCGATCATCTCTAAAGGCAAGAAGCAAAAAAAAAAAAAAAACCACAATGTTCTTTTCCTACAAAAGCAATTTTGCAAAGAGGATTTATTACGTTAGCTGTCAAGGGCAGCAGATCATTTGAAATTAAGGCGCAAGTCATTTCAATAGCGATGAAAAGTCGGAGTGCTCGACAACGCGACGCGACGCGACCCAACGCAACCCTTATCGAGTTGACGGTTGGATTTGAAACTTCTGCTATTAACGACGGAAAAGTTTCTCTTTTTTGTTTACGTAGAATGTCCGACTCAAACTAAAATACTGCGTCGCATTGTGGCCCAAGGAAGAATCCTGGTCAGTAATCGTGCTTTTGTAAATAGCAAATAATTGTTTTGGCGGAAGCCGCATGCTAACTAGCGATATGTCACAAATTAGTTTTCCATCGTCATGCTAAAAAAGGCTTCCAAAGCAACCTCATGATGCATTTTGTTTGGACTGGTACAGAAACGAAAAACCGAAATCGCCATTGTCCAAATGTGAATGCCGTTGATTCATCGATAGACCATGAAAAGGCAAAATGAAGCCTTACTGGACTGAGTCGAGTATGGCGCCTTTTCTTCCCTGCTGAAAACAAAACTGGCCTGCAGTGACAAGTGGCTCATTATTGCACTTTATTTGATTGGAATAGCTTTCATAAACAACTTCAATCATCATCACAATTGAACCAATTAGATGCTATTGTATAAGTTTGCAGTTTTTGTTTTTTGTTTTTTTGCGGAGTCTACTTCTGTTGCGCACACGCACACACAAGATTCCAAATCTTTCCGGCTGCAACTCGCGATATGAAGAAAGCTGACTTTTCCACGTCAAGATGGGGCGGCGTTATCAGCCTCAAAGATAAGCGTAACACCAGAAAAGGGGCATGGAAAAGGTCACCCACCCGGTTTGACTTAAGACTGGAAAATTGGGAGGTTGAAGATATTAAGAAGTACAACCACAGACACTTGACATTTTTTTTTCTTTTGTTGCCGCTGAAGCTATGATTTCTCTTTGCACTTGAAGCTCTGTGTTTCCTTGCTCCGCGTTGTGAAAATACGTATAAAGGTGCGAGAATAAAAGGACCGTAGTACAGAAAGTACACAAGTGGTGACTACTGAGCATCAAGTGGCATCGTACCCCGGATAAGTGGAGCTACTGGAGCTGCATGGCAAAGCAAAATGATTATAAGGTTGCAACAGTAAAACATGCTTGGATAAGCGGCGGCGGCGGCGGCGGCACCACCGCCACCCGCGCCCTCAAGATTTAAACAGTAAAGTTGGATTATGTGTTTATTACCAAAATGGCAGACGTCGCTTGGGAAAATCCTTCAGTGTCAAGACCGTACTGAATGCTTTTGAGAAAAACTAATGAGCAAATTAGATCTGGAAAAAACAAATGTTTCAGGTCAAATAGTTGACAGATTAACATATATATTTTTTAGAGAACTAAATCAACGAGCTATGTATGCCCAGATTTATTTATTTATTTTTTTCCCTCCGTAGTTTGTTTGAAGTACAGGAGGAACACTCATTTACAAAGTCTAATTATGCTGCAGAAAAGAGCCATACGCATATATTCAGAGATCATAATAATTAAGGCACGCTTTCTTGAGTGAAAAACTCTGAAGCTAGCGCATCGAATTAATTCTCACACGCTTCGAGTCATGTAACAATATGCTACCAAATAACATTGGACAAATGTTTTTGTGGATCTGAGAGGTCCCAAAGATTTTGAGAAACGGCTTGTTCATATATATAGTATATAAATGTGAATAAATAAGATGCTTTGGATCTTTAAATTGATATGACTAGTGTCCCGCTTTTCAGTCCATCTGTTTGCCAAGAGTGAGGCAGCGAGTGAGGATGTAGACATCCTGGCCTGTCCTGGCCTGGCCTGGCGCCTGGCCTGGCCTGGCCTGGCCTGGCCTGGCCTGGCCTGGCCTGGCCTGGCCTGTCCTGTCCTGTCCTGTCCTGTCCTGTCCTGTCCTGTCCTGTCCTGTCCTGTCCTGTCCTGTCCTGTCCTGTCCTGGCCTGGCCTGGCCTGGCCTGGCCTGGCCTGGCCTGGCCTGGCGCCTGGCCTGGCGCCTGGCCTGGCGCCTGGCCTGGCCTGGCCTGGCCTGGCCTGGCCTGGCCTGGCCTGGCCTGGCACCTGGCCTGGCCTGGCGCCTGGCCTGGCGCCTGGCCTGGCCTGGCCTGGCTTGCTGCCACTGACTGGTTAGATGCCATATGTTTGTCACTTGCAATCAAAGGGAAGATTGCTCTGTGTGTGGTACGCTTGACCCTGCTCTTTCTTGTCAATCTAATTTGTTTGGTAAAGACCGTGTGCAAAGTGAAAGTCGCAAAGAAAATGTGCTCCGATAGCTATTGTTTCTTGTCAGGTTGGCACACACGCACATTCCACGCCGCTGACGTATGCGCATCGTCCGTCTCCTTCTACCTCAGTCAGTCAGACCTCTGCTTCTGTCTAATTGAGGCGCGGGCAAATACAATTATTGTGAGAATCATCTCTGCCTGATGCGAGGACGGATTAACGGGATTAAGCAGATAATCTGTTGACCCCCTGGCCCTGGCGCAGCATGAGGCTGGGAAGGCAATTTGAGGCAGGGAGAAGAAGCCGAGGAGGGACGGCCGGGCTGCTTTAATGAGCGATCTGACCAACGTCTGACCACCGAGAGGCTCGCCTGGCGTGCCCCTCGGGGGGATTACTCAGAGTGAGACTCCCCTCGACAATCTCAGCTAACCATTCACATGGTCTGCAACCCACGCGCTGGCTTGTGTCTTTATCGAGGGAGGGCAGTGGCTTCTCAAAGGCACAAGATGTTGCCTTAGTTCAACTGTACTGTGTAGTGTAATACAGTAAATGAAGTTTATTTTCTTTTTTTACTCTTCACTGCACTTTGACAGGTTACTATGGTAAGCAAATTGTAAGCATAATAAATCAAATGATTCATATCATCAAACTTTGAAAGTTGTCATAAGAAATATCGATCTATATATCTAGATCAATATCTCTATACACTCAATACAACTGTATTTCTATCATGCATTTTACAATGGCTGCAGCTGTAACAAAGCGCTTATCTTATAGCAAAGACAGTAAAAAGAAAAGTAAATTGAAACGAATTAGCAAATGAATATACGGTTGCTAGCACCAATCAGTGACAGTCACTGCCGGGACATCATTTCACGTCACAGTTATTGAACTGCATCACTGGACTGAGATTAAAATATATGATTCATCTTCCATTTCTTTGTGGCAATGAATGCAAAAGTTTTGTATTATCGCGTCAATCTTGTTGAGCTTTTAAAAAGAACCGTTTCCTACCTGTCTGAAAGAACCTTGCCAATTAAGGCTCCATTAGTTTAGTGACGCAAGCACAGCTTTGTGTGTTGCCATGCTACCTGGGTGGAAATTGGTTCCGGAGTTTTGAAACCACATGGGGAAGGAAAAAAACTAAAAGCACTTTGGAGTGAAATTGAATGCCCCCCCGCAACGTTATTCAATTTATATTTTGACCAGAACTTTAGGAGAGAAATATGTATTCCTGTAAAGTTGCACGGCAATGCTGTACTGTAACATCAAACTTCTATGAAGTCAAAAGGGATGAAAATCTGGTTTTCGTTTTTCTTTCTTCTTTCGTTGCATCACCATTTGGATAAGAAGGGCGAGCGACCATCAGTCCTAAAGTTAGCTCTGATGTCAGATCGACTTCTGCACTGTAAATCAAACACTTTATTGGTGTTTTGTAACAAGTTAGCTTGGCGCTTAGCATTAGCTTTGTCTGTTCCCTCTTGCCCACTGTGGCATGCTTAGGCAACTCCTCATCCTCGTCTAGTGAACCACGGCTTATCTTTCGCAAGTGTAGTATATTTGCCGCCGCAGAAGCGAGGATGAGTTACTCGGAGGATCTGCGCAGCGGGAGGGAGGGAGGGAGGGAGGGAGGGAGTCTGATGTTGGTTTCATGAAATGCGGGGACAATGATGTGACCTGATGGCGTGGCGATTGTCGTTTTTCCAAGGCCCATCACTTATTAGCAAAGAAAGAAGACTTTCGGCCAGTGTCTCGATAGCTAAAGAAAACGAGTGCAGCTTTGACCGATGCTGCTGGCAAAAGCGAAATCCAAATGCAAGTGCCAGCAGCATTTCAACAGCTTCCCCAAGGCTGTTCAGGTCAAGCTTAAGCAATAACAAATGGCATTGGTGTTTTTATAGCCTAGTAATTCACCGTTCAAACTGTTACCGTTGCACTCGTCTGCACTTGCGCATCCTTCATTGCCTTAAAAGAAGACAAACTATTGATGTTGCACTTTTCTCAAAGGCAGGCAAGATCTTTAAGCGCTTGATGTTTCATTTGAAAACTCCTTCAATGTGTTCCCGTTGACGCCAAAGATGGAAGCGGGATTTTCTGCATTCCATTCGACATTTATGCGCTGCGACCTGCCGCAGCTCCAATCTGGCCCACGATAGATGAAGACCTCCCTGAGCGACAAAAGTGTGGTCAGCGTTTGGTTTCAACAGGCTACCAACAAGTGATTATGCTGAATCATACAAGTCAAATCAAATACATACATGACAATCAAAAAAGAACCAAAGAATAAGAAACACAATCAAATCAAAAACATAAACATCCAGAAGAAATTATTTCCACTTGCCAGTTGCTTTCCCCTTCAAAATAGGCCTGCGGATGACGGACGATAAGGTGGACCTACTGCACAAGTCAAATGACCGAGATGACAATATTTGAGTTCTCTGCCCAAGTTTCCAAATGCCTTCCACAATACTTTTGTACTTTCGCTTTGCACTACATCTGTGCTTCCTTACTTAAACACGGGACTTAAATATCAAACTTTTTGGGTTGTGTTTTGCCACCACCTCTGGCTAACTGAGATATTGGCTTGGCAAAAAGCTGCCGGGGAGGGTGCAGCAGCGCCAGCTCGGTGAACGAGCGTGGCAGCGGGAGCGAGCGTAGAGGCAGGGGCGGAGGAAGGAGGGAAGGAAGGAAGGAACGAAGGAACGAAGCAAAGGAGGAAGGAGTCGATAAAAACCAGTGGACCACAGTCGCCCGCGGAGTCCAAGACGGAGTGGATGAACGGATCCGACCTTTTTCCTTGTACGGCGTCTTTCTACAGCTGCGAAGGAGCTGCTCTACAATGATGCTCCAACTCGTGCATCTCGTGGCGTTGTTGGTGTGCGGCAGCCAAGGTAAAACGTGCGCGCGCGCGCGCGCGTGTACGTGTGTGTCTGCGCGCGCGCGCGGAATACCAGAGCTTTGTGACTTTGTGCACAACTTGATTTGGGCGTTTTGAGATGCTGCGGACGGGGCTGAGAGAGGGGCTGGATTGTTGGACTGGACCTTGTTTGGTAGTTGCATCACGTCTTTGCAGGAGCCAGGGGGCTTTGAAAGGAGGGGGCGGTTGAGGGATTATTAGAGGAGAGCTTTCTTTTTTGGATTTAGACAAAATACTCTTCTAGTCACTGTTTTCTGTTTAGGTTATTTGACATTTCATACGTACATACATACAGATAGTTGCAACTTGAAGTCGCAAAAGAAAGATTTGTGTTCCATATTGTGAATCGTGCATAGAACCCCCCCCCCCCCCGTTTTCTGTTTAGGTTATTTGAAATTTCATACTACGTACATACATACAGATAGTTGCAACTTGAAGTCGCAAAAGAAAGATTTGTGTTCCATATTGTGAATCGTGCATGCCCCCCCCCCACACACTTCTTCTGTCCAGTCGATCCAAAGTGAGACATTTGCACCTGCACGGTGCCGCACTTGCAGTCAGTGATGCCTTTGAGAAGTTTGCGCAAACTGCATTGTTGCGTCTGTGTCTTGTGTATTTTTGCGTGTAGACGATGCGTGTGTCTGCGCGTGCACCCCACGCACATCCGATGAGCAGCCTCATGATTGTCAGAATTGAGTGTCGGTCGGGTAACGCTCGGAAACTAAATCAAATTGGGGACTGACTGATGGCTGCAACTACGTCATCCGCGTTGTCAGTGTGTTGGCAACATTTCCTCACTTGACGCACTTGAAAGGAGCTTTGCTCACGAGCACCCGGCGTGGCGTTTCAATCCGATGTCAACGTATCGTATCGCCGCTTGGTTGACGTACGTTATTTCCAGTGGCCTGCTGACTGACTGACTGACTGACTGACACACACACACGACGGCAGGTGGGGGTAGAGGGCTGTTGCGTCTCTCGCTCGCCCCCCCCCCCCCCCCCTCCCCCTTTTCGATGCGCTTGCACAATCGAATGCAGTCTTGTCTTTCCGAACCGTCATTAATCCCAGGCTCGTGTTTTACACTAGAAAAATCTGAGAAAATCAACTCAACCAAAAACAACAAGGGTCAAAGCGTTTAGTACAGTATTTGAAATCATCTTTCGCCCTTGAAATAAATGCAAATACCTTTAATCCGTTCCGCGCCCCTACTAAAAAAAAACTCCGTTTGATCATTTCCCGCAGCATACCTGATGATCGCTGTCGGCACAGTGGTTGAGAAATTCTCTTCTTATGTGATTTCACTTAAGAGCTGTGGCAGCATGTGTTTAACAAATACATCAATAACCACAGTCAGGAAGCGTCATTATAATAATGAAAACGTCCCATTTGAATTTATTCTCTTATTCAGAGTTGAACGGTAGGCTATTATTTTCCCTTTTATGATACTGCTGGCGCATGGTATCACACTGAGAGGTGTTTGTCATGGCTTGTGTTGGCTACAAAATGAAAATAGTGCCAAATAGATTCCTTTCTGACATTTTGTCACAGCTCATTTAACGTGTAGGCTGCTACCTATCGACACTGTTATTACAATAAAGCACCAAACGATCGGCAATTATGTAAAAAAGGTCGCACGCGCGGAAATCGACAGTATACCAAAACCTTGTGTCTTGAAATATACATCATGAAATTTGTTGATGAGATCATTCTACGGCAGGGCTTGTCAACCGGTGGTCCGTGGCGGTATTGCAGGTGGCCCGCCCAATTGGAAATGGAGAAGAATTGTACCATTTTTAAAAATGAAATTGATTGATTTATCTAGTGTTACACCTGATTTATTTTCCAGCTAATGTTGTGAATCATTGACCCATCCAAATGATGTCAAATGCAGCTGAGATTCCAGAAATAGATGCAAATAAATAGCCTGCAAAATCAAATAATATTCCGCCAAAGCAATGGTTCCAGAATTGCTTCTTAGTTATAATGGCGGCGGGCGGTCCCTTGGGCCGGCCGGAAAAGCAGTTGAAAAGCCCTGTTCTATCATACACACTCAACCTTACATTTGGCATGCAATGCTTTGGTGAGCAACACAAGTTGTGTAAGGAGTTAAGTTGGATGGCACGCAATCTTGTGTTTCTTTCAAACGCTATATGTCATGGACTACAGGGCTCGCCCACTCGTAGCAAAAAGCGGTGTCAAATTGATGCCTATTAAAATGTATGAGATGGGGCCCTATTTGACCCATTGGATATTTTTAAAATAATGGGCCAATTATTGGCTAATCTCCTTTTTTCTGCGTCAAACATCCATCTCGGTCAAGCCCCAGTTCAATGACCAAAATCGGATCGCTCGTCGCTTGCTGTATTGAACACAACTACCGCGTAGTCTGTGTCGTGTCCTTCATTTAATGAGCTCTCAAGTTTGTGGGCTGCTCATTTCCAGAAAAGTCTCCATACAAATTGATGTTCTGCAGATGTGCCGAGGAAGAGGACGTTGGTTTTTATTCTCCCCCCCCCCCGGTAATCCCTTTGTGAGTTCGACTTCTACCCTAACTGGCATAAAGGCGGAATATGTATGGGCTTTATTCCTTTGTTGCAGAGCTCTTTCATCACACTTTACCAAGCGTTTTCGTCATCTATCATCTATTCATGGTGGCAAAAGTCCGCTGTAATTGATCTGCCAGACAATACCCACAACTGAATGGAAGTGCGCATAAAAACGGGCTTGAGCATGAATTAAACAGCACAAAGTCTCACTTTGGAATAAAATAATCACATGCCAATCATTTTGCTCCATGTAGCGACTGGCGTTTGTGACTGACGGTGAAATGTCCCCCCGCCCCCCCCAATGGAAAAACATTTGCTTTTCCAAACCACTCTGTACTTTGCTTGACTTTTTGAAGGTTGATGTATTTGGCTTTTTAGCGAGGCTTAGTACAATGAATTACATGGCTGCTTGGGCTCGCCGGTCGGGGACCCGCCGCCAATGTGATGTTAAGTGGCGTCATTAAGATCTTCCGCCGTATCTCTCAGGGGGAAATGTCGGCGGCTCAGGATTTCAAAGATTTATACCCCTGCGCCCAAGTGCATGTCGGCCGAGCCAGCATGCGTTTGAGGTTAGCTCACGTCACCGAGCGCGGCTTTCCGCGTGCCTTCGAATCAAACGCTCGTTCGGAGCGGCTAAATATTGATGGAGAAATCAGCCAGCATCAGCCAGCATCAGCCAGCATCAGCCAGCATCAGCCAGCATCAGCCAGCATCAGCCAGCATTGCGGCACGGGGCGGCCTTTTGTGCAACGCCGCCGCGTGCTGTAGCGGTGCCAAGGTTTGAGGCACGGTCCACCAGGGAGGCATCCGTGCGTAGAAGGAAGTGGAATCACACCCTGGAGGCCGGCCGAAGGAACCCATTTAAGGAACGACTGGCGTCAGTCAGCAGGCCTCCACGTTGTCCAAAGGGCAATCTCATTCTTATGGATATGCTATTTATTATCCCCATTTATTTGGATATGCGGCTGCGTGTGCCCTTTAGTGCTCATTTCAGCAGGTTTCGTCCTCTGCATCATTTTCCTCTAGTTCCATTACGACGCTGGAATCCAAGCAGTGGTGGTGGGAAATAAAGTTCACCAAATGTCTTTTTTTTTTCTTTTGATGTTGCTCTGAGCTGTGGAGCTGTTCAATTACGAAAGGTTTTCCTACGTGACAAAAACGTTGCCTTGTTTCTGCACTTGCGCATGCTGTTGACGTTGGCCATGGGGATTTTGCAGGTCGGCTACGGCGCAGCACTATTAAGGAAGGAACGCGCCTTGCTCAAAGGCAGTGTAACAAGATGTGCGGCTAAAGGGATTAGCAGAAGGGATGAAGAGACCTGTTGCAAATATTCACATTTGGAAAGAGGGTCTTTTTTTGCGGGGGTCGCATAGCACCAAATGGGAGTTGAGCATTCGGGAGGTGAGAAATTGCCATATCCGCTGCCAATCATTCACGTTCCAAGATGTATCCCCCATTCCACGTGAACCCACCCGATCACGTCTCGTTCGAGCGCATCGGCAGAAATGAACGGAGCCGAGATGAACCGGATGTCATTGGAATCGCGTTGAGATGAAATGGGATTAGAGCCCACTCGACGTGATACTCTGCTAGCGGCCAAGTCGGCAACGCCCCGTCCCGCATTCCATCCGAAAAGTCTTCCTAGCAGGTTAATGGGCCGCAGCGGGCGGGCGGGCCAAGATGCTGCCTGACACCCGAAGCAGTAGCAGTGCTGGCTCGCCACATTGCTGTGGGATTGAACGCTGAAAATATTGACGCGCAAGGGCTGCTACACGCTCGATTTACGTAGTAGTCAAAACGTGGCTCTCGATAGCTCCTTTTTTTTTTTTTTTTTTCCCTCCCCCTTTCGCGATTCAATTCCTAGATTGCAGTCTAGTTTCATAGATAGCAAATGTGTCACGGCTTAATTGGCAGAGGTCTGAGGTTGTACTCTTTATTATTCCTATTTACATTGCGATGAGGCTTTGGCCTCTCTCCTGAGACGATTTTTGCCCCGCCCGCACACCTTTTAGATTGTATTTATTTATTCATGGGTTAAAGGCTATCCATTCAGCAGCCATCCTTGGTTGCTCGCACGGAGACAAATTTTGCAAGGCAAAGCAAAGCAAATACTTGGCAGTCGTAACATGAACCGTCTGTGCGGTGCAAACTCGATAAGAGATTTCATTGTACGTACGTATTTACTTACCAGTTGTAGTCAAGTATTGCATGGATGGATGGATGGATGGATGGATGGATGGATGGATGGATGGATGGATGGATGGATGGATGGATGGATGGATGGATGGATGGATGGATGGATGGATGGATGGATGGATGGATGGATGGATGGATGGATGGATGGATGGATGGATGGATGGATGGATGGATGGATGGATGGATGGATGATGGAGGCATGGATGGATGGATGGATGGATGGATGGATGGATGGATGGATGGATGGATGGATGGAGGCATGGATGGATGGATGGATGGATGGATGGATGGATGGATGGATGGATGGATGGATGGCAGAAGTAGGGTGCCGCACGTCAGCCTAATTCTTGTTTGAATGTTGACGACTCGCTAATAAGAAGGACGCCGCTATTGATAGGCTTGTTTTTATTTTGATGCTGCTAATAGGCCTGAAGCATTAGCAGCAGAAGCCGTTGAAAATGTCTGAGTTGGCTCCAAAATAGTGACTGATTGATTTAGGACTAAAGACTGGAGTGGATTGGAGGGGAGGGGAGAGGGCTTCATGTTATTAGCAGGATGCTTTGCATGAAAAAAAAAAAACCATGCATTTTTGATGATCATTTCATTCATTTTTGTTGGTTGATTCGATAGCCGCAAATACAAAAACGTAGACAAACTGGAGCAGGGCTCGGGGCTAAAGGCTTATCGACTGACAGATTTTGTCAAGAATTGACAAAAAGCTTGAAACCATTTTTTGGTTCAAAAAGTTCTTCACATTCTTGTCACATGGCTTTAGAAATGTACTTGAGAATTTGAAATAGAGCCAACGTTTTGGCTTTTGTGCTGAAGCCCATTTTTTAAATAAATCTAGAGTATGACGTTTCTATCACATCCCTTGTGATCACAAGTCAAAGGTGTTAAAACAGTCGTTTGATGAAGAACTCAGCTCCAATTTTTGATGGCCTGAACCCCACGCATGCGCCCGCCCACGCATGCGCCCACCCGCCCAGCTGCCACTCGGCAGCTAAGGAGGCGTCGTGTAAACAGCACCAAAGATCATCCATCTATCTATCTGCCAGATGACTCGATGTCGCTGGCTGTCCTTGCACGATTGCTTCAACTTGAAAATGAGAGAGAGCGTATCTTGAAAAGAGATTGCTCATTTCTTGTCTGGTGGCCGATATGCTTCTTTCTGGGAGGGAAGGACGGATGGAGGGAGGGAGGGAGGGAGGCGGTGCTTAATGAGGAGTCGATGAGAGCTGCCGATGGCAAAGACTAGCTTTGCTTTGCTTTGCTTTGCTTTGCTTTGCTTTGCTTTGCTTTGCTTTGCTTTGCTCTGCTTTGCTTTGCTCTGCTTTGCTCGTCGGTGCGAGTGGGCCAAAGGAAGCAACGGTGGGCCTCTGCTCTCCTGATTGCCACAGGAGCTTCAAACCGAATTGCCTAATGCAACGTGGGCCAGCTTCTTTTTGTTTCTCGTTTGATTTCATTTTCTTTTCATGTGCTCGCTCCTCCTACACCACAAGCCTCATCTGCTTGGGGAGTCAGTGAGCTTTTTAAGCAGCTCTGTTTGCCTTGGAAATTCTCCTTGGTGTTTTTGTTTAGCTGCTAAATTAGACGCTCGCTCTTTTGTGTTAGTCCTTCTTGACCCGAGTCCTTTCACACGGCACAGCTTTCCATCCATCCGTTGTTCCCTTCTAAACAAAGGGAGCGGAACAATGACAGCTCATCTGAAAGAGTTGCAGATGTGAAAAAATCAAATAAATAGTGCAGCGGCATGGCCTTTGCCGTGGAGGCGGTCCGAGTCCCAAATGAATAGAGCGCTCCCACCCGATCAGGGAGTCTCATTTGGAACCGTCACGCAACATAAAACGCCACCGAAATGAGGAGTTCGCTGACGGCCCCCAGGAGTCCAAGAATAACCTTTGCGTCGTGCCGCTCCTCCACCTGTCCAACCTGTCTTCATTCGGCCACTGCTCCCTTTTTTGTTGTAAATTAGAATTATACACCAGGAAAAACCTGTGTTTGCTCATCTATGAAATGAAAGGACCCTTTTTTTTTTTTGCCCCTTTTTTGTTCCCGAGTGGCAAATATGAAGCGTACCAATTTCGCCCCGGCCTCTTATCAATACATTTGCAATGGCCGAGATTCGACATGGGAACCAGCTCAGTCACGACTGCGTGCCTCGCAGCGAGGATTACCGCGATGACTAACCGCTCGACGCAAAACGATTCATGTTGTGCCACAAAGTCGACTTCCTAAAAAATCTGGCAGCTGTTTTCGTTCCCGGCAGAGCCAAGAACGCATTTGGAGATAATAACCTCATCATCTTGTTTGTTTCACTTTAAATCAGATGCACAAAGCTATTGAACTTTTCTTTCTTCATATTGTAAGGTGAGACACTCCATTCCAACACGCTGATGAACCAAGTTGGAATTTTGGGGGAGAATTCCTCCCAAAAAGTACACTTGCATGCAAAAAGTACAACTGTGTCGTCCGTCCGTCCGTCCGGTGTAATATTTTGCATCATGATCATTTCCCACAGCACACCTGATGATCTCTCACAGCAATGTGCCTTTACTGCATGTATTCTTCCTGTTTGCTTCCAGAAACGATATAAAAAGCTTCTTTTTTTTATTTCGTCACTGTGAAGAATGCGTTGAGCATTGAAAGCCAACGCTGCTGAAGCTCTTTTTCGCACCTATTGAATGTTTGTCTCATTTTTTTTTTTTTTTTTTTGGGGGGGGGGGGGGGGGGGGGAATGTCTCAACTTCATTGGTAGCTGGAAAAACGTCGTGTCCTTTTATTGAGGGCGCTGTTTCTGATTTTTGCCATACGCAAATGCATCATCGGAAGACGAGCTGAGAGAAAGAAATCTTCGAATTTCCCCTTTTACCATTGGGAAGACATGTCAAAATGAAGTTGTACAACGGCAACTCATTCACTGCCATTGACGGCGGCTATAGACGTCAAAGATACATTTGACGTCAACTGGCGCGTGTGTTACGTATCGCCGTTTGAAATGAAGGCTGTGTGTTGTGAAAAGCGGCTGAGAATGGTGGCTCCAGCCAGACCTTTCATCTTATTGGGGAGCTCGGGGACGGCGCCCGCACATCCGTACGACTTAGCCTTTTGGAATCGAAGCATCTTCTTTCCAGTCCCGCTGCGGGCAAAAGACATTTCAGCTCAGAGTTGCCAGTTCACTGCCTGACTCCTGCCCTTAAGCAAGGCAGCGACTCTCCCTTCTTGCTCGCCCGCTTGTGTGTGGTGTGCAGTAGCAACAACAGAAAGCGGCCAGTTACTGAAATTCCCCCCGAGGGACTATAATGAGTCGATTCAAAATAAATCAAAGTTCAATGTAGGAAGGACAAAAAGCATGGCGGTCATTATTGTGTTCTTGTTGGTTTGTCAGCGACATCTAATTAAGCGCACTTGTCGAGACAATTTAGTTTATTAGCGAAAAACGAGTGATTTCTTACTCTTCCGCCGCTCGTTGCCAAGGAAGCGGCAACACGGGCTCATCTATTGTCTCCTGCGGCCGGCAAACATTTTGGCAATTCAGAAAACGCCGCGGGTGTGTGAGGGGCCAAAAGTGTCTGGCGCGCTAAAGCTCGGCATGACACGCGACTCGGATGTTAGCAAGCGACGCGTGGATTTGCCCGACGGTGCGCCGAGGCTTCGGCGGGCGACCGTCGCTTCTTTGCGACGGTGGGCGGGTGACGGATGCTCCGAGGTCATCCTGCTGTCAAGTCAAACTCCCGAGTCTGCGCATGGAAAAGGCCTCGTCCGTGATGTGGAAAGTCAATCATCAGGAAATACATAGATGGCTTTTCGATGAGGATTTCTGCTTACTCTTGAACTCCTGCGCGTGACGCTTTTTGTGCCTCATGACCGCTCAAGGCTGTCTGTGTGATGAGCGATGACGGGAGCTGCCTGCTTCAGCAGAATTACACACGCAGCTGCCAGGCACCGACCGTTTCCTGGAAATAGGGAGTTCAACTCATTGATGGGGTTCCTGCCATGATGCAAATACCAGAGGAGAAAATCAGGGCAAGTCACTTGGATGACAATTGGGCCGTTTGTGTGGAACCATTGTCAGATTTGGGGAGAATTTTCCCAAAACGAAATTGAGGTCACACGAGCGGAGAAAATCAGGACAAGGCGCTTGGATGACAATTGGCCGTTTGTGTGGAACCGTTGTCAGATTTGAGGAGAATTTTCCCAAAAGGAAATTGAGGTCATGTAAGATAGAAATAATAATTGTCTCAAAAAAAAAATCAATCCTGTTGCGTGATTTGAGTGTGACCAGCGTGCAATGCAGTCCCGCTCAGTGGCGGCCATTTTGGTACGACTGACGATTGTTTGTCTCGATATGTGCCCTGCGACTGGTTCAAGGTGTAGTTTGCCTTTGGCCTGATGTCAGCTGGGAGAGGCTCCAGAAGCCTTCGTGACCCTGAACACGATGAGCGGTCTTGGAAACGGGTGGCTTGTTAGAGATTTGCTCACTCCAACTTATTTTGCAAGAACCAAACAGAAGACAAGCAAGTTCTTTTAGACACCTGCAGGTGGAGAGTCCATTCGTCGCTGTCTGAACAGCGATTATCGAATGAAGTCTGGAAGTCTCCTCCCTGCAAGGGCATATTTATTAGGAGGAACAGAGTGGGGGTGGGAGTGGACAGGTTTGGTGAACCCCCGGCCTCTGATAAGATCAGAGCAGGGGGTGTTTTACACTATTGTGGGAAACAGACTCTGCATTGTGAGGGCCAGACGTGATTGATTTAATTATTACATTGTGAGGGCCAGACGTGATTGATTTAATCATTACAGTCTACATTCCAACATAATCATAGGATCAAACTAACCTGAAAACCCTAACAGCTCCTGCTGGGAATGGGATTAACCTGTCAGTCAGTCAATCAATCAAAAGGCTCGCTATGGAGAGTCAGTCAGTCAGTCAGTCAGTCAGTCAGTCAGTCAGTCAGTCAGTCAGTCAGTCAGTCAGTCAGTCAGTTGGTGTGGCCAAAGCTTTCAGTGGATTTTGGGAGAACTTTCAGGAGTGTGAAAATGTGCACTTGTCTTTGACACCATCTTTGAAAAATCCATTTTGTTACGTGACGCAAGCTTAATCCCTTCCACTATAACATTTGAGTCGATGTGCTTTTTATCTGACGGTGCAGCTCAGGGTGGCTGTTTCAGACTTTTCACTTCAACCTCTTCAGGTCTATTAAGAGCATCTCCTTTTCACATGATTTATTTATTTATTTATTTATTTATTTATTTATTTATTTATTTATACACACCATTTCACCTGCTGCACTTTAACAACAACGACGACAGCAACAACAAAAAACACTTGAAATGCTCCGACGCTCCAAACCTTCAACTCATGATGCTTCAATCAATTTTTGAAGCATTAAATCGAAAATACACTCTGGCGCGCTACCAAAAGGGAATAGCTTCTTTTTTTTTTTTTTTTTTTTTTAGCTGGAGTGGGTTTCTTGGTGGGTACACAATAAAAAAAAAAAAAAAACAACAAAAAAACATATTTGCCAATTTGAGATGTTCGCTTGCGGCACTGTGTCAGTGTGCCTGGACGGATAATGAGTCATCTTTGTTTGGTGTCGCTCCCGTTAATCTAAGGCTGGTTCTGTTTCCCCGGAAGGCCAAAAGAATGGCATTAGAATTGTATTTGTCGTTTGATTAAAAACACAGACGACAAAAATGTGCCTCTGACATGTAAGCGGCACAGAACGTCCAACTACTTGGTAATATGTGTGAGGGCCCGCTGGCACGACCATGTGATATACGGTCTGTTTATACGCAAAATCAGGCTGTGGAGAAGGTCATGAAGCTCGCGCCTTCTCTCTCGGCCTGTGAATGAGCCAGCCCCTGGGAAAGCCCCTTTAATTCGAGCAGGAAACTCACCAGGTGAGCTCTGAGGGGGCAGCGAGATAAACCAAAAGGGAGGAGGGGGGAGGGAAGCTAACCTTGACGCTGGCAAAAAAAAAATGTGGGCACCAGCAAAGTTCTTTGAGTGTATGTCCTCCATTTGAAACTCGTGTCTGTCCTTGTCTGTGCAGAGAAGGAAGTGTCTGAGAATAGTCTTTTCATGTGCAGCAACGGTCATGGAATCAAAACACAAACTCCGGAGTTTCCTTATCCATGCGCTGTAAATATTTGTTCCAAGCAAGTCAACGTCGGTCCCGGCACGTCGGGTCGGGTCGGGTCGGGTCGGGTCAGTCCCGCTCGCCGCTCGCCGCCTCGGCCCGGTGAAAACAAGCCAACCCAAACAGAAACGGACAGCATGGCTAGATTTCCAATAAGTGCGTCGGCAGACGCTCCTTCCGTTGGACTGGTAAAAACATGATGAAATATTCAGTCATTTGAGTTCTACCTGTCTCCATGCTTCTTGCTGGGGTTTTTTTTGAAATGGAAGGAAAAGTCTTTGCTCGTCAACATCCGTTTGGTGGAAATAAGTGGATGCTTGTGTGTATACGTATAGAGAAACTGCTTTTAATGTTTGCATACACACGTACAGAGGTTTGTTTCTTGTCTCTAAATGAGTGTCCGACAAATTATAATGACCGTACATGGGTATTTGTATCAAAAATGCTTGTCGGCTGGACATACAAAAGGAATCAATCTTATTCATTCAGAACTAGGTGGGGGGGGGGGGGGGGGGGGGGGGGGGGGGCAAAGTCAGATTCTGACAGTTTGGTCAAAATATTGCCCTATCACGGTATTGCTCCAAAATGTGTAATGTCTTCAAAAGATTTGGTTAAATAACCCCCCCCCCCCCACACACACACACACACACACACACCCATCCTAATGCAATGCGCATATGCACATTAGCTAGCTAGCTAATTTATGTATTCATGTATTTCTAAACTCTCAAGATAGTGTTTATTTATTTATTTATTTTAAACTGTCAAAATAGTGTTCTATTAACATGACCTACAATATGTCAAAGGCAAGTAATCTAGTATATTTAGCATATGCTTCATCTACCAAGAACTATTTTTGCTTGTACTTTCTGTTTTTACCCATGCTCCCCTGGGAGCTTCATCGCCATTGCACAGATTCGCTTCAAGAAAGGATGGTGTTGTAAATGTAATCTCATTAGTTGAGGGGATATTTTATTTGCCGTGATATTTTCACCACTGAGTGGCTTTCAAAAAATAATCCAAAAGATTCAATGGTAAGACACGATGAGCTCGTCGATATGCCGTTGGCTTTTTGATTCGTAATAGAATTCCTCTTTTACCGAGCACTCGTATCATCTGAAACGTGTGCTTTTCACCATCGATGACTCGTTCTGATGCATGTCCAAGAGCGCTCCTCAAAGACAAGAGTAATGAGCAAACACATGTCGAGTCGCGTTCGTTAGTCCCGCCGTTCGGAATGCTTCATAAATCACAACCATCTGGAAACTCTGGCCGAGTTGCCATGCGGCGGGGCGGGCCAGCTGGATGCCAAGTCAAGTCAAGTCAAGTTGATTTGTATAGCCCTAAATCACAAACAGTCTCAAAGGGCTTCACATAGACAAAAATGGACAATTATTCTCAATGGATGCCAATCCTTCCCGCTCGCCATCTTCCCAGCCATGCCATGCCATGCCATGCCATGCCATGCCATGCCATGCCATGCCATGCCATGCCATGCCATGCCATGGGATTGCGGGATCCCACGGTGATTGCAGGGACAATCTTCACGCTGCAATGTGTTGATTGGAACACATTGTGGCAACTCAAGTGGAATGGCCTTGTCAGTTCGCACAGGTTTAGAATCTGTGTTGATGAAGTTCATAATAACTATAATCCAACTGTCTTTCATATTAATTCATGGTTTGTTTACCTTTATTTTAGCATTAGCCTTAGCTAGTGTCCTCTCTTCCCTTTCCCGCCATCTCCAGGGAAATCACCCGTGGGATGAGTGCAATGTTAGCCTTGTTTTCTATCTCTCCTCCGTCCGTCCGTCCATCCATCCATCCATCCATCCACCTGTGCCTCGCTCACACAATAACACTTGCCCCGCCAGCCCAAATCAAACGTGAGGTGTTCTGATTTGAAGTGCCTTCCTGTCACAAATAAAACCAATTTGTCCCTTCGTCTTGTGACCAGATGCAAAAGCGCCTCAGTGCTGATGAGTGAGTCAACCTAAGGCGTTAGACTTGGCTGCTTTTGTAGCTCCGT
This sequence comes from Syngnathus scovelli, assembly GCF_024217435.2. Taxonomy (NCBI): domain Eukaryota; kingdom Metazoa; phylum Chordata; class Actinopteri; order Syngnathiformes; family Syngnathidae; genus Syngnathus; species Syngnathus scovelli. The sequence goes on from NC_090848.1 coordinate 337,578, forward strand.
CAATCACTCGATAATGTTTAGCCGCTCGGATGCGGATTTGGGGGGGTTGCCATTGATCAGCTTTCATGGGGCTTCCTTTCATACTGCCTGTCTGAAGTCTGCACTCTATCAAGTGTCTGGTCTTTGCATCATTTCCACCCTTTGTTCTTTTGATTTCCGCCTTTCTTCCTTTCCCGCAACTGCAGCGGCGTCTCTTCTGTGGTCCTATTGGTATCATCCCCCGTTTGTCATCCTTGTCATGTCGACTTTTAATTCCCGCTTCTCTGGGTTTTGCATAACGGAAATCAATGGGAGCGTGCCTTGTAAGGAAGTGTTTTCGTCTCCATCAGCAACTTTCTCTCACAGGCCCCTTGAGCAATGCGTAACGTCACCAGATTTGAATCTGCGGTCTTTCCGGGTGGCCAAAAGTGGAAGATTCGTCTCATGTTTTCTGGCTGCTCTGAGCGTATTATTTGCCGCCATGTTGATTGGACTTGCGTATGCGACGACATTTGGGAGCTGCGCAGCCAAGGTGTGCTGGAGCCAGAAAAGCTGCCAAATGTTCCCATTCACCGTATCGTATTGTCTTTTTTCACCATCCAGGCAAATTCATCACTCGAGTATTGACAAATTGTTGATGAAAGGCGATTCTTCAAACGACACTTGCCAACTTCTTCTTCGTTGTGTTGTTGTGCCAAGTGTGACAAGGAAACAGTAGCCTTGAAGATGCGGAACAATGTTGTCTCGGCTATCGCTGGGCTTGAATTGTACACACTGAAGGGAAATGGATTCTGTGTTGACTCCCTTATCGAATCTAATTAGGCTTAGCTTCCAACGTTAGAAGGAGAGATCAGCTGTCCATATGCTTGGACGCAGTGCTCCACTTACAAGCCAGAGATAAAAGGAACAGATCTGCTGTCTGCACTCTTCAGATTTGCCCTGCTACAATGCGGATGTTAATCGCCAGGCGGTGGCAAACTGTACAATCCCAGAGTTCCGTATTGATTTGACACTTATCTGGAACGGATATATTTAGAAAGGAAGGAGGGATGGATGGATGGATGGATGGATGGATGGACGGACGGACGGACGGACGGATGGATGGATGGATGGATGGATGGATGGATGGATGGATGGATGGATGGATGGATGGATGGATGGATGGATGGATGGATGGATGGATGGATGGATGGATGGATGGATGGATGGATGGATGGATGGATGGATGGATGGATGGATGGATGGATGGATGGATGGATGGATGGATGGATGGAGGCATGGATGGATGGATGGATGGAGGCATGGATGCATGGATGGATGCATGGATGGATGGATGGATGGATGCATGGATGGATGTTCTTCATGGAAAATGTTGTGTTGCTTTTAGCTCATTCACTGCCATTCACAGCCGCAGAGTTCCATTTTTAATTGGGCTGGCAGTAAATTTTCAAATATTTTTTATTGAAGTCTAGATTGTTCACCCCAAAGCTGCTGTTGTCGATCGTTTATGGAATAAAAACAATGAAATAACATTGTACATTTTGTAGGTGCTCTTCACTGCCCCCTATAGTCTGGGAGAACATACACAATATAAACTTGCCTTGCCTTTAGCGCACGCAAGGAAAAGTTGCGTGAAAGGCGGCAAAATGCGTCTCGTTTCTGCATAAACCAAGCTTTGGTCAATCCCCACATTGTTCTCGTCCACCTCTAGCGAGCTGCCCCTAAGGTCATGTGACCAGGCACTACGCCTCTGGCCATCTTGAAAACTCCTCTGTTTTTTCTTTCTGTCTTTCTTGACTATTTTTAGAACGTACAGTACAACACAATTGTATTTATGGAACGCAAACACAGCTGCAGCGGTAACAAAGCGCTTCATACTATTAATATTACGTTTTAACAGTCTCTTTTTGTTATGGCAGATTTTGACTTGAGTTTAGCTGCGTGATTCAAGCAAGTTGCTTTTCTGTGCTGAAAAAAAAAAAGAAGCATCACAAAAAGCCAAACAATCCTTTCCGTCAAACACGTGTAATCCATGTTGTCATTGAAAATTTCATGGAGAGAAAATGCGAGATTAGCCGCCTGGCAAAAGCTTCTCAAACACCTTCAACACGAGCACCATCATTCGCGTCAACTTTGATTTTCTTTGAACCGCCGACGTCCTTTTCTTTCCTTTTTCAGCAGCAAACAGTTATTTTTACCCACGCTTATTTTTACAAAACGCCACGAGAAAATGCCATTTGTGTTGTCGCTGCCTCGCAGCGGCATCAGTAAAATATTCCGAGCTGGATTTCAAGGAAAGCGTCGAAGCTGGCTAATCGGCTCAGCTCAGCCTGCTTGGATTTGCCTGACTTTGCCTACCCCCGCTTCTCTGTAATCATCCAAATCTGACAAGATGATTAATCATGATCAAACACGGAAGAGATTAGCATTTTTTTTTTTTTTTTTTTTTTTATTCTTTCATCTATATGTTGTATGTAATCCATGAAAAGGTACACATCTGCACCTGAAAGGCAAATTGTTGCTTCATGCCATTAGCGTTAGCGCTAGCCACAAGATTTAATGGGCGCCTCTTATTTCCAAGCTTGAAATCAATTCTGTCCCGCAGCACTTTGAAGCGCTCGTGCTGTTCACTGCCGCTTGAAATGCACCCCAGCAATGCTTAATCCTTTTTCCTTTACAATGATAAGTGTGTCTCATTGGCTGATCATTTCTTCAACAAAGTAAACCATAAGCTGTGCGGATAAACACGCAAACGCTTCACAGACGTTGGTGGTGACACAAAAACAAACAGCAGACTTCACGCTGGAGCAAAGTGACTCGTTTGAGGTCTTAACTACAAATGCTTTTTCCCTTAGCGCTGCTTCTCACTTGTCATTGAAAGGTGTGTTGACTTTTATTTTGGGAAACATTGATTAACATTTTGCTGATCTCCAGCAATTTAATCATAATTCTTTGGAACAATAAATATCCTTATATCACTGAAGGACTGGAAATTAAAACATGCTGTTGTTGTTGTTGTTGTTGTTTTTTAAACCACTTTGATGAATTGACAAAATGAGCAACCAGTTTGTGGATTTTTCATCTCTTGAGGTGTTCCAAAAATATTGCTGATTTAATCGCCGCCCCAGACTTGTAGAAGAGCAACTTCACACTCTTGCTCAAGACTGCTAACATGGGCTAGTTATCGCACACACCATTTACACTATGTCGCAAACCTAATCGAGCAGATATGATCGGAAGATCTTCCCAGCACCCGAGAGACATCTAACTGCATTGCATTCTGTGTTGAATGAAAAGAAATTGGAAAATAGATTTTGACTCCAACCATAAACCGGCATTAAAAATACTTTGGAAAAATGTCCAGCACTAACAGTAGAAGAAAAGAGAGCAGATAGACAGACGTTGAACTATAACTATTTACGTACAGTATCTAATTTGAGCCTTGATCTTTTTTGTGTCATTAGCGCAGATCTCACAGAGATGCTTGTAGAAAAGTAGGAAAACGATGCTTGGCGTGTCTACAGGTTGAAAGTTCACTCACGAGCGCAAGTATTTGGCTGACCGAGCTGAGGCCGGATACGATCAATCGAATTCTTTATGAGGTGCTATTTGCGCACATTTCCTGCGTCCCGCCTGTCACACCGCAGCCTGATTGAAAGTGAGAGTTTGGCAGAAGCCCCGGCAGGCCTTCAATGTTTCAAAAATCCACAAACTGGCAATTGGAGCTTTATCGCTCGTCTCATTATCCGCCAAAGAGAATTGTTGTCCTCCCACTGTGGCCGCTATCTGCTATCCATCAGGACAAAGCCTTGCGCCAAAATAAATCATGCCAACAAGGTTCACGTGACCTTGTTGCCCTCATAATATGATATGTGGGATGTTATTAGCCCTGAAGACCCGGCGTTTGTTCGAAAAGCCGGGCGGCTGGAGAGGAAGTGAAGCGTGTGCCGGACAAGGTCAAGGTGAAGCCGACGGGGGCCAAGCCTCGCGCAGATAATACAAATATATATATACATGTATCTATGTGTATATTGTATATACACATAATACATAGATATATATAATATATCGATATATATAGTTTTGTTTTTTTATACATATATTTATTATTGCTTACGTTCAACAAACATCTGCGTGATGAAAGTGAAAGTCAACGATGATATTTTTTGGAGGGTTGTTGGCAGTCCTGTATCCCATCAGAATAGTTCTGGCCCTGTCCTGAGCAGCAGGATCCCATCTCAATGTTCCAAGCCAAAAGAAGCGCAATCTGTTCTGGGATGGGAGCAGAAAGTGAAGCACGATGTCATTCGTGCTACTTTCTTTCTGCTGTGATTTCATGATTGTCATTGTCCTCACTATGTACATACGTATATGCACACTTCTGTGGCTGCATGTTCTGTGCTATAGCTATATAGCTAATAGCTGCCGGGTATTTCCATGAGCAGTTTGTTGCAATCCTCTCCACGGAGTTTCAACACTTGTTGCTCATCAACAGTTTTTCTGTCAGGTGCCGCAGCGTTCTTTTTTTCTCCCATTTTCTTTTCGCTTTCTTTTTTTTACGCCAAAGTCAGCAAGTGTGATTTCACTTGCCATTTTGCTGGTTTGGTATCTTCCTTGCCACCTCTTTGAGGTATTTTTTTATCCTCAGCAGTATTTATTCACGTTGACCTTTTGTATTTGTTTTTTCTGTTACGTAGTTTTACATTGTTAGATTGCTTTCTTTTTGTCTGCTTTGAGGTCTGTAACTCAGTATGTTCAAGCCTGTATTCATGGTTAAAAAAAGAGAAGAAAAAAAAAAAAAGAACAATGGACCACACGTGGCCCCCGTGCCGTAGTTTGAACACACACGGACGGGAGCATATCATAAAGCTGAAACAAGTTGAAATGAAAGCAACAAAGCTCACCATTGAGCACTAAAGGATATCTCCGCTTGAACAAATGAAAGAACTACCAATGGAAATGTTCCAATTAGCTATAACGAAAGAAACATGAAATGCAGCGATGTCATTCATTCTGTTCACATGCAGTGTTAATTATGGAACCTTTTGAAAAGGTATCATACGACGACTACGGTTCCAATTTAGAATTTCCATTTGATCAATACCTGGGGACTAAAACATGAGCTTGTCCATTGTGTGCATTGGAAGGAGAGCGGGAAGTCGCCGAGGAGGCCGACAGTACGACAGATGGCCTTTACGGTCATCTCGTTGCGTGCGTCAAATGAAAGAAACCAAATGTAAAACAGACAGCTGCTCAACGCTTGGAACGGAAAGCCGTCCGTCCGTCCGTCCGTCTGTCGAAATGGAATTTCCAACAAGCGCTAGCGACTGCCCGTGCCCTGCCTGGCTGCCTGCCTGCCTGCCTGCCTGCCTGCCTGCCTGCCTGCCTGCCTGCCCGCCCGCCCGCCCGCCCGCCCGCCCGCCCGCCCGCCCGCCCGCCTGCCTGCGGGTGGGCCACTGTGGCGACTCTGGCCATTCTGAGACTTGGGATCCATTTTGCAGTCAGGCACAACCTGCCGTCTACGCACCATAGATACTAACACGAGCAGGGGTAGAACATTCCCCGTGAACTCCCAGTGAACCTTGCGCTTCCCTCCTGAGGTAGCATACGCGCACGTCGCGCACGCACATTGCACGCCTGCTCCCGTTGGGCCGGCGCAGGCGCTAATAGGCTCCCGTGGTTGACTGTCACTTAGTGGGATGAGCGCTGACAGCGTGGCGCTCCGCTCGTGGCCAAGGTCACGCTGGGATAGGTGTCAGCCGTCGGCGCTCATGAGCGCCGCCCGACGCAACCCGAGCATCTGCCCACGCGCGGGTACGTCCCGCGTCACGTCATTAGCGCTTTCATGGGAAGCCAAGACTCGGGCGTGCTTTTCCTTGCCCAGCCATTCAATTACGGGCTGCGCTCGACGCTCCCGGCGGCAAACCTCATCAACGGTGGCGGATGATGGCCGGCCAGACAGATTTCATTTTGTGTGAGTGAGAACATGGCAGACAAATCTACTCATTCACACATGGACTCGTTTCAAGCACCCTGTCCGTCCGTGGCTTAAGGAACTTTTCTCCTTTCCTCTCTCTCTCTCTCTCTCTCTCTCTCTCTCTCTCTCTCTCTCTCTCTCTCTCTCTCTCTCTCTCTCTCTCTCTCTCTCTCTCTCTCTCTCTCTCTCTCTCTCTCTCTCTCTCTCTCTCTCTCTCACCAAAGGCAGGCCTTGTCTTTTGTTTTACAACGTGAGTCTTTCAAGTTTTTCTTTGGAATGAATCAAATGAAAAGAATGACGTACTTTGCGTGCCGCAATTGCAACATTTGAATGAATTTTGCTCCTCACTTTTTCTACATTCTGATACACAAAATGGAGTCAGCAAGCGTATGGCACCAGATGACCTTTTGACCCCATTTTGCTTACGTGATGAGTGGGCGGGCGCCTCCTCCCTCGTCAGGGTCACTTAACTACCGCTTAGCGTTAATGAAGATGAATCATCCAGCGGAATCAATCGATGATGGAGTCCCTGTACTCCAATGCCAAGTTGCTCAGGGAAGAGACAAGCGACAACACGTCGGTGTCACATTTCCGCTACACGCGTCGAGAAGACGGCAGAGAGCTTCAATGAGCACTGCTTCTGTGAAGCGGTGCACTTTCTCAAAGTTGCGCTCTGCTGTTACGCTTCGACGGCACCGGCGCTTGCCGCTTGCCCCCCCTGGAATTCCCGTCCTCTCCGAGTCTTCAGGACGCGGGAAGTTCTTTTTGGCATCGGGTTGGCGGCGGCTGCTAGCCGCGAGGAAGAAAGCACCAGTGGCAGATCAAACGGATCTGCCGCTGCCAACGCGGCGAGGAAGACGTTCGTTCGGGCTTCACCTCGTTGCCTTTGTGAGCGTGTGCTCGCTCGCTCGCTCGCTCGCTCGCGTTAATCTGTCAGTGGATGTGTGTCACTGTGAGGATCGGGCTTTTGAAATAACCAGAAATGAAAAGTTGTCTGGTTATGCAACGAGGAGCTGGTGTCAGGCTGCCGAGTACTAGAAATTCTTGAAAAGTCTATATTTTGTCGAAAAAGAGCTTGAAATTGTACATACAATCGGATCCTATAATATAATACAATATAATATACCGTATTTGCCGGTGTATTGGTCGACCTTTTTCGATCCAAAATCGACCGAAAAAAATCGACCTCGACTTATACACCGAGTCATAAAATTGAACTTCGTATTCATCGCTTCAAATGTGATGGTAACCAAGGCCGTTTCTCATGCATCTCATTGTGCGTTGCACTTAGAAAATTTGAACCGTGCGGCGTGCGCGAGTGCGCGGCCCGCTGGAAGTCCAATGAGGCGCCGCGATCTCCTTCGCGGTGCTTATAAAGTGCCGATCCGCTCGGCTTGGAGCTATTTCCGACCTCCCGTTGGTGCCGGGCGGCGTGCGCGAGCTCGCCGGCCGCGATCTCCTGCGCGGTGCTTATAAAGCGCCGATCCGCTCGGCTTGGAGCTATTTCCGACCTCCCGTTGGTGCCGGGCGGCGTGCGCGAGCTCGCCGGCCGCGATCTCCTGCGCGGTGCTTATAAAGCGCCGATCCGCTCGGCTTGGAGCTATTTCCGACCTCCCGTTGGTGCCGGGCGGCGTGCGCGAGCTCGCCGGCCGCGATCTCCTGCGCGGTGCTTATAAAGTGCCGATCCGCTCGGCTTGGAGCTATTTCCGACCTCCCGTTGGTGCCGGGCGGCGTGCGCGAGCTCGCCGGCCGTGATCTCCTGCGCGGTGCTTATAAAGTGCCGATCCGCTCGGTTTGGAGCTATTTCCGACCTCCCGTTGGTGCCGGGCGGCGTGCGCGAGCTCGCCGGCCGCGATCTCCTGTGCGGTGCTTATAAAGTGCCGATCCGCTCGGCTTGGAGCTATTTCCGACCTCCTGTTGGTGCCGGGCGGCGTGCGCGAGCTCGCCGGCCGCGATCTCCTCCGCGGTGCTTATAAAATGCCGATCCGCTCGGCTTGGAGCTATTTCCGACCTCCCGTTGGTGCCGGGCGGCGTGCGCGAGCTCGCCGGCCGCGATCTCCTGCGCGGTGCTTATAAAGTGCCGATCCGCTCGGCTTGGAGCTATTTCCGGCCTCCCGTTGGTGCCGGGCGGCGTGCGCGAGCTCGCCGGCCGCGATCTCCTGCGCGGTGCTTATAAACAGCCGCATGCGCACGGCCTCCCGGAATTTGAACACATTTCGTCAATAAATTTCGCATATTGAATTTTGAAGTTTAATATAATGCAACAATTGAGCTCGACTTATACAAAGGATATATCATAAAATCGTAAATTTCCGTCGAATTTTAGGGGGTCGACTTATACACCGAGTCGACCTGTACACCGGCAAATACGGTAATAAAGCAAATCAATTCAGAAAGTGGAGCAAACACCTTTTGAACTCCTGTACTGCTTGCTAATTTCATTCCCTGCCGATATTCCAAAATAATAGTAGATTTCCAGTTTGATCTTTGCCTGAATTTGAATGTTTTGACGTCATAAAAGGGCTGTCAAGCTGTCGGCGACCAAAAAGAATGTTCTTTTCCCCCAACTCCAATTCCATCTCGCCCAGCAAAGTGAAAGATTGATTTCATTCTCTGCCTTTTTCTTTGTCATGTGTTTGAGGAGAGGCAAAAAGATGAGATTTGGTTTGTTGTTCATTTTGTAGCGCTAGATTCTCCTGCAGACCGGCGAATTCGAAAGCTCATTCCACGTCTCGGGTCCTCGTGTGACCTCAGACCTTGTGCGAGACGCCAGCTGTAAATTTTGATCACGACTACCATCGTCAGGCTGTGTTACTTTGAACTTGTTACCTGTCTGCAGTTGTTGGATATCGGAAGAGCCAGTATTCTACATGTGCTGCTCTATTTGAGCCTCAATGAAACTCGAGCAGATAGCTTCTTGTTAAGGAAACATTTTCACATACTTGTACTGTCCCGAAAAAGGGAAACTTTCCACCACTGCCTGAAAAGAAGCGAGAAACCCAAATCATCCCTCGTCTTTTTTGAACACATCTTATCAAATCCTGGCTTTGCATTAATACGTACTTATTCATCTCTTTCGTCAATTGTTTGCCATTGAAAACGCCTGTGTGACCTCAGCGTTGACTTCCCTTCCGACCGACCGACCGACCGACCGACCGACCGGGCATTTTTCCCTCTCCGCTAAAAACGATGCATTTCTTAAGAGCATACTTGCCGTGAGTGTATCTCCAGGCACAATTGCAAATTCTTCTCTGTCAGAGTTTTTACTGAGTTCTCTCCAAGTTAAAATCCTCTGAGACAAAAAAAAAAAAAAGGCAGACCTCAAGGGAAGCAAAACTTCCGGCAAAGTGACTGATTGCAGGTGAATCCATGTCACGAACGTACGTCTTGACTGTCACCATTGTTCTCAGTCAAAACAGGCAAGATATTTCCAGCTCAATTAAATCTGAAGGGGGAAAAAAAGACATTGCTCGACTCTTGCTTATATGATATGTTGTCGCTTTGTACAATTTTGTGTTTTTCTCCAAATCATTAAATGTGGTCGTATCTGCCGTTGGGAGGGAGTCAACTCGATACCGTGAATGTTTTTGAAGTCGGAACTTAGATGTTGTTGGCGCTCTTTTCCTTCCCGTCCTCGTTTCTAAAACTACAATTTCAAGTTATGGTACATCTTTGAAGGCCAACTGGAAGCAAGTCCACTTCACTCAACTGAGACTCCTCTGAAGAAGAAAAAGAGGTGTGCTCTTGAGGAAATTTCTCCCACACATGCTGCAGGAGTGCAGATTCCCGTATCCAAGCTTGTCAGCCAGCCCGCCGTTGGTTGGAATCCCATCTGCTTCAAACAACAACGCTTTCATGAAATGCATCGCCGCTCGGTCAATGCAATGCAGAATTGTCCGCAGCAACGCCTCGGGGGAAGTGGCCCACCTCAGATCTTGTCGATGCCGAATCGTTAGCGCAGCGGGCTCACTTTGATCGTCGTCGCCTCACCTCCTCCCATCCAGGAAAACCAGTTAGGGTGAGGTTGTTGAGAGGAGCAGGGGCAGCGTTTAAAAATGGCCACCGTCGAAATGTCAGGGGGTGCAAGAGACTCTGTGGCGCCATCTTAAGGTTGAACACGGTAATGCGTGTCAATTTCAGTCTGATTTGATTAGCGGGAATGTTCCGGAATTGCCGGCCCGGTCTTTACACGCCCCCGTAGCGTCTTGGAGTTGGAATAATAGCGTTTAAAAATCAGTAGTGAATCGTAAAATCGGTCCCACTGTTACATCGCAGATTTTAGAATGGCTTCCTCACGCACATTTTTGGAAATGGGATGCTCAAAAAAAACAAAAAAGGACTGTTGTGTAACTTGACTTTTGGTGAGTAGGCAGGCACTCGACAGTCCCGACTAGTCATTCAAAAAGCATGCGGTCGAGGGAGAAAGCAGTCTTCAAACCTGATACAATGGAGCTGTTTGGAGAAACCCAAACTACTGGAGCCGGTTGTCGAGGGCCAAGCTAAAACGCTAACCTCACTTGTCTTTTATATTAAACTTTGTGTGTATGAATGCTGTTATAATTAGGAAATACAAATGAAAAGCAAAATGAACATATCTGTCTGTGCCGCATAGCAGCAACATTAAAATATATGGCCAAAAATGATCTTAGCAAATGTTTGAATGGTCAAGATCATCGGTAAACGCCGCTAACTCATCCGCAACGGAATGGGCGTTTGGCGTGCGCGGCGTGGCGTTTCCTGGTCGCATTTGTCCCTTCAGCGCATCTTCCCATGGGTCAGATTTGTCCCTTCAGCGCATCTTACAATGGGATGCAGCCCAAACCTTCATTATCATGCACTTGGCGGGCTTGCTCTGTAATGTACTGAGCGTCCTCATTTGCATACAAAGATGTCTCCCCTGCATAGCAGATGTAATGAAATTAGTATGAAGAGTAGAGGACCTTGGAGGAAGCTTATTGCACCGCTGAAACATGTTAATGCCAAATGCCTTCTGTCAATGAGCTGCTTGATGCTATTCTGCCCGCTCTTGGTGTTATTTTTTTTAATTATTGTCTATCTGGCTAAATCCACTTTCTCGTTGCTTTCTCTTGTTGTCCTTCTTGACATTAGCTGCAGCACATTTATCACAAGACCTATAGAAAAATAAATAATAATAATCTTGCCGAGGCACAAATTGGACTTGTGGCTTGTTGTAAGTCTCCTCTTGCGTCAAGTGAGTCTTAATCGGGCAAGTGTGTTTGCATTTGTACTTGCTTCAGTTTCATCTTAATCACGCTTGCCTCCGTTAGCTTCGGTCTTCTCCCTTCCAGTCGGTGTGAGTCATATGCTAAAAGAGTCGAGAGGGAATTGGGGGGGGTCACATTCTCCTTCATCGCATTTCTTTCCTCTGCCAAGTCTCCTGTCTTTTAGCCGCAGCTTTGTTCGCATTAGCGAATGTTTTGTCTGCCGCCGCAATCGATAGCAAATCACAGCACCTCAATCCGCAAATTGCAGCTTGGGAGGGGCAAAAAGGAAAGCATGCGCGTTTGCTTTCCATTAATACGCTGTCAATTGTTTAAGCGCTCGTTCGCTCGTTCGCTCGCTTGCTCGCTCGCTCTTTAAAATGCCCGGGTGGTTTTGAATGGAAGCAAATACGACAGATGGGAGAAGGATAATGTTTTTTTGTTTTTTTTTTTTTTTTGTTTTTTGCTGTAAGCAAATGAGCGTTGGGTACTCTGCTGAATGACCTCCAAATTGACATCTTGATTTGGGAAGTCATTAGCGGTAGCCGCGGCTATGTTCTGTGGCAGTAAACCGGTCATTATTTCACCGCTAACTGGCTCATTTGCGGAAATGGACCAAGTCCGAGTCTACTTGGTGACAAGAAGGAAAAATTCTAAATTCATTTGCCAGCTGCTAACAAACAAATAGCAATACAAATATACATCATTCATCTCAGCTACAGTATGTACAGCTTCCAGTATTTTTCTCTGTCAATGAGCTGAGTTTATTTTGTATTTTATTTTTTTTATTGATTTGGTGTTTTTCGCAGCTGTCAGTCTGGCAGTCGGTGAGCATGCGCCGACCGATGTGTGAACAAGCACAAAGGGCAAGTTTGAAGTCACACTTTTGAGGGTGTCTTAGCAGCAGGCAATCAAGACACATGTCAGACCTCTGGAGTGCTCAAAGTATGAGCGACTTGCGTAGATCCGAGCCAAATCATCTCACATACGGCGGAATGAAATGTATTCTTGCGTCGTTCTTCCCAGTTGTCTAGCAATGCGTTTTTAACTTTCACTGAAATACAACAGACCTTCAGAGATGACACCTCCGCTGGTATCGTGTCACCTTCGAGCATAACTGGCAGGCCAAAAGTGAATGGAATGAAATTGAGTTTATTTATAACTGGAAGGGATCTGAAGTTTGTAGCTTGTGCAAGTCAAAAAGAGACGTTAGGACTATACAATAGGATTCTATTGATCTTATCCTTTGTTTTTTATAAAGTGCATGACCCTAGCCGTTTTACTACGTGTCTGTTGTCTTGGTTTCTGTCTGGGTGCTCGCTCCGCCCCTCCCCTCCCCTCCCCTCCCCTCCCCAAAAAGCAAAACAAATCCAAATTGAAAATAATCCTTTTCGACAGTCTTTGCAAATGAGCTTTACAGGTGGCCATCACGATTGTGCTCGTCATCAACATGTAACTTCGTATCTCGGCTTGGGACTTGAACTTTATTATTCAAAGCGCATTGGCGGAGGCTATACCTCAAAGCCTATCTTGCAAATAATGCGGGCCACTTTTAAAAGCAAATCTCAAATGAGGAGCAATCGTCTATTCAAGGAGACGGAGTGGAAGGGATGTTTTCCTCGCTGCGCATCTGCCGGCCGGCCGCCGGCCGCGAGTCCTCCTTTAAGCGTTGCCTGCAAGGGCATCAAGAGTATATTGCCAATCATTACACCGCCGCATCTACTTTATTTTACAAGTTGGTTAATTACCACTCGCTCCGGAGCCGCCCGCCCGGCCGGCCGGCTTTCCCCCCGGAGTCCTCTCCCTTCACTAACACCCCCCGCCCCCTCCTGCGCACCATCGATCCTGACTGGGGGGAAAAAGTAAACTTTCCGAGGGCTTTTACTTTGTTTTGTTTCGACACCTTGATGATTCCCAGTTGGGTGGAATGCGCTAGCAAATATGCTAATTTGTTCTTGACTAAAAAAAATCAAATCGTTAAGCAGTTGCGCAATCCCCGAGAGGAAAGGGAGCAGTGGGAGAGGGAGGGAGGGAGGGATTGCTTGTACACAAAGCTTCTTTTTTTTTTTTTTTGCACTCTGGATGCCGAGGGAGTTCATACTGCAGTTTCTAATTAAAGCGGACTTTATATTAACTGTTACTTTGTAAGAAAAATAATGGCCTTTTTTCCCTCCCCTCTTTTTCTTTCATGCTTCAATCTCTGGGCGGACTCAGGTAAGCAAGCCATGCAGCCAACGTGTTTGCTCATATTTCCACGTCATTATTGCTCCCACTGTGTGTCGTAGAGCATGACGGGGCAGCTCTTGTGTATTCCACGAGGAACAAGTATGACAGACACGTCTACTTATGAGGATGCATATTTAAATTGCACGCAAACAGCAATTCATCAGTGCCAGCTGCTGTGCTCACCGTGACTGAAAGCGGAGGAGGGAGGGAGGGAGAGAGAGAGAGGGAGGGAGGGAGAGAGAGAGAGGGAGGGAGGGAGGGAGAGACAGAGAGGGAGGCTGTTTGATTGAAGTGCATGACATTTCCAGAGTGTGCATAACTTCTCGCAGCGTATTCAATTGGAGCACGCTCTCGTTAAAAGAAAGAAAAAAACCAAAACGCATCAACAAGCTGCTTCAAACATTCTTGGAATTGTGAGGTTTTTTTTCCTCCACCTCCCAGACATGCAATCACGGATTTTCTGCCAATTGGCAAATCTTGCTTGAAGTCTGTCTATGCGACATTTGAACCGATTGTTTGGTGGGCTCATGGTTTGCAAACGATGCGGCCGCTTGCATTTGCGTGTGGGGTCATTTACGAGCAAAAGACATTGGATCCACTTGTGTCTCTGCGAGGAGATCAACCGTCTATAGAAAGAAATCAATCGTACAAAATGCAAAAATTTGTAGCATGTTTCTGTCGTTTTTCATCTTTGCAAGATTGCCTTTTATCCTCTGGATCTCTTCTTCTTTACATTTACATTCACCTGGCTATTGTATTTTGAAGCAGCGAAGGTCATTTCAGCTCGTTGATGATTTTGCTACGTCTTTGCCGAGTGCGCAAAATAAGGGTTGATGGGAAGTTGGACAAGGGTGATCACAAATCAATGCTGTGAACTGAATGAATATTTGCAAAGGGCTCATTTTAAGAGTATCAAAAAAGTCAATCAGAATGATAATTGCATTGAATCAAACATTAGGAATAAATCATTCTATGAAATAATTTGAATTTTTACATTGATTGAGAGGTTTCCACACCGTTGCCATTCTTCCAAATGAAATCCAAGCACACACGTCCACGAAGCTCACAATCTATCTGTCTGTCTGCCTGCCTGCCTGCCAATTCCACCGAAATGACGTTGCCACCGCTTTGACCTGCATTGTCACGATGGCTGTAGAATAGCACTCGGCACGGGCATCTTTAACCTCAGCGTGTAGCCGGTCAGGACATTGGACGGGCATTCGCTGGCAGTAGTGTGGGCAGTGACAATTTGTGGTCAGTGTGAGTGCGGACTCAACTCATTGTGCACCCACAGACGGCTTTGGACTGCACGCACACGCACACGCACACGCACACGCACACGCACTTCATGTCGCACGCACGTTGAGCCATCTGCCTCGGTTGCTATTGCTTTAAATTGGAATGATAAAGAATGGACGCCTTCACGGTCGCCACAGTCAACTGGATGATCATGTCAGAGGACATTTTGAAAAATGTGCCGTGCGTTTCTAATCCTCCTATCATTTTCTAATCATAAAACCGCAGGAAGCCCTTTCAGTAATTATTCCACCCTCGTAAGCTTCAAATGTTTGTCGATGAACAATGCGCCAATAGATAGACAATAGATGAATACTTGAAAGGTCACATTTTTATGCTTGTTTATTTGCTTGATTGTATTCGTATGCCCACTCAAGCAGTGACCCTCGTTCGCCAACTGTTCAATTAGTAGTAGAATGATTGCGACGTTCCCTTTTTCTTACCAACGCCTGACATTTAACAAGACTAATGAGGTGTCGAATTATACAGTTGTATGATTAGAAGTGACCCCTTCTCAGATTTCGGCTTGGGTAGAACTCGAAATGAAAGGCCAAATGACAATTGTTGTCATTCTCGGTTAAAAACAGTAGTTATCGATCAGCAAAGTATTTCTTTCCTAAACACTGATGCTAGCACAGGCTTTCTTAGGTCATTAGAAACATCTTAAAGAACATGTGAGGCGATTTCAGGGATTTGTTTTTCTAAATACATAAGGGGGGGACAAAACAAAATAATAATAATCTTTCAGCACTCGTTTAGCTTGGAAACAGGCAGTATGCGAAGTTGTGGGCGTGAACACAACCAACTTGCTACACTGCCAGTTGACGCAAGTCTACTGGTTTCCTTTCGACGGATTTGCTACAGTCGAAGCGTACAAACTACGATCTATTTTTAGAAAGAGCTACAATTGGCGATGATGAAAATGGGCCTTTGTCTAAATGTGCAATTCCAGCATGTAAGGCTCGTACTGCTCACTTTTTCAAATGTTCCATTCTGCATGGGTGTTGTCAACCTCGGTGTGGCCGAGCAGGATATTGGACAAGCTTTTATTCGCAATGGTGGGCAATGCCACACGCTTTTGTAGAAATGTCAGCGTCTCCATTTATCATAAATGATACGTAAGGCGCAAAAGAGATTTAATCACCGAGCGAGCGGGCGAGCGAGCGAGCGGTCAGTCCGGACTGAACGCATATAAAGGCCAATTCATACTCTCTGCATTATGCGCCATCTGCCTCACTTAATATTACTTTCAATTCACGAGCGATGGCCGCCTTTGAGGATTGCTTATCTGCCAGCGTTCCAGCCCGAGATGAACACAAAAGCTTTGTTTCGTTTCACTTTTGCAGCATCTGCCGCCGTCGAATCATAAATGCAAAGTTCCCTCGGAAGCTGGAGCTATAATGTCTGTCTGGAAAATGAAGTCAGGCCTAATTTTCACATCACCTCTGCTACGGCAGCATCACCCGTCATTTTCACTTTTCCCCCAGGTGTCGTATTGATTGAGCCCTCAGCTGGAGTGAGTGCCGGGTTTTTTTTCTTTCCCCTCCCAACTCGACGTAGAAACGCCAACGTTGAATTGAAACTGAAGCCTGAAGCGTTCCGTCATCTTGTCTGGCTTGCTATTTATAGACGCAATGTTGTCAGTGTGTTAAGGGGATAATGATGAGTAGACTTTTGGTATAATTGGCCAATATTTTGGCTCTGCGACACTTTCCTCTCAAAAACGCGTACGGTAGTCAGCAAAATATTGTGGCTCAATGCCAAGCTCCCGGTTTGAGGTGAATTACGTCGGACGTCTGTTGGTGCCTCTTTCGGCTTCGGCACATGTCTGTCTGTCTGTCTGTCAGCTTCCACCGATTGCTTGGCGTTGGTTGTTTAAATCGCTCATTTGTTACTATATTGATGGCGCACTGAAGGCCTCCATTGATTTGCCATCGACGCGCCGGCGAGCAGTAGATAAGCCGTTAGACACCATGAGATAAGTAGCCGCCGTTTCCCCTGGCAGCCACAAATGTCACGAAGGACGCCGCAAAGTCACAAGTAAGTCAGAGTGAGAGTATTGAACAGCTTTGCCATTTGCCCACGCGGCAAAACAAAAGCGCTCATCCAACAGTCTCACCTCATATTGAATTAGCACTTGATGCGGACACATTCCAAGTGATTGTCCTGACAGTCAGCCAGAGTTTCACAAGACGGCGTCATTAGCTGGGGATTTTTTTTTCCCCCCATTCTTTGGCATTTATCGATAAAATCCTTTTTTTAGGTCGTTCACAGCCTGTTAAACGAGGGCTTGCCATTTCCGGCAGGTACGTAAGCTAGCCAGGCTGTTAACCAATGGATCGTTCTCTGGACTGGAAGCTTTTGGTTTGGTTTGGTTTGGTCTGGTCTCAGTTCATCATTCTTAACAATCCATAGCGCCATATTCCAACAGCCATTCATTTCGCATGCCTCTATTTCCTCGTGGGCTTTCGGGTTGAGCAAGCTTTTTTGTCATGGCTAAGCTGGCGTCACACTCTCCCTTGGCTTCGAGGTGTCCGACAGTGCCGCTCGGCAATCTTGAGCCGAACTCCGATGCGGCGTCAAACTGTAAAGTGACTGTGTAACGAAAGCACCCGGCGGTCATCGCGTGCATTTCCTATCAAGAGAGAGAGGAACACGCCTTCGTTGCACAGCATGGGACGTGCGATGCATGCAGCCACATTGGTAAACAAAACGGTTGATTCCGATAAGAGCTGCTTCCCACGCCCGCAGTCCTCACGCTCCTTGAATCACAATTGATCGTAAACCTGCACTCAGGCAGGTCGCACAAATGAGATGATTGGATGCATTTTGTGCATTTAGCGCTCGCTCCACCGCCCGGAGGCTGCCGCCCACCGCCTTCTCTGAGGCCCCAAGAAAGAAAGAAGGAAAGACATTTTTTGCTCGGTGATTGCTAACCACTGACGTCCTCGCTGAGTTTACATCGCCAATTGGCATGACTGGCTGGTGAAGCGATCCGTGTATCATTCTAATTACCGCAAGAGGTCAGCGTGTGCCATAACCGTCGATTCGGAGCAGGTGGGGCAGGGAGGGGGAGGGGGATGGGGGTGTTCTTCTGGGGCCGGCCGATAGCTGAGAGATGTGCTTTGCATTCTGCTTCCTGTCAAATTATTCTTAGCCTTGGGTGACCTAATTAGGCCAGTAATAAATCAACCGGCCCCCACCTCCCCATCCCCATCAACATCACCACCACTTTCTCACAGCCATTGGACTCCTGTTGATCTGAGATATGTTAGTGAGCCTCGGTGGGGGGAGGACAAGTCCTCTGTCATCACCTCCTACGATCAAGGTTAGCGCTGACGTTTGAGGACTGCCAACTCACTTAGCTTCCTCCTTAACTTTGAGTAACAAAATAATGATGGCATCCTCAAATGTAGGAGCTTTTCGTTTTTGCTATCTTCTTCGAGCCAAGGTAGCCTGGCAGGCTGGCAGCGCAGACTCGAGGCGGAAAGACAGCATTACCAAAGACGCCCCTGGGAGACATCCAGCTGCTTGTCTTAGAAAGGAAAAAATGCTGACAGGCCTTAGAGGGCCATACTTGATGGACACGGCAACTTTCTCACCTTCACTTTCCACTCGTAGCGCAGCATTATGTGTCACGCGGATAATGAAACGTGAAGTTTGAAGTCATTGTCGAGTAGGACGCACATGCTGATGTCAGCGTGACATTCAGCCTTTCCCGGCCGGGCTCCACATTACAATTTGACTCATCTCATTGCAATGAGATTCTCCCAAGCTTTGTGCACAAATAAAGGTTTGAATCATTCATCCGGTAGGTTGGAGACGGACGGACGGAGTCTTGGTAGAAAGCATATTCCGGGCGCGCTAATGTGTTTTGGAAGTGAAATCTCTCTGACTCCCAATTTTTGTGAGACGCAGCCCCCCCCCCCCACCCCCACCCCACCCACGAGTTCACAAACAGGAAACGAGGCGCCGTGCTTCCACCATGCTCGTGTCAACACGCTCGAAGGCTACTTTCCTAGGATCAACAGTAACAACAAAACAATGTCTTTTAAAAAGTGTAAACATCTCGCTGACACCGCTAAGCTCCGCCCCCGCGGATTTGAGCGCTACCCCCCGGCTACGAGGCCCCCCCCCCAAGAGGCGTGAGTCCTTAAACACAGCACGCGTGTGTTTGGATTCCAAAGCCCCGAGCTACGCCATACATGGCAACGCAGGTGCATGTTTGGGCACACGTTTGTGGAATTTTTGCATAGGGAAACAGCTTTGCTTGCAAAAAGATCAGAAGCCAGTTGAGCGTGTTTACTTTTAATTACGTCCTTCCTCCCTTGCCGCCTTTCGTCCTTCCTCCCTTGCCGCATATGGGAGTGTTTGTTAATGATACACAGGACGTGTGCTGTGGATCTTTTGTACATCTTCACACCTTCTTTGATTGACTTTGAGCAAATAAATGCAGCTGTCATTGGCTGGCGCTCAGCGTCTGCCATTATAAGTGATGAGCTGCGGATTAGCCACATCTCTTGTCTTGTGTACTTTTTCTCGTCTCATTGTAATGCAAGTCATTCTGAAAAGTGGCACTTGTATCCAAAGCCAATCAAAAATCAGAGGGAGCTGGCAAAGTGCCTCTTCTGATAGTTTGTCGTGTTGACAAAGAGAGCAGACATATATTGCTGAATATAAAGCGGACGGGCAGGTGTTATGATTTGAATTTGCCTAATGGCCGTCACATCCACTCACCGTGTCTTTCGAGAAAGTCGACAGGAAATCACACAAAGGGGGAAATTTCAGGTTTCGTTGACGCACGCCGGGCCGATTATCGGGGATGATGGTTGACGTTTTGGCCTTTTTATCCAACACAAAACTCAAATCCCGTTGAAACAAACGACAAGAAACACACCAAATCTGCCAGACAAATGTTGTCAAATGGTAATTCTGGCATAACGAGCCAGATTTTTAAGTGTAACCCCAAAATGATTGAGACACGTTGCCCCAAACTCCCATGTTTGCAAATGCTAGCTTTTTTTTTTTTTTAAGGTTAGCTAGTTTTAGGTTAGCTGATAATGGCCAAGGTAGGACAAGCTAACATTAGCCTCGTTTGACTTCATTATGAAGAGAGGATAACAAAAGAGAAAATGAAATTGCTTGAAAGATTTCAACTGCTAGCTTTTTTTCTCTTAGATCCACTCTTTGGTTTTTGTAGCCTTTTTTTTTTCTTTTTTACAGCAGCTGCTGCCAACAATGCACACAATGTGTTAAGGTGAACGAACACTCAATTTAGTGCTGGCTTTGGCATCTTTAAATCAGACCTGTCGGCTCAGGTGCGCGCTACCAGTTTTCAAATGTTGAGATGAGATATCTCCGTTTCCGACGCAAATTGGCTGGCTTTTCCCGACTTGTCAGTGGTTATCTGCTCAAGGGCCTCATCCGCCTCATCCCTTACAGGTGAACTACAGCCTGCCATCAACTCGACACAAAACGACATTGCGGATTGTAAGTTTTAGCAGCCGATAAAAGTAACCGGAACAAAGTCTGGAGACATTTGCCTTGCTGTAAATGCTGGCAAGTGACAAGTTGGGTCTTATTTTGTGAGAGGGAAACAGCAGGCTCCGGGAGCTCAAAGAAGCATTCATAACGGCTGAGAACAGCGTGGCGCTGCAATTCTGCTCGTTTGGGAACAAACGGCTCTCATCTTAATGAGGGATGAAACCGCCTAAGAAGCTCTAAGTCCCCTCACATTGACTAATGTGCATTTTATGCGCTGCGTAGGCTCCGGCGCAGCCCAGCTGGCCAACATTTTCAAGTCTGCGGCGAGACGGCCCTGAGCGGAGAATGATGATGAAGATGAACGGCGTGACAGGACGCTGAAAGAAACGTTCGCTCGCATGCATTCATCCGTCAGCTGTCCCCTAGATGACACCAGACACGCAAAGGCTGGAAATGTCGTAAGGGTGGGGGTGGGGGGAGTGATGATGATGATGACTCCAAGGGCCCATGGCGGATGGGGGCGTCAAAGTGGTTTTTTTGGGGGGGCTTTTGTGTGTGGCTACGGTACGGTACGGTACGGTACGGGGGTGTAGCGCACTGTAGGAGCGTGACTTAATCTAATTGAAATGCCATCTGCCTACGCGAATGCCCACGCAAGCGGTGCGAGCTCACGTTTCTTTAACAAAGATGTCCGTTTTGGGCTGTAAAGATGGGAAGCGCACGCATTCATTATTCAAGATGCAACTGAAGCGGAAAATAAGAGCAATCTAAAAATATTGCTCCGTACTCTGAACTATTCACTTAGAAATAGCCGCAGTGATTCTGGCTGTAATTGCCGAGCTATTAATATTCCCATTCTAAATTTCTGCCGAGTTCCTGGCCCACATGAATCCCCGCACTTGACCTTAAGCTGTAAACACACACGACACTGCTGCTAATGAGCTGCTACTAATGTAGACTTTAATCCTCAACGGACAGATACCTCATTGAAAATTGTTCCGCAGTAGCCACTTACATTTGGATCATGATGAGCGAGAAATACATATTGAAACAAAAATGTGCATTTTTCTTGACTAAGTGTGTTTGCCAGACTTCTTCCTATCATTATTATTATTATCATTCTTATGATTATTATTATCATCATCATCATCCACGCTGCTTCTATTATTATATACACGTATTTATTTTTGTTTTTTTCAACAGAGAGGCACCAACACTTTTGTTGACATAAGTACGTCACTGTAGTTACGCAGTCGAAAAACGCGTTGGGTTCATCAAATGCTCTGTTGATATAGGTGTCTCTGCGGGTCAGTCGGTCCAGTAAAGGATTCGCAATCGATCCGGGATGTTCCGTGCCCGTGGACCATGAGTGGCAACTCGAGCATTTTGGATTGAAATTCTTTGAGGAGAAAGCAGCTCTCAATGGAGTCCATCAGTGGTCTTTGTGCTTACCAAAATAGAAGTGAGCTTGACAAGAGCCCAATCATTACACTATACTCAATATCTCAAATATTCATGAGAACATCTTCCATGCTCTCGTCTCAGAACAAGCACCCCTTCTGCGCTTTGCTGCATGTCAAGTTGAGGTTCCAGCAGATAAAGTGCCCTGTAAAACAAGCCAAGTCGCAGTAGGAAACATATTCGGCTTGACACATTTCCAGATCATATCCATCCATCCGTACTTTTTCTATGGTCAATTGCGTCTTTACAATCCTGAAGTCTGATCATGTGCACTATTATTATTTTTGTAATACTGGCGATATTTGTCCAACCTTGAGCCCAAGCCCCATTCTATTAAAACATGGAATAAACATCCATGTATACAATGCCAGTGCTTTTGTTCACATTCACATCTCCTATGCATGGTATTGTATTCCATTTGGACGGAATATTTTTCCGTCTATAGTTGGTCTTTTTCTTCTGTCTGGTATTTGTTGCTGAGTGCATAGCTTGCTTTGGAAAATGTGATGACGACCATTTGTGCTAACTATGCTGCTGTTGGCGTCCTGCTCAAGCACATGGCTATGAAGCATTTTGGTTTTTTTTCCTTTTTGCTGCCAGGCCACGTCAATGCCGTAGTAATACTCAGGTTTGCTAGATTGAGAGCATGCCGTGAATACTTTGCTGGGGAGTGGCTCAAGGCTTGAATTTGCGGGGGGGGACGATTGTGAGTGTCCCCTCCCGTGATTTGTCCATAGATAGATAGACAGAGCCTAATCTGCCCGCGCCACTCATCAGCCGACCGACCGACCGACCGAGCGAGCGAGCAAGCAAGCAAGCATTTTGTCCCATTTGGACACTTGCAGCTGTTTGGTTGGTCCGAAATCCCAGGCTGCCGTACTTCCTTCCGCAAGTAGTCACCGGACTCGCGCTGTGGTTGATGCCATCTTGCGTGCGCCGCTTTATCGGCTGGAAATGACGATCTGGAGCCGTGCGATTTATCTGTGCAGGTGATGCGGTGGTGTCCATTTATCAAAGTGGAACGTCGCGCCGGCCGGTTCAAGTGAATGAGGCATTTCCAACGATAAGGATGTGAGGTAGTCAGGGAGGAGTTCAAGAGGGCGAGTGCGCGGCGCGGGCGGGCGGCGCGATAACTGTGATGTACTATCGCTTTGCCTCAAACAACAAACTGTGCAGTAGCCGACGTAGAAAGAACCCCTTTTTCGGTGTTTCCTAATGGGATGATTCATAGCCCGCGACCCAGAGGAGGGATCGCTACGGCGCTTGGGCTGTAAAGATGGGAAGCGCACGCATTCACTTCCCATTTCTCCGGGAAATATGAAAAAGCAGTGCCAGAGTACTGAGAAGTGCTGATTGTGGGGAATGAGTAATATGCCAGCTCATGCAAGACATTCCTGCTGCAAGCCAATTTGGCAGTTTGGGATTGAAATACATTGCTGGCTTTTGGCCCTCGATGACGTCGATTGTAAAAATGGCTCTTTTGTTTCACGTGGCATTTTTTCAAACGGGGCACATGTAAGCTGCATAACAAGAGGGATGGATGGATGATTGCCTCCGTGTCGAGTTATTCCCGAATTACTCTACGGTTTTGCCTTTTTCTTCTCTTTTGCGCTCCAATTCGTCGTGTTGGAACGGCGTCGCTATCTCTTGCCAGTTTGTATTTATTGAAGTGTGACCGTTTCCCCGCCGTGTACGAGCTGACTCAGAGCGGAGAACTTAATTGACTTCAATCCTACATCAATGCTACAATATTAAAAGTGATGTAGTAAATGTCGCCCGAGAGTAGCTGTTACGTGTGCAATAGCTATTATGGGAAATTATGTCGGAATTAGAGGAAAATTTCATTCAGGATGTTCATAATGGAGGCAGCAAATGTCAATCAGCGGGCGGGCGGGCGGGCGGGCGGGCGCCTTTCTAATTTGCTGGAGGTGATGTTAGCTAATGTCACGTGCTAGCATAAAAGTGCTATCCACAACACTGTGAGCACTTGCACTGAATGCGATCCATGTTTTAGCGTGTGTAAAGTCTTATTTGCTGGATGAGCTCACAACAATGCTGTTCTCCACCCTTCCATTGAGCCATTTTTCTTTTCGTTTTTCTCAAATGAACTTTCAATCCAATGGCCAAGCGTTGTTTTTGCTTTGTTTTTCGAAACTTTGTATTCAATAGCCGATCAATTCAGGCTCGATGCACTTGGATTTCGTGAGCGCCGACTCTCTAGCCCTCTTTCTTGTTCTTTAAAGGAGCTGCATTCTTTACAAGAGTGGCATTAAGGCGCTTCCTAAATCCAAAAAGTGGCAACTAAAGGCTCCGGACAGCAAACTTTAAGTGTAGCACTCGTGTGTTTGTGCAGCACTAACGGATGACTTAATCATTGAAATATAAATCAAGAAACGCCATGCGCTCGAATACACGTCCGTACACAGAAGCGCACGACTTGATGATGACGATGATTAAAAGCATAGTCCCCCTTCTGCTGTGGCAGGCAGCAACAGCACCAAAACTATATATATATACTACAATGGTGACATTTTATTCAGGCGAGCGAGTTGAAAGCGGAAGTCTTTAATGAAGCAATCATGTTAATCGATGCCGTAGTGTGATGATAGCTGGAGGAAATCTCCGCCATCGCAGACCAAAGCGTCGTTTCCAGCCCAACTCCCTCGTTCGTGAAAGCAACTCAGCGAGACAATCACTTTGGTTAAGGTCATTAGAGACAACAGCAGCAGAGTTTGAGCAAATCTCAATTATTCCTCCTTTGGTTTTGTCTTCGGGGAGCCCGGGAAAGACCATTATTATTGTTTATTAGCGCCATTGTGCTTTATCTCATCTGTGGTCATCTTTTTCACGCGCGCCCGCAGTTTGAGTCGAGGCAATTATCCACATTTCTGAACTAATTAGTCTTCAGATTCTCTGCGGGTATATAAAAGTTTTCAAGGATGACTAACGATAGATAGCAATCTGTGCAACATTAGCGGAGTTTCAGTCTCTAGAAGAGCAACTAATTGGAATATTCACAGCTCGAGTGGCCGCGTTTTGTTGAATACGACGGCAGAAAGAGAGTGAGTATACATTCACTTTAATGTCTTTCTGTTTATGCAGAGGTCAACCATCATTAGATTAAAGAGGAACATGTGCGATGAATCGAAATGAGAGAAAGCTTCATTTTCCTTGCGTCTGATTTTCTCTTCTCATCATAAAGTTCAATGGGAAAATGTCGCCCATATAAGAGTGAGTGTGGGTTTTTGTTTTGTTTTGTTTTATCCACTGGCAGGATCCACAAACAAGTGTCAAATGCGGCCATTTTTATTTTTGAATTCCAGGGCAAATGGTCACATTCATACGATATGCTGACATCTGTTTTCTTCATTTGATATAGCGTACCTGAGCCCTTGACCCCACAAATAAGAACTTGACCTGTTTGGGTCAAAGCCAATTGCTTGATTAAATAAAGGCTTGAGTGTACGCTATGGCTACGTTGGTGTGTGTGTAGTTTGTCTGGTGTGGAAATCATACTGCTCAGCTCACTGTGACTCCATTGATCTGTCTGTCTGCCAGCTCCCCGTGGGGCAGCGTTTATCAGTTAATTGGGCTGCAATTCCCTTCCTGGCAGGGAGCACATCCCGGCGACATCTCAATAAAGCCAACTATGCCGGTGGGCTTCAATACAAGGACCGGTCATCTGCGCGGAGTCGCGTTCCTGCACCTTCTTGGTCTTGTTAACGCTTCTGAAGCTCGACGCCTTTAAAATGATTACTTGACTGAGCATTGGGAAAGAAAAATTGGGAGTGTATGTTTACTACTCCCTTTATATCTGCAGCATCCATCCGTCCATCCATCCATCCGTCCGTCCGTCCGTCCGTCCGTCCGTCCATCCATCCATCCATCCATCCATCCATCCATCCACCCACCCACCCAATGCACGCATTGACTGTGTTTGGAGCCAGCAGCCTTTGCTTTTGTTTCCCTTCTACATCCCAGGATGCTGGGGTGTTTGTAGTTTTATCAGATGTGTCTGACAAAGCTAACGTCCCGAGTACAACACAAGAAATACTTGTGGAAATCAAGTCAACACACTTAATTGGAATTAGGGGGCTTAGTTGTTTTTTTCTTTGCCTGCCCGCCTCTCCAGATGCCTTTGTTGGTGTGACTCAGATTGTTCGCCAGACAGAACAATATGGCAAGGCTGAAAGAATCCATGACGAAGTGGCTCTGCAAATACACCAACAGGCTTCTTAGTTTCTTTTAGTGTTCAGCCTTGAAGGATAAACAGGGATGAGCTGAATGGCTGCTGTGTCTAACTGTCAACAAAATGATGGCGCCAATTTTTTTTTCTTTTAAAGAAGCAAGGTGGATACATCCCTACTCGCGCAAATAGAGGCAGGCGCTTTTATATCACCGTTGTCTTTGTGGGAAAGGAAGCAAAGAAACGGCGTGCTCGTGAGTGGGTACTTGCGGAGCCTCAGTGAGCCTCAGTGGTCGGATAAGCTGAATTTGGGAAACATCTCAGCGGGATACCGACACAAAGCTAGCCGTGTCGGGAGCACCCTACACTTTGATCTCACCTCCATCCAAGGGCGCCCCCCACCGTAAGGGATTTGGCTACACCTAAACAAATCTTTCACTTCCTCTACAATAGTGTCACAATATTGCTTTCTTCTGCTTTAAATTGTCAACATATTTTCTGCCTGCTCTATGTAGCGTCAAATAGTATGCACTGCCAACCAAGTTTTCTTTTCTCTTCTTTTCTTTTCTTTTCTTTTCTTTTCTGCAAACGCTTGTTATTTCCATTCTGCTGTCGCCGATGCATGGAAGCTTTCCGATCCAAATATTCTCTTTGGTGTTTTGAAATGGACATGACACAAGGGGGAGTCATCGTCCAGCTACGTCTCTCTCTCTCTCTCTCTGTCTCTAAATAACCCCCCTGGTCCATTCAGATGACAAGGTAAGCACCACCTGATTGAGAAGTCGGTCCATTACAGTGCCTCTTCCCTGGTAGCGATAACGATAAGTGGTCTTGGAAGAAAATTCCCTCTGTGACGAATGGCTCGCTTTTAGCGTACGTGATGCTGTTTCACTTACTATTTCCTACAGAGATCATTTTGCATTCATCCTTCTGGGCCAAAGCTGTGTTTTCTGAGATAAGAAATCCAATCTGGCATAGTTGCTTGAATGTAATGTTACAGTGGAACATTTCAAAACAATAACAATCGGAACGTGTTTTGTGCTCCAAATGTATGCAGTACGCCACTTGTAGGATGTACGCTTGACTTCAGAGCTGTGCTGACTGACTGACTGAGTAGCTGGTCAGCTGTACATAATGGCTGCCTGATGGGAAAATTGACCTGTGAATACAGACCTACAAGACGATAATGGAATGATAGTTGGGGAGGCTACCGGAAAAAAATCAAATCAAATAAGCAGCCAGCCAGTGAATAATAATACTTTGAATTCCTGTCTTTCTATACACGCGACTGGCAACCGGCAAAATGGAATAGCACAGGCTGATTTAAAAAATATATATATGGATATATATATATATATATATATATATATATATATATATATATATATATATATATATATATATATCTGTGAAAAGCCGACGAGGGAAAATATGGTACATATTGGCTAATTGGCTGTTGTGTAACCAAAACAACAGCCCTCCCTGCAAGCTATTTCTGCATTTTACTTAAAGTGAGGGTTGAGATCTCGGATGAACTCTGCTTCAACTCCATGAGATCATTGTCACGGCGAAATTTCCAAGTCGACAGACTGAAAAGGCTTCGTTCACGCAGTCTTGGATTATAATTGACAACTTGATGTGCATCATGTGCCGACATGTAGATGAAAACATGTTGGAGGTGCGCTTGAATGCGGCTGAGAAAGTCGATGGAACGAGCAAGGTCACTAATGAGATGTCACAGAGTCCGTGTCCATGGTGACATCAAATGCGGGCTGAGAATGGAAAGAACAAGAAAAGGTGAGAATAGGATTGTGATCTGCGCTGTCGTTAGTTTGCTTGCCTCTGGTAATAAAAAAAAATGGGGAAGAGGATCAGGGGAATTGTCCTCACTGGCCTGTTTCTATTATTATATTCACTAGCTTGTCCTCTTCACCTCTTTTGTTTAATTTCACACTCCAGGATGGTCTTTGTCTACTTGCGCACACCTCTAATGCTTTTGTCTTTCTCCGACATGCCCCATTTTATTCCGCGAGTCTTTCTGCTGACATGTTTCCTGTGCGCTCTTATTAGTGCAGAACAATTGGCCTTCACACTCCAGGGGCCGGTTGTCCTTTACTTCCGCAAAGCCTTTAACCTTCCACTACATGATGGAATTGCAGTATCCCTATGCTGGATGAAGTGACCTCATATGTAAACCTCACTCGTGATGTGAAGCTATTAATATAACTAAACGTTGGAAGTCGAATGGGATGAGCTTTTCGCTCATTGCCGTGACTGGGTGGCAAACTGGTGTCACGATGGAACAAGGTCATTTAAAGCGCACCATTTTTTTTTTTCTTTTTCTTTTTGTAAACAGTCACAGTCATGCAAGAAATACTGTTTGGCAAATGCCGTAAAACGCCCAGGTGTTTGTTGTGATTTCATTCAGGAATCGGAGAGGCAAAAAGAATCCCAAAATTGGTCTTACAAGCCTAAATGTTTTTTTCAAATAAACACCGAGTCCACGTTCTCGATGAAGAACGAGGGGGAATCTGAAAAAGAATCAGAACATCCCCCCAAATCAATGATCTGGTCTGACACCAGGGGCGGTCCTCGCTAGCTAGCACATTTCAGGGAGAGCCCGCCCCCTGCAGTCTTGCGTGAGACTCGACATTACACTTTACAAGTCAAGTCAAGTCAAGTTTATTTGTATAGCCCTAAATCACAGACATTT
This sequence comes from Syngnathus scovelli, assembly GCF_024217435.2. Classification (NCBI taxonomy): domain Eukaryota; kingdom Metazoa; phylum Chordata; class Actinopteri; order Syngnathiformes; family Syngnathidae; genus Syngnathus; species Syngnathus scovelli. The sequence goes on from NC_090848.1 coordinate 366,122, forward strand.
ACACATTCCAACTTCTTGCAAGCTTCTCAATACTGACTGAAAACGTCATCACTGATTATTTTCTCACAGTAGTTGTTATTGCTGCGCACACGGGAAGTCAAAACCTGCTCTTTGGTTTGGTCACATGGCGTTCTGCATAAGGGCCGTTAAATGCATGATGAAGCGTTTGTGCCTCGTAAATGATTTATTGTGCAGCTCCTTCCTGTTAGGCGGCCTTGGCCCTAAGGGGGCAGTATAATACAGATACGTATGTATACACTACATGGCTGGCGCTGGTCACAAATGGTCATTTTTATGCAGAGGATAAAGACTTTTTTTTTTTTTTTTTTATGTAGTCTGTCTACGTGTTGCTGTAGCATTCTATTAAATATATACGTACATGATGAATCTCATTGACATGATACGAAATATCTTTTGCTTGGAGTTAGCAATAAACGCAGTGATCGCAATAGTTAGCCTGCAATCGTTAGCCCGCCTATGTGCTTTTCTTTTGTGTGTTAGCCTTAAGCTACAACAAACATCCCAGAGACAAACTGATGTGGTTGTTTTAAAAAAAATGCAATAGTTTTTTGAATTGTGAGAAATGATCTGCCTGCCAAACCGTTCCTTGTTATCAAGTGAGCTAAGCTGAGCTGTTTGCTACCATAATATAGCATTTGTGTCTACCATAATATAGCATTTGTGTCTCAAATTTGTGCTATGAAGCCAAAGCAAGAACTTGGCTCAGCGACAGACCTCATAAGATGTCTCAATCATGTAGTGTATCTATTTTTGCCTTTTTAATGTATTTATTTTTGACATTCCTGTCCAGCCCTGCATCATGCTCCCGACCGAGCAACTGGACTCCATGAGTTCTTATCCACTCAATATTTAAAGGCATCCTGTAGTTTGTTAACAGTCCCCTCTGGCTTTATTTACTATTTATTAAGTATTCATAGCAGCCTCCCAGCTATTCCAGATAATGCACACTGACAGGAAATAACAGCAATATTACGGCGCCGCGTCCATGAATCCTTGGCACAAATGTCTTTCCGCAATCATCATGCGCTCACGGAAGTTGTCCGAGCGACAATAAAGTTCTTTGTCTTGTGTGTTGCCGTTGTATGCCAGGTCCCATCATTGCTGTGTGTTCCGTGCGTGCGTTGTTCCTTATTTTTTTTAATTCATGATACACTTTAAACAGCAGTTACTTTGATCTTGAAATCTAATTGCTGTTTGACCGCCATCTTGTATCTTTTCGGCACCCGCTGATCAGACTGATCTGAGTTTTGCACAAATGGAGAATCAGACGGAGGGAGACGAGTCTCCATTTTGACTGCGAGCCTGGATTCCTTTTGAGGCACTAACTAGACGGTGCAGTGACCCGGTGCCGACCGAGACGGCTGTACAATAGATAAAAACGTCTTCCATCTGTGACCTCAAGGTTGGAGCTTTGGCACGCCAATGGCAGCCCAGATGAAACGCTGTAATAACGTTTGTCCCTCATGAGTCTATGGCTGGCTGTGGAGGTTCTTGGAAAGAAAGGCATTTTGATGAATGTCATTTCAAGACCACTCCAGTTGGGATTCAAATGAACGAGAAGCGCCGCATGGTCTTTTTTGTGGTGGGACATGAGAAGTTGTTTGCGTTTGAATGTTGACACCTGATATTCCAAAATGTTTGCTTCTTGTCATCATAGTTGACCGTAGTGTCAGGTCCCACGCCGAGACTTTAGGGTGCGGCTACTACTTATTTATTGGCGCTTGCATAAAAAACTTCAAACTTACCATGCGTTGTAATATTTTTTTTTTCAAAAAAAGTGCAAAAAAAGAAAGAAAAAAAAAACCCCCACCAATGCAAATGATCGTGCATTTCTGATTCTTAGAAATCGAATGACCATCAAGTATATGACCTGGAAAACTCTCGATTCTTCTCTATTCTGTAGTTCAGCCTCGGTGCAACTCGAGTGCTGAGTGCATGTCACCGTTCCATCAAAATACATGTTGAAAGGTCACAACCACTTGCAATGTGAAAAATTGGTACTAATGGCAAAGAAAATGTCAAAAAAGCCCGAAATCATCGATAAAGTCAAGACCCCACTCCGCAATAACGACGGAAAAAGGTCTCACGTACTTGTCGAAAAAGGTACGTTGGTTTTACGGACACTAAAATAAAAGAACAATAACTGGCCTGTTCAGCTGTTGCTTTGGATGTGGAGGAGTTTTCTCATCATAGAACTGAACAAGCTCAACAATTTTCAATCCATCTAAGTTTGGAGTCTTTTTATGATCACTATTTATTTACAGCTGCATGGGTATTTTGGGTGTGTTTTTTTTTCCCCACTTTCACACATTGAGCTGCAAAAGCAAATATTTTGCAAAGACTCAGATCCTAAATGTGTGCGAATCAGCGTTAACCATGTGCGTGTGATGTCTGCAAACCTTATAAATAAATCAAGTGGCATCCCTCGGAGGTACGACGTAATCTTTGAAAAACAGCACAACTTTCAAGCGGCCTATGCGGTTTCAGCCAGGCCGAGCGAGCGATGGTAGTTTTAGTTCAAGTGGAGGTTTCAGAAGCACGGCCCCCGGCAATGTCACAGCCCACACGGTGAAATGCTGCTTTCATTTGAGCTACACTGCAGCGCCTTCCTTCACAAGGTTCATTTTTTTTGCGGGCGCCTTAGGCATTCCCGGCTTCCCAGAGTTTGATCATTAGCACCACGGGAAGGAAGCGATGTGAGGATTAAGGAGTATCAAGCAGCCAAATGATCATTTAGACTCTAGTGACGCTTTATCTGACCGCAACGAAGAAATGATTCTGCCACCGGGTTGCGTTTTGGCACGATGGATTTGTTGTCGGAGAACAAAACTTCCGTAATTGATGTGTTATCGTTTTGTTTGCGCTGGAAATTGAATGAGATGTCTACACGTCAAGCGCATTGCCTGCGGCGGCCTCTGGCGACTGATTTAGTGCCACTGTGCGTGTGCGTGTGCGATGGTGTCTTTACTCGCCAATCAACGTTTGTTCAAGTCGACTGAAGTGCGTAGGTCCGTATGTGGGTTAATGAACACGTTAGCGCAACGCGCCCTAACAAAACACGGACGTATTTTGCGTCGCACACGCGTGTGCGCCCGAGCCTTTAATCCTTTAACGGGATTACAAGCATTGTCCTGTGTTGGCTTGTTCCTTTCCACCCACGGATGCTGGTAGCGGCAATGTCAGAGCCCACGTTTGGGATTAGGGGATAATAGGCCTATTTTCCCCATCGTTCATTCCTTAAAGCCGAGCATGTTTGCAATGCAACCTTAAGTATGGATGCAGTACTTGGGATTAGTTGAGATTGATTTTGTACATTGTATTTATTTTGAATTGATGATGATAGAACTTTATTCCTGTTGCCAGATGGCTCTTTTTTTTTTCTCTGTTGTATTTGATTTTTTTTAGCCCTGTATCCCTCATGGAAGAAGCAGGGGTGAGCAATTAAAAAGAAAAAACAACCCTCACTGCTTTTTTGTACATTTTTTAAAGCGTCAGTGTGATATGACAGTCGTGCAAATCCTTTTCCCTGTCGTTTGCCTCTAATTTCATTTGAAGGAATGACCGCATCCAAAGGAAAAGAACCACTCAGAGAAACAACTCATCAATCATCAGGCTTTAGTCATTGTCGTGCATTTGCAGGCGCAAGATGAAAGTTGATCACCTCCTTTCACTTAGAATGAATTGTATGTGTAATCAAGGCATGCTAGCTGCCATGGCTAATGGCAGCTTGTTTGGAGACTTGGCGGCTGGGGATACCGTCAAGCTCAATTCAAATCTTGCTAGCAGTTGTTAAACGGAATACTCCCCCTTTAAGTGAGTTTACAAAACTGGCCGTGCGTGTCACACAGTTGGATCACGCCTGTAATTTTGCTAATGGTCATCAGCAACGCAAGCTAACGCCGCCGCCGCCGCCGCCACTCACCTTGTTAGCCACGAAGGGCTCCAGCCAAGTATTTGGGCGAGTGCCCCCTTAAGGGTTAAGCCAAGCTAAGATAACTGTCTGTGACTGTAACTTCATTTTTGAGCGGGAGCTCGCTTTATGGATCAGTGAACTCCTGCCTGTAGGGATGTGCTGCGGATCCATTAAAATGTTGGCTGCTGTGTCTTTGCTGACCTTCACGGGCATACTCGATCGCTTCGCTGCCCCCCCGATGTTATTCAAAATAACACGATTTCACTTACCGCATTGCTGACATTACAGCTTGTAGAATAGGAGCGCTGAAGCCCCCGTGTTCCCTCACTGTAGTATCCCAAACAGTTAAGTGCCTCAAACACTTCAATGAAATTCGCTTAAGGCCGCTGGCTGGATGTACCGATGATCGAAGGCATTCGATCTGTCACATTGAGTCAAACGTGCGCAAGCATGATTGTTTTTTACATGATGTCAGAGTGTGTGAAATGGCTCCGGGTTCTATTGCCTGCTACGCCGAGTGGTTGGTTGGATGACGGCAACTCGCACTAATGGACATGCCCGTGACGGAAAGACTGTCGAGAGAGTCCGTGTCAATTGGCCACTTAGCTGAGCTGAGCTGAGCTGAGCTGAGCTGAGCTGGGAGGTGCAGCGGCTGCACCAGATAAAAACACAGCCATCAGCTAATGACGCTTTGGTTGGCGCTGCACCCGATGTCAACAAGCGGATAAGTGATGGGGAGCTCAAAATACCTTCTGGGTGACGACGGCACGGCCTGTGTGAGTCCATCTGCATCCGTGCACAGGTGACTGACACGTGTGCAACGGAGCTGTGCTTTTGCCTTGCGACAGACAGACAGACAGACAGACGGACGGATTCTGTTTGACTGCTAGAATGATGCTTTGGGACGCTGGTCTAGATGCGCTATATTTTTGATCAAGACATGCATTTTATATACACATATACATACATTGGATACATACTACATGATCTACGTAAGTGTTGACCAATGAGGCGTGGCTTTTACCAATAAAACATTTCAAAAATCAAAGAATATTTCAACATTTCCGATCGATAAAAATGGTCGCAGCTGACAGCTGCTCACCGTAGTATCGCAATCATCCATCACATAATCACCCGGCTCCTCACAAGTGCGGTATATTACACTTTGGGAGGTAATCAACGTGGTGGGGGGGGCGCTAACGTAAAGACAATTAATTGGCGGGGGGTCTCACAGAACGCTGGTTGGCAACTTTCCTCGCTACAAACAATGAGTAATTGCAGTTAATTGGCCAGCGGTTAATAAACCGACCGATGCGTTGTAATAGGAATTCAAACGGCTGTAGAAAAACGTCCTAAAAAATGCAGCCCGAGACTAAAAATGAGGACACGCGAGAATGATGGAGGGTTGTTTACCTCTGCACACAAGTGAATCATGAAATTGCTTTGTTTGTCTACCTCCTCAGCTCAACTTCACATGGTACCAAAAGCAGTTGCCTTGAACTTCTCTGCAGCGTCAAAGAAAAAAAAAAAAAGCACAAAAGCTGCATCTTCTGTCAATGAGTGGATTTGCACCACAAGTGACGCTCTGCGATTCTGTTTGTTAGCTGCGGCGCGGAAACGTCCTGTTTGCTGTCATCGGGATGAATGTGTGGGTGCAATGTGTGGTTTCTCAAAAACACCTTCCCCGCTGAGGACAAAATTTAACACTCAGCCACCTCCTCATTTTGTGGATGCTGGCCCTTGAATGTGTTTGTTTTGGCATTCAACAGCTGCTCTCTTAAGTATACGTTGGCCACACCATTAGCAATCATTTATGGAGAGACGATGCAAATCAAAAGGTCTGCTTTTACAAAATAGAAGACAATCACAAAGTGTTGCAGTGCTTTGCTTTTGTTTGTTTCTCCGACAGGGGCAGTGTGCGCTCTGGCGATAACGAGTCCGGAGATGGGAAAACAAAATGGCTTTTTATCATCAAGCCGCACTTAAATGTGCAAGATAACAATCACTGTCCTGCCAGCCAGTTAACATCCAGTGCAGGATAAAACATCTATTTTTTTACCCAACATACACCGAAACCCAGAAATACGAATCGTTTTTTTGAATTGTGCTGCTATTTGTCTATATTGTCAGCGTTTTGTTGTGGAGATGAGATTCTGTTTTTTTTCAACAGCTGTGGCTCCGCCCCCTCTCTTCATTTTAGCTTTAGTTTGTTATTAGCCAACCTTCTGTCACGTTTGCTTTTGTCTTCTACTGTTCTCTTTGCGTTTCAAAAAAAGTGTCGAGCTGGCTTATCTAAATGTGGTATAACATTTCAGAACAAAACGGATCTTTTTGCAATTTGTCTTTTAAGCTTGCTTCTCAGATGCTCACAATAGATCAAGAATCTTTCAAATCATTTTGAATAAGCTTTGTTCTTAACCTGTGTTAGCGGTTTGTAGATTATTTTGCTTTTTTTTTTTTTTTTTAACGCTTCACCTCGGACAAGGTTTCTCGAACCCGCGCAAAGTACAAAACGATCTTCTGCCGATCACCCATTGTACGGAAAAACATGCTATTTCATTGACCATGGTGTATTTTTTTCATTATTTTGTGCTAGCATAGCAACAACGGTACCTAGGCGTGCAAACGATACACGATTGAGATGATGGAAAAAGACTAACCAGATCGAGCCCGTGGTGTTTGTCCATGTTGTGTGAAAGAACGGTTAGAAAGCGTGGCGGCGGTGGCGGCGGCGGCGGCGGCTGTTGTTCTTAACTGAGACAAAATGGCTCCATTAGCGAGCCTTTTGTTGCCCAGCGAGCCCCTGAAAGAACAGCTCGTCCAGGCACTTATTCACTGACACTTTGGGCCATCTCGGGCGATCGCGCAGATCAATCGGAGACGGGCGGGGATCTGCGGTGTGCAAGGTGTGTGTGTGTGTGTGTGTGTGCTGGCTTTTGTGTGTAGGTTTGTGCTGATATTTTCCTGCAGTGTTCAAAGCTCTTCAGGGATGATTGTGGCGCATTTTGTCTGTGTTGCATTTGGCCAAGAAACAACCTGCCATGAAGCATCCATGACAGGTTCCTTCAACCTGCATTGATCATACTCACACTCCAAGTTGCGTGTTTTATTGTATCATGCTGACACAATGGAACTTGGTAGTCACAGCGGCAGTCCTTCCTGGTTGCCGCAGACGCCGCCGAAACTAGCTAGCTTGGTCTCGGCCCTCCCTTGATGTAGTCGCTTTCCGGTGTTCGACTTCAAAGATGGCCGGATGAATGAGCGCTATCCCTCCAAAAAACAAACAAAAAAAAAACAGCATACGACAACACTTTGAAGTTGAGCGTCAATCTTCCAACGTCAGTCTTCTCGTATTTCCGAAGCCATGGCTGTGAACTCGGGGCACTTTGAGGTTTTGGACCAGTTTTCAAATGCCGCAGCCTGAACTGTCTGTATTTTGGGATGGATTCAATTTTTTTTTTTTTTTTTTTTTTTTGCCCGTATGCATCACCCAATGGCCCTCAGCTAATCTTTCCTTTTTGTCACCCAGAACTTCATTGCGCATGTATAATTGCAGGGAAATCAAGTATAGGCCAAATGATACGGTGGTTCAGCCCCGCCCCGCCCCGCCCCGCCCCGCACTCATACCAAATGACCTTGTTACCACTTGTATTTATTGCGCAATGACATGTAATTAGAGCTGTTATTACTTGGCCTTTAGTCTCAGTCATTTAGAGGTGAGTAGACCATCAATCCTCCCGTTTTTTTTTTTTTTTTTTCCCCAGTCCCGAGCAACCCCCAAGGTTCTTCTCTTCCCTCAAATGAGGCTGATAAGAGCAGAAGCAACCCCCAACTCCCCAAGTCGTTTTCACCGAGGCCTCTTAATTCTATTAGTAATTTCTCCCGATTTTCAGCTGAACACCCACAAATTGCTCCGGTCAGAGCCCAAAGACAAAAGGGATTTTGCGGTAATTAAGCGTAGTCGCTCATTCCACACTCTTTTCCTCCAACGCACAGAAGACATTTGTTCGAGGCAACTCTGCAGCTGTCCCTCCATTCCCTTTGTCTTTGCGTTAGGTGACTAACAGCTTTTGGCGAACTTCATGCCTTGAGAATAAGCGTCGGTTCCTCCTGCTGCTGAAGTGAAATGCACCGTTGGCACCTTTGTGTTGCTATGCGAATCGGTGTCTGCGTATACAGACACCATTGACAAAAAGAGACCTCCATCGTACATCCAACTTATATTTGAAATGTTGGCGTGCTTGCTTATTTTTTGAGTCCATCTATCCCTTCTGGTCTTCCATTTTACAGTGTAGGTCGGCAGCCACTGCTGATTTATTCACCCCAAAAATGTTATTCGTTCAAAATAAAAATATGAACGTAGTAGTTTGTGTGTTCTATCATGGGCCAGTTGTTGTTGTTGTTAGTATATTAGCCAGTTATTCTGAACTAGTGTCACATGCTAACGGTCGCTATGGCGGAACATAGAATCTACACCAGCGAGTCACATGAGCCGCTTCTTAGCTGAAGCACCAACAACACTGTTGTTGTCTTGTGGCGCGGCTCTTTAGCATTCACACAATTGATCAAATCACCGATGACCATGACAAGAGCATTTTCTCGCTTAGCGTAACTCCCGAAGCCTGCCTGCCTGCCTGCCTGCCTGCCAACCAATATGGGGCTGTACGTCTTCCCTCCGTCCCAGGCAGGGTGATGTATTCACTGGCTATGTGCGACTGGAGCTGATGGACTGTTGTGACCTTTCTCGTCCTGATAGCAGGCGATGAGCACGGTGGATCACCGGGCGGGCTCCGATCGATGTTTGGCCATGAGGCAGACGCGCGTGGCAACAGCGTAACCGTTCAAATGAGCGTCATAAGAAAAGCAGCGGCAGCGGCAGCGGCAGCAGCGGCAGCAGCAGCAGCAGCAGCGGCAGCAGCAGCAGCAGCAGCGGCAGCAGCAGCAGCAGCAGCAGCAGCAGCAACTTTAGGACATGGCTTGAATTTTGGGTTCACGGCACTGCATGCAGCATTTGTGCTGTTTTAGTGTGGTCAGATTGACATTTACTGGCCTAAACTCAGTCTTGACATGAAGTCGGGCTTGTTTGTTGGAGATGCATTATAGAAAGCAATGAACTCGCTCACGCGCGCACACATTGTGTGCCAAATTGAATAGATGGACTAAGGTCGAAGCATCGTCATTCTCCTTCAATACTCAGTCCCCGTGTGACCCAACGTGTCCTTGAGTTGTACCATTGCTCTGTGAATGGAAAGACCATTCTAAAGGCATTCGACTATTTCGAAGGTAGAAAAGCAGCACGCAAATGAAATATGACTTCCGTCTCAAAGAAGGATTATCAAAGCCAAACGCCACGAAAGGCAACCGAACAGCCGACAGGCGCTCGCTCGGTCTTCCCTACCGTGGTGTGATATCCAAATTGGTATAAATTATACAAGAGGATGGCGGTGGGGGGGGCATTCATCATTTTCCCCACTGCGTGGAGGAGTATCTTTTCTCTAACTTGTGATGCTAATCTAGCAGAGAGCCGTTAATGAAGCAAATTACAGCAGCGAGGTGGCATGGATTCGGAGCGCTTGAAATTGGCACCCCGAGATGCTCATCAAGCAATTAGCACTATTTGGATATCATTTTATGCTAAGCCTTTATTTTCTGACCCATTTTGCTCATTTCATGCATTTTGGAAGCAATTCCGAAGAGTCTCTGGGAAAAAGATGCCAGACGCCGTGCTCACCCATGTCCAATATTCAAATGACCAAAGAGCATCCGGATTTAAAACACCGAGTCAGAGTCGCATAATTGGGTGTAGCCTGTGACTAAGAGCACAAGGTTGAATTATTAGAAATTGCGTTGAGGAAGTACACGAGCGGAAAATGCCGTCTTTAGATTGGAGTTTGAATTCATCCTCCAACACTGTCGACCAAAGCGTTTGCTCAGCCAGCCGCAATCCCGCTCAAGCGAGCTGCACTCAAACTTTACTATACGCTGTAAATACATAATCATTCAATAAAAAAGATCTGTTCAGGCTGAGGTTTATGATGCAGAATGACTGCAAGGGTAGAATTGTGCCTTTATTATTGCCCCGCTGTTAACATGAAAAGCAACCGATGAGTTTGTTTTCACCCGCTAATTAGCATCTAGCTACACAATTCTGTTAGCGCGGGTTGGGAAGATTTAGTAGCTTGAGCAGAAAGTTATTGCAGTCAGTCTTTCTCCGTTGAAATATCGCTCTCGTCTTTCTATTCCCAAGCTTTCGTTTAAGAAATCAATCTCATGAATGAACTTTAAGAATCATTTAATTAAAAGCTCGGATGTGTTATTCCCTACGGTTAGCATTTCCCGAGATAGCGTGCGACGTTTTCCCTCCGGTTTGTTTTCCAACAAAGAAACCTCCAAAAATAGCCGCAAATGTCTTTGGGCAATTTGCGTCTTGGGCTCTGATTTTTGATTGTATTTTTTTTTTTTTTTTTTTTTTTCTTCTTCTTCTTCCGAAAGTTGTTCACATGCAAGGACTTTGAAGTAGAAAATATCTCTTATCAACTTTTGCCAGCTGTGTTAAAGAAGGCGGCTGCTGTGCAAGTGTCGCTCGCGTTTAAGGTTGCTCACAATTGCTTTTCATCCATGCTAATCCTTCTTCATTGATATTCAATGAGCATGAGAAGTGCACATTACCCCAGAGGCCAGATTCATGTCCCTAAACAAAGTCAAACTTTCTTTTTTCCTCTTATGGATTTTTTGCTCCTGAGGACTGCTCAATGATAGGAACATGCTTATCAAGTTTTGGACTAATGGTGTGCTCTCACTGATGAGCACCACTCTTTTTGTCCTCCCTTTAATAGCAGACGCCAGTCACGTCAGCGTCCTACAAATTGTGACATTTGCATTTCTGTTGCCCACCTAGCACGTATAAAGCGCTTTCTATTAACGAGTGATGCGTGAGCGTGTTGCGCAAAGAGTCTCTTGCCGGTCGTAAACGCAAAACGGGTGTGAAAGACGAGACGACGGAGATGGTCTTTGGATAACTTGTGCGGACGGAGTCTGTACTGTGGAGCAGTCATTTTGACAGAGTGAATCAGTAGCAAAGTCAAAGTCAGCTTTATTGTCAATTTCTCCACATGCCAAAGACACACAAAGAAACCGACATTTCGTTCCCCCCATCCCACGGTGACAAGACATGGCTCACAACAGACAAACAAGTGAACAAGTATAACAGAAGCGTGCTGAATAAATAATGAATAAATAACACAACAATAAATAAATAAATAAATAAATAAATAAATAAATAAATAAATAAGAGGAGCAGAAAAAAAAGGAGCAAGTGCAGTTATATTAACCAACAGTTAACTGGATTACACACAGCAAAAAATCTTTTTTTTTTTTTTTTTTCTAGGAGTGGTGTGTGAGGATAACTAAAATGCAATTCAAATTGTCGATGGGGGTGGGGCAGTGACAGACCCTGCATTTTCATATGGGTCGGGTACTCAAACATTTCGATTGAGATGCATGATAGTGCTACGCACAAAATCATGCATCTGGCTGTTTTTATTTTGTGTGCGGGTACGCTGTAAATATGAAAGCTACGCAAGTCTGTGTACATGGCTGTAATAGTTGTTAAATTCATCAGGATTTATCGCAGCACCTCCAATGTCAGTTAGAGTTCAGGCTGTATCTTAATCCTCATCTGTCAAAGTCAGTGATTGCCTGTAGGGTGAAAAACATCTTTTGTTTGTTTTCTGCTTTTTTTTTTTTTTCTTTCTCCCACCATGAGTGGCAGAAGGTGGCATCAAACGTTAAAAAAAAAACAACGAAAAAAAACACCAATGAGACACTGATGAAGGCCTTCTGCTTGATTTGAGCAACATAATGATATGCTTTCAGCTTTGCGAAAAGGTGCTATTCTTCGGCGCTATTTCTTTTTTAAATAGGTCTTTCGATTCTGACAAACAGCTTGCAAATAAAAGCAATTCCTCGCTAACAAGCACGTGCGCTGATAGTCGTCTTGTCTTGTGTGGGCGAGATAATTGGAAATGCGGCAACCCGCGTTGTCCCAGTCAGCATCACGTTTGGGGTCGTATTGGAAACACAAAGGATGATATTAAAACACACGAAATAAGATTGACAAGGGGAAGAAAGCCAATTCAAATTCGACAAAGCAAGCAAGTAAGTAAGTCTATCCAAACATTTTCCATAGCGCTAATCTTCAATAGCATTGCGGGCGTACGACGATGGTTGCCAGTTGATTAGAGATTAGAGAACAAATAATTGTTGCCATTGTCTCAAGTGGAAGAAAAAAAAGCTTCAGGGCCCTCTACGCAATCACTAGTCAAGAATCAAATACTGGGCGTCTAAGATAGATTTTGCTCCCATGAGAAGTTTATTTGAGAGCGCAGCATTTCTCCCAGTGGCGCCCTAGGGCGTCATCCTGCTTTTTCTGCCAAGCTGACGGCTAATACATGGCTAGCCACTCAGACCTCCGCGGCCAAGCCTATCCCTCCGACATTGGCATCAAAACACACCAAATGTACAAGTGGTTGGAAATATTTGGGACATTTATTAATCACAAGCATCTGAACAGCTAAAGGCGCTAACTGACCTTGAGGCTAACAAAGTGACAAAGTTTCATCAGCCCGTTATGATGTCCAGCAATCTGCAGACTCCAACTAACAACAACTTCATTGTACGTACGTACCTTTGCGACCCTGCTGAGGATAGTGGATAAGTGGTTGGGAAAATGAAAGGCTTGCAAAAAGGGTGACGCAATCAAGGTCATTCAAACTTGCTGAAATACAAAATGGCTGCAACTTGTTCAAGCGCAGCAATGTGAAGCCATTGGAATGTTTGAATCATTGACTTTTATTTTGGTTCTTGAAAAGGTTTTCACATGTACTAAATGTCTATTTTGCCTCCAAGTATCTTGGCCCTTGTGTATCTTGTGCATTGTTGAAATGTCACTGCTAAGTCCAAAATGTCCAGTAGGCGGGGGGGACACCCTGAACCGGTTGCCAGCCAATCGCAGGGCACACAGAGACAAACAACCATTTGCACTCGCACCCACACCTAGGGACAATTTGGAGTGCTCCATCGGCCTACCAAGCATGTTTTGGGGATGTGGGAGGAAACCGGAGTGCCCGGAGAAAACCCACACGGGAGAACCCGGGGAGAACATGCAAACTCCGCACAGGGAGGGCCGGAGGCGGAATCGAACCAATCGCTAAATTCAATGTGCCCTCAAGTAATAACATGAGAAATCTTGACATAAGACCCAATGAGGACAACAGAGCAGGCGCTCATTTAGACGTCAAAAGTCATTGAGTTTGATTTCATCGTCTGCAGGGCAGCCTATACGCAATGAGTGCGCGCAATGTGGAGCAAACCTCCTCCTTCACAGGCACATCTTAATACTCAGTAATACCGTTCACATTTGGCTGTATTGTTGTCGTGGATGCATCGGAGGAAATGTTGCGAAATGTCCAAGTGCACTGGTGTGCTCTCAGCATGCGCCAAATGAAGTCAGTTGTGTGTGTTTTGTCAGCGGAGACAGTTTTGACAGTGCTGTGAGCACACTTGGCAGAATGCGCCAAGAGCCAGCGAGACGCGCAAATGGAGCTCAAGTGTTTCCCAGGTTAATTAAAAGATGATCCCGTCTCAGACATCTGGCTGGCTGGCTGGCTGGCTGGCTGGCTAGCTGCCTGGCTGGCTGGCTGGCTGGCTTCAAAGTTGTCAAATCCGCTGAGCGCAGACGAGGCAAAGACTTTCCAAACAAACGGCAAGTTGGACGACAGTGAGTGAGTGAGTGAGTGAGTGAGTGAGTGAGTGAGCGAGCGAGCGAGCGAGCGAGCGAGTGAGCGAGCCAACGAGCCAGCGAGCGAGCGAGCGAGATAGAAAGCAACATCTCCACAAGACCCGTATTGTGAACTCAGCAAAGGCTCGAATTGTGGCCTTGGCCGTGAAGAAGAAATGAGACGTCTGCTTTTCTGTAAACTGGCATACCGGGCGCTACTCATCTTGATACGTCTCCTACCTTTAGTTTGCCAGCGGGAATCCTTTGCTCTAGTTTGCTGCTTCTGATTGTCTTTACTGGCTACTTGTTAGATATGTCTGTCCGTCTGTTTTTTGTGCTTCTTTCTTTCTTTCTTTCTTTCTTTCTTTCTTTCTTTCTTTCTTTCTTTCTTTCTTTCTTTCTTTCTTTCTTTCTTTCTTTCTTTCCTGTGTGTCCGTCTGTCCGTCTGTCCGTCTGTCTTCCTCAACTTGTTCAACTTGAACATTCTCTGTTAATGGGTGCAAATAGGTATTGTGCCGGTATCTTTTTAATTTAATTTTATTTATTTTTCTTCCCATCTGCAGCACAGTAAAAGTTTTCACTTGAATGGCCGCAGCCTATGACAGCAGTAATTTAATCTCCTCTTTTATGAAATCTAATTTTCTTATTTGAATGCAACCAGGTGTGATTGAATGTGAAGTATATTTTGACTTTTTTTTTTTTTTTTGCATTTCAAATGCAAGGACAAGTCTGATTATGTATGCTTGTCAAAGAAAGCAGCGATTCGAAATCAGCATAAGTTATCCGCAAGTTGAAGGCTTTGGGCGCTTCCGTTTGACTTCTCGCATTGATATCGCCATGGACGACTTGTCAATGAGGGCAAAGAGAAATTGGAAACGCCACGGCGTATTCCTTGCGGTCTGTGTCTTTATGCACTCCCGTTTGAAAAAATGTCCCTCAGTACAAAAAGAAGAGCCTTGCGGAGCGGAGATAGCGACTCAGGCGGCCGTAGAACTCTGCCTGCTGATAATGGCCATCTCGCGGCAGCCCAAAGAGCCGTAACAGGGTGCTTTTAGCGGCTCTCTGCCCATGATAAAGGTGGCCGCCGCCGCCGCCGCCGCCACCGGGCCATCTCTTTCTTTTGAGGATTCACTCGTAGCAACGCAACATGAAAGTGCTCCTGAAAATACGCATCTGAGGAAATGAAATTCCGCTGAAGAAGGACAAAACACACACACAAGGTTGTATGAGCTGTAAATTTCAAAATGATCAACACCAGCACTGTGGGAATTGGATAACTTTGGTCTTGGGCGGGGAACAGGGAACTAAACCAGCGGAACGCATCCTTGAGAGTCACTTTTACGAGTATGGACTGCGAGGGTAGCATAGGTCAGACGCCAGAGAACCTCAATTAAAGAAACGGTATGAGATGCCTAGCTGCAGTACAACATCCCACCCATGAGTGGCACTGCTTTGGATAATGGATGGATGATGGATGTTTTTTTTTTTTATAAGCAGAAGAAACTCACATTATTTCTTTATTTTGTTTTATTTATTTATTGGATGATGGATGTTTTTTTTATAAGCTCCAATGTATCAGTAGAAACGTACATCGTTTTTATGATTCTATTTTTAATTTGGATATAGTATATACGTATGCAATTTAGTTATTGATTTATTTATGATGAGTTCAGCAAGCTCTGCGGGAATCTAACGATCTTGATCATTTCAGTGTTGAGGAGGGAAAGGCCAAAAACATGCAGCCTCTTGAGGAGCCGAGTTTGACACCTACCTGTACTATTTTAGTGTGTCCCCCTTTTTGCTACTATTTGCTCACTTGGCCCCCTTCAAGTAAGCCCTGTGGAATTGGGCCCAGTTGAAGTTCACAGGCACGAGCTCTTTAACATTGATGCCGTTTCTTCAAATGTGCACTTTGAACCTGATTGATTATCTCTCGCTCTCTCTTAATATACACCAGCTTTCACTTGATCTCCATTCCAACCTTGATCAGTGTTGCCCACCGAATAATCGTGGATCATTTGTTCATATTCATCCGAGTGTGTGTAAGTGAGACTCTTGAAGGCCCCAGTCTTTTTCAAGGACTTTCAGTCACTTTTGGTCTGCTCCTATCCATTTCACACAGCTTCTGGATCTTTCACTTAATGGCTCGCTGAAGCAGAAGGCGCGGCCGGGAGTTAATGGTCGGCAGGGTTAGCGTCTCTAATCAAGGTCACGGTCCCAAACGCCATCAGGAGCTTGTGATTTATGAGTCAGCACTGCTCCGCGGAGTAAGTCTTTTTTTTTTTCTTTCTTTCTTTCTTTTCTTTTCTTTTTTTTCCACCCCTTTTTTTCTTGAACTTCTGCCTGTGCAGTAATGAATTAATTTCCCATCAGCTTTGCTTGTGCTGACTGCCTCAAATCCCCCAATTAAATTAGCAAATGCATTCCCCCCCAAAATACCATTTGATATAAAAACTAGCAGTTTCAATTCATTTAGAAAGTGGAAAAAAATACGTATATTAGAGCCCAGGGGATTCTTTGGATTCTTAATCCAATTACTTGGCTTGACTTTTTTTGTATTTGGATCACGTGTGTGTGTGTGTGCGTGTGTGTGTGTGTGTGTGTGCGTGTGTGTGTGTGTGTGTGTGTGCGTGTGTGCGTGTGTGCGTGCGTGCGTGCGTGCGTGTGTGTGTGTGTGTGTGTGGGAGTTGAAATATCAGTTGCTTCAAGAGTTCTAGTGTTTCCCATGATGTGTTAGCATTAAGCTAGCAGACTCAAAACCTTGTATGTGAATCGAATTGACTGCCATCATTCAGTACTCGTAGCTCAAGTTTGTTTTCAAAAGTCAAAATCGGCGCATTAACGGCCCATTTCTTGAAATATGAGTGATTGTTGGGTGTTTTTTCCATTCACAATCACATCTCAGTATGTCTTCATCCCGCCTGCTGTTTGTGCTAAATGGGAATACCTGTACATCTGCTTGGGGATGTCATTCCATACGTTCTCTCAATCCCCTTTTTCTTTGGCTTTCTCGATACAGTATTCCCTAATTGCTGTTTTATTCCCCCTGCTATGCCACCAGTGAATCCATTCTATTCATTCCCCTGTTTCTAGTTAACCTTACAGTCAGTAGTGAGCTCTGACTAGTCCTGGCAATTTCCCAGCAAGCCATTGATGTTCACGGCACACTTTCATGCTCCGACTTCAATGCGAGTCTGCTGCCGCCGCCGCTCCCGCCGCCGCCGCTGCTTCTCAAAGATGACTTCTTGTCGGTGTTGCTTTTCATCTGGAATAAACTGGCGTAATGGTTTGTTTAAATTGAAAGCAGAACAAAGTATCTATCAAGGGATGAATCATTTGCTCCGCAATGCACTGTTTGCTGTTTAAACATGTGCGTGCCGGCGGCTTCCACCCTGAAAATATTTCAAAAGGCTCACAAGGGCCATCATAGCTAGGATGGCACTTGCAGACCACTGCCAAGGCCAATCAAGTGTACCTACATCTATTATAGATGATGACGTATGATTAAGTCATTCGTTGCTAACGAATGGTCAAAAATGTTGCCCGCTCTGCTCCTTTTCCGTTTCTGTGCATTTTTGCCAGCTCCTGTTCAATAACAGAGCTGCATTTTTGAAGGTTAACCTCATACACAAGACTCCAAACATTGTGGAAGCATTTGGTTTTTGTTTTTTTTAACTCGCTGTAGAATCCAGAAGTAAAGAGAAAAATAAACTGCTGCCGCATTTTTCCTGTTTGGTGCCAAGCACGATGAGGTGGACCCAAATAAAGCAGCCACCACCGATCACTCTTTTGAATGAATTCTTTTGCTGGCTGTCCAGCTGGACGAGTGGCAGCCCGGTGAGGGAGAAATCAAGCACAAAATGGAGGCTGTGCATGGAGTTCAGCTTCCGGGCGACGCTCCAGCCCTTTCAGTCAATTGCTCAAACGAAAAGAAAGGAGATGGATGGATGGATGGATGGATGGATGGATGGATGGATGGATGGATGGATGGATGGATGGATGGATGGATGGATGGATGGATGGATGGATGGATGGATGGATGCCGATGGATGCCGATGGATGCCGATGGATGCCGATGGATGCCGATGGATGCCGATGGATGGATGAGGCAAGTAAATGATGCAAGTCTCTACTGCGGAAAATGACCAGTCAAGCTTTTGCTGCTCTGGGTATAAACCAATGGAACATCCTTGCAAAGAAGTTTTGAAGGAACAAAGTGGCTTAGCATGCAAGCCAGCAGCACCTCGTCAAAGTATTCTGCAGGGTGTTGTTCAGAAGCACTCGGAGCAAGCCTTTGCTTTATATGACAAACAAGCTTGTGTGTTTTAGCAGTTTTGAAGGTCAGTGTGATTTATCTTGATTCCACTATCAGTGTTTACGACGAGGTGCTCGGAGGCTAGCTATTGCGCTGCGCCCAATCCGTCCGAGGCGTCTGCACGCTTCTCTGTGTTTACTGCACATCATCTTTTATTTCAGCAGCAGAGCAGATCAGATCAGCAAAAACAGAAGTAGTCTCGGGACCCTGGGAGAGAGAGAGCGAGGGCGGGGGGAGGGAGGGAGGGAGGGAGGGGCGCCTGCACTCGCGGGACGCTGGTTTGCCGTAGTACATACAGTACATCACCCCTGCTTCGGCCGAGATAACCTGCCAAGCAACGGCTCTGTTATCTGGACGTGCCTTTAGCTAGGAGAAGCCGGTGTTTACAGCTGCTCTCATGCCCGCATCACACAGGAGCATAAAAATACTCCACGGTAATAAATTGTCGCTATCACACCAGGCATGAGTCGTCGTTTGCTGCAGCAGATTTAGTGGCAGCGCTCGACTCTAATGAATTGTCACCGGCCGGGCATCAAGTCTGTCCAGGCGGCCGGCGCTATCGCCGCAGTGCCATCCATAACGAGCCTTGGGGGGCTGCTTGCTGTGCGCGTCTAGGACCTGTCATGAAGAAGTCCAAGGTTCTGCTTCCTTAACGAGGTGTTGGAAGTTGCCGACCGGACCGGGCGGGGTCAGCGCCGGACTGGACCGGGCGGGGTCAGCGCCGCTTGCTAAAAACAGTGCATCACTTTGGAAATGCGATCCGTGGCCGTCACGTGTCACTCAACACGGTTGGGAGTGTTTCCACTCCATCTGTGCAAATAATCGTGATGCAAGCAAACATTTGGACTTGTGAAAGCTTCCACCATCCAAGCTGCATTTTGCTCTCTCTGGCGCAGGGATTTGATGTTCTAAGAATCGCATTAGTGACTTCGAAACTGCCTTCAAATGGATGGAAATGGGTAACGGTGTCCGATTAACTTGACCGTATCTCGTGTAGGTGAATTGAGAACATAATGTTGTGTTGATCTGGACGTGAGCGGACATTTGTTTATCGATGCGAAGGAAACGCCAAAATGACGTCTGGCGGATCTACCGCGGAGTGTTTGCCATCTTTTGGCAAGCTTCTCCTTCCTTCGGCATATGGCGCTGCACTTACCACAGTTGACACACTTAAGAGCCACTTTGCAGCCATTTTGACCGTCTTCCTACTTCCGCTCGCATTCAGTATTCCCTTCTGGCGGAAGATTTCATGTGTAACACAGATCCTCATTAATGGAGCAATGCGGACGTGCGTGTCTTTTCTTCGCTCTCCAGTCATTGTTTTGAAGCATCCACCAGACCTTTCTCTCCTCAGCCGCCGTGCGCTACGAAATTATATTTACGCATGATGAAAGAGAAGCGCTCGACGCGGATCCAAGCAAATAGCTCGATGTGGTTGTTATCCATTAAATAGACGCGGAACTGAAATAGGGTCATGTTTTAAGAATGTGGGTAACCAAGAGCCCGTGGACTACTTTGGACCTGCATCTTCTATTTCATGTGTCAAAGCTTGCGCAAGCTTGACCATACTCTGATTGATTTGTTTTGTTGCAAAAAGTGCCAGAAGCTCATTTTCAAATGTTGTGAGAAAATAGAAATAGCTAAATACAGCATGGTAAAGCTGCAAGGCCATGTTAGTGGAGCATTGCTTAATGGTTGGGCCTGAGGCAGGTTCCAAAAAATCTAACCATGACAGACACAATTCTAATTTGCTTTTGAAACCTTAGGTATGACAGCAGAACCCTCACTCTAGACTTTTTTTTTTTTTGTTTCCTTCTTCTTAGACTTAACTCATTCTCTGCCATAAAGGTCACCTGGAATCTGATGTATTTTTTTCATTATGCGAGGTCGACCGCTTCTTACTGAAGAAATGGAACAACCTTTTTTTCTTGTTAAAAAAAGAAAGATAACTCCTAACTTACTAAGGTAGATTCCATGCTGTCACGGAACACGCTGTTCTGCGTCTTTCGCCATAATGCTCTAAAATGGCTGCCAATATGAGCAACTGTGCTTTGGAAACAGTGTTTGACTTGATAAGTAAGGCTAAAATTGAGGAATGGTAAAGAAAAAAAAAAAAAGTCTCGTCTGCTTGAGCGCAATCACCAAATGAGTCTCCATTTTGTGTCTTCAATTTTAAAAGTGAAGCTATAACCGGATTATAAACAAGAATTGTAATGAAGTCGTGCTCCCTCATCCACAGTCTTGAAATAAGTAGGAAACATAATAAGGAAATCAACACGCTAACTTATAGCCTGCGCATTAGCGTAAAGACCCATTTTCATTCGGAACCCCGCCCGCGTCTAATGCTATCGATTTTCAGCTTTGGCTTGATTCATATGAGAGTATTCATTTCGCCGCGGCGGCGGCGGCGGTTTTCATTAGCAGCCTCCACATTCACCGCCAGACAAAGTACGTACTTCGCTATATGCTAACCGCGTCCATCTGTGACGCTGACAGCCGGCCGGCCGGCCGGCAGTCGAAAGCGAGCTATCGATTCACATTGTGGTGCCCGTCGTTAGTCGGAAGCGTTTGATGGATTCCTCCCAAAGTGTCTGTCCGTCCACACCGGAATATGTGGGAATCCACCCAGTTTCTATGGAAACAAAAAACATCTTAAAGCCACATTGGTGGCGAAAAGCAGAAGAGAGAATCTTTTGGAATGAGCTGAAATTCTGAAAAGCAGGAAGCCGCTGGCCACATTATAAGGCAAAAAAAAGGATTCAATACAAGAAGTGCGTGCGCGCGCGCGCTTTTCCAGATAGCGGCTCGCGCCTAGTTTTGATTGACGCTTTCAAAGATGGGTTCAGTTAACGCCCAGCCTACTGAAGTGCTTTCAAATATGCAATTCTATACTTGTTATATATTATAGGGCAGTACGCAATATAAAATTGCCCATCAGTTCAACGACAGCCGCATTCACAAATGTATCAATTGTGCGATCGTGTCACTCACTGAGTGGAATGCGCCATATCTGAAATAATATGCATAATATTGAAAGCCTTTCAAGCTTTGTGCAATGCTAGCGTGTACCTCATCCTGTTCCTTTTCCCGTCAAATCTTATTTGTGCCCTATAGAAAGGATGTCTTGTGCAAGATGGCAGGGGCGGGGATTGCTCATGTGCAAACACCAGGTCCAATTCAGCCAAGATGCACCTGCAGGATGCATGTTTACACAAACTTAAACAACCACATTTTAAAGTGAGGGAAGAAGAGCTGCAGGCAAATGTGGCAGAATAACACACTTAGTATGAATAATTAATCAGGCTGCATTGATAATGATGGGGAAGCTGCAGCGAGTGAGAAGTGAAAGGAAAGAAAGCTCAAATTTGCCTCTCTGTGTCATTTACCAAAATGAAATGAAAGCTGTCCCTCTGTCCCTCTGTCCCTCTGTCCCTCCACAAACATATCACAGTTTAACATGCTTGAACAGGATCAGACAAACGGCAATCAATGGCCCGGGAGTCAGTTGCTCATTAAGTCATACGAGCAGAGATGGAAATGGAAAGTGGGGCTGTTTTACACTCTGTCCTTCCTTTCTAATTTAGACACGAGTCACTTGCTTTTAGCATTCTGTTACAACTACCTGGGCCGGCTTTGATTGGCCTTTTTGTCTTCTTGGTGACTTTGCAGAGCCGGACTGTAAATGAGCGCCTTTGTGTGGACTCACAAAGCATATGCATGCTCACCAAATAGCAACATGGACTACGACGACAACAACAACAGACTCGGCTGGCACTTTTGTCTTAAAGTTCTCCTTTTCCAGGCATTTGCCATCTAATCGTTCCTTCCCGAACTCTATTCAGCTTAATCAAATTCTGCTTCTCATGTGAACGTTATTGAAAGCATTTCATTTGCCAATTAGCCAGCTGTTCCCCAGTTAAATAATGAATATGCTAATTGTAAAACTGGGGGATATGTTGTCGTCTTTTGAGTTGCAGCAATTATACAACTCGGAGATATCAACGCTCGTGCGTGCTGTTTGTGTGCTTGGATTTTTTTTTACATTCCATTCGGCACACCGGCGCAGTCTAATGAGCTCCAAAACAAAAGCTGTATCAAAAGTTGCGAAGACAATACTGCTTCCTGTCTGAGTTTTATTTATTTTTTTTTGTCTGTCATTGTTATTCAACATGTTTGCAGCGGTGTAGAACTGCACGCTGTATTTTTTTCCAGCCAGCGAAATAAGGATGCTACAATTTACACATGTAGTGCATAAGAGCCCTTGTGGGGGTGTACGTAATGATGTATACTGTGCATGCGAAGAAGAACAAAAATGGTTCCCTTTGACAACATCAAAGTTACGTCTGTTGGCAGTGCGCGCGCACGCACGCACTTGCACGCACGCACGCGCACTGCTGTCATCCATCAGCACATGCATGAGAATTGGCACGTGAGCACAGTGACAGATGCTTCCTCAAATGCTTAAAGCAAAATTTAGATGCACTCTGCCGGATTAATACGCACGTAGCGTCGCTTGAAAATGTACCATCTCTCGGCCCGTTAATTACAAGCGTCAGCCACCGAGGCGCATGCTTTGATACGTGATTTATGAGCGCAGGTTGGCAAACAACTTCCAAGTGCAACGTTGTCATGCATGAAAATAGACTGAGAAAAATCAATATGGACTTTTGAAAATTCCAGGGCAATGTCCAGCAGCATTTTCATATCCAATAGCGCTTGTATTGCACCAATCTTTCACACATGTAATTTGTCTGTAAACGATTCAGTCATCGTAAATCTCCATAAACGAAAGCAATTGTTTTTGCCGACCGGACGCAAATGTCGAAACTGAACAAAACAAATGTGATGTCTGCTTTGATTTGTATCCTTCATGCGGCCATCATTTGCAAGCCTTTTGGATGTGTCAGAGGAAAGAGCTCATTGAGGGATATTTCGGACACCATCCGGCCGCCAGCCGAGTTGCTTGGCCGAGTCACGGCGACAGTTGGCGGTGGTGGTGGCGGCTTCTCTCAGAGGGTGAGCAAGAGACACATTATGTCATTCCAAATAGAAAGTAAAGAGCTAGCTCCAATGAAGCCAAAGACGGGCGGGGCGGATGAAAGAAGAAGGATTCGTTGACTCAACGGGGAATGAATCGACACATTTGTTAAGTGGATAAGATACGGAGATTTGCACTCATCATTGCAGTGGCTTGAAAAGTTACATTCCGCAATTTTCCCAATAGCATGGATCGAGCCGTTCGCCCCTCTGGAAACGCTATCTGTTTGTTATCCCCTGGAACCAGGAAGTCGTCTGCAAACAAACCAGCAGATGGATTAAGAAATAAAAAGTCATTTGACAAGTAAACACTGTGGCATGGTGTAAGTCCTGAAAGCATGACTCAAACACATCTAACGCCGCCATCAATGTTTACAGTCTTGTAAAATGACGACTTGAATCCGTCGTCATATTTTCCCATTGAAAGAAACAAAAGCACACGGTTATCCATTCGTAACCACAATGAAATTGTTTTGAATATGAACTCGAGTGTATTGCAGTCGACAAAAACATGCAGTCATGGAATATCACGAATTCAACGGTTTGTGCCGCATGAGGAATTCCTTACGCGGCTCATTTATGCTATGTTAAATAGAAATGTACAGTAGCAAAGTTTATTATTTTTTGCCAAGGATTCAGTATGCCTTTGAGTTGTGATATATTGTCTGTACACACCTTTTGTTGTCCCATATTTAATTCCAAAATGTCTTGCCGGAATGAAAACGCCACCGCAACAATGATGCATTTAGTTAGCCCATCTGCTTTCGCTGGCATATCTGTCTGTGTATGTGTTTGTTTTAAAAGCACAACGTGTCCATCTATTTCATATTTAGTTTACAGAATACTTCCAACTGGGAGTGGCAATAACCAACTTGAAGCTAGCACTTGGCTTTTTTTTTTTGAAATATGACAAACTACTGCTCGCTGTCACCATGTTGTACGCGTCGTTTTTTATTTATTTATTTAAATGTTCTCAAATCAAGACCCAAAAAAAAAAGCTGAAAAAGGAGTACATTTTAGCACTCGAAGGTTAAGGTACCAGTGTAGGGTTGACCTGTTTTGAACTTTGTTTTTTTTTTAATCATCTGAGTTTTCTCCCTATTGTTATTGTGACTTAAAACATTATTATTATTCTCAGCAGTATATTTGTTTGCCTGTGTTTTGTGCCACTTTTTCATTTTAATGATTAAGAATGACCTGCTCTCAGTTTCTGTGTCTCTGACGATAGCAATTTTTAGAAAATAGTGTGCAAAGGTTGTGAAAGAAAAACACCTCGCCCGCCTCATATGCATCAAATGTTGTTTTTGTTTTTCGAAGGGAATAACGCATCGAGTTTATGCAGGCTGCAGCGCGTGGGCATGAGCTCCACATTTAGAACGAATTCTGATTCCCTGTCATGCGTTGTGGTAAGAAGAAAAGCGCCCACGAATCTGTCGCACGTCCACTCGATATTAGCGAGTGAGGCCCGTCGTTCCAAGGTTCCAGAGGAAGTAGGAATAATTCCGTTTTACCCGCTGACCACTTAACAGCCCTGACTCACGGGATGTACCTTCCCAACGACGAGCCGGCTAAGCTGTGGCTTCTTGCTTGCAAGCCAGACCCGGACGTTTGCTCCTTTCGCCTCAGAGCCTCTTTTCTCCAGGCTGGACGACAACCGCGAACCTCCTCTTTGTACCTGAATTCATAATCTGCGGCGATTAGATAACGGCAATGCCATGGCCACGGGCAGGAGACGGGCAGATCGCGTAACCTGTCGGCCTCTTGTGTTCTTTTCTGCCCGCAAAATGGAGGTAGGTAGCCAGCAGAAGGAGAAAGAGATGGAAATGCGTAAATTTGCATTTGCTCGGAAATACAAACACATGGTTGCGCTCTCGTGCTTACAAGAAGTCAAACTCTGTTTTTACAAGTGTACTTGGGGACTCTTGTAATAGCGCAATTGTCAAAGTGAGTCTGAGTAGCCCGCTACTAAAAACAACACGCTTGGTCCCGGCGGATGTAAGAAGAGTTTTGTGGCTCTTGTGCCTGGAGAGAGCAAACTTATACTCGGTTATTACTCGGTGTAGTCTTTTGTCAACAGAAGAAGCAAACACACAGAGTTATCGTGAGCGCTGACTCGCTTCAGAAGGTCGTCACGGTGGATGACCCCCGGAGAAAATACAGCCCGTTCCGTCGGCTCTATTAGCGAGCACTTTAGGTTGCTGTGCAATTTGCGTTGGAGCGCTGCAGGCTTTGATGTTGGATTCAATACGTTTGTCTTGAAAAATGGATTGGATTGTTGCACATGTCGGATTAGCACATCCTGCCTGGAAGCCCTTTTGCTTTTATGACTGAATCTATCTTCTCAGCCACCTCCTCCTCCCGCCGTGGTTGCTCTGTAGAATCGATGTTTGTGTGAATGGCGAGAAGTAACCCCTGCCCCCACCCCATCGGATTTTTTTCTGATTATTTGTAGCCAACTGTGTTGTTCTTTACGAGTCTGTCAGGCCTCCCATCTCCTTCTCCCTTCCGACCATTAAAAAGACAAACATCAATGGGAAAAGTAATCGTCCCGAGACATGCAATTCACAGGGTTATTTATTTTTATTTTTTTTTTGGGGGGGGTATTCATTTTTTGGCAGTTTAAAGGTATCAATCCCGGCAAGGCAAGGCAAGGCAAGGCAAGGCAAGGCAAGGCAAGGCAAGGCAAGGCAAGGCAAGGCAAGGCAAGGCAGGGCAGGGCAGGGCAGGGCAGGGCAAGGCAAGGCAAGGCAAGGCAAGGCAAGGGAGGGCAGGGCAGGGCAGGGCAGGGCAGGGCAGGGCAGGGCAGGGCAAGGCAAGGCAAGGCAAGGCAAGGCAAGGCAGGGCAGGGCAGGGCAGGGCAGGGCAGGGCAGGGCAGGGCAGGGCAGGGCAGGGCAGGGCAGGGCAGGGCAGGGCAAGGCAAGGCAAGGCAAGGCAAGGCAAGGCAAGGCAAGGCAAGGCAAGGCAAGGCAAGGCAAGGCAAGGCAAGGCAAGGCAAGGCAAGGCAAGGCAAGGCAAGGCAAGGCAGGGCAAGGCAGACCAAATAACAAATGGATTCTCAATTTGGGACAAAAGCATTCTTGTGCACCTGCGGGCTCCGCGCTTCTCGGCTTTCCATAAATATGAACACAATATCCAAGCAAATGGGATTTTTCTGACGCGGCGCTCTGCTCAAGCTGGCCGAGGAATTTTGCGATGGAGGATAAAGAGAAATTGTGCGTGCGTGCGTGCGTGCGTGCGTGCGTGCGTCTTCCACGGGGTGAAAAGTGCTTGTCCTCCCATTGGCTCCAAATTCCTTCAACATCTAGAAGTTCATTTGGCGAGCAATCGCTGACCTCAATTCTTTCCATTCTTGCGGTTGATTTCACGACGGCCGACGATGCTGAATCCATCGTTTAAGTGTTTGACAAAAGGCTATTTGGGGAAAATAACTGTCATTATCTAAGGTGACAAGAACTTCAAGGTTACGGTGCTCACTTTGCTCCCGACGACGCCTGTTTTGATTTGTGTGAAATCAAAGACAATAAATCAAAATAAAACAAAAGGAGTTGCTGGGTTAATTAAGCGTCGACGAAAAAAGCAGAAGTGACAGCTGACATTGGAAGTAGAAAGAGCTACTTATGCAAAATGTCACATTTACTCTGACGTGCCTGATCATCTTGATTCCATTTCTTGCTGTTCTGTTCATATCTCAGCCAGGATGTTTGTTTGTTTGTTTGTAGCGTCTCTGCCTGCTTTCATCTTCTCTCGTCTTTGTTTCTCAGCATGAGTGAGGAAACTATTTGCTCCGTAATGATGTCAAAAGCCGACCTAAACGTGTGATGAGAAGCGTGTCATCGCAGTGAAAGCAAACAGTTGAAATTAATTAGGCGGTGACTCAAAATATTGCCGCGTTTATTGTAACTAATAACGCTCGTAGGCCTTTAATTTCAGTCGTTCAACAAATTAAACAGGAAAAATAAAAAAAAGTTTCAGACGCCTCGGAGGATGATGAACTTTCGTAGACTCCGACCTCCAGGCTCATTTCATTAATTAACCGACTGCATGAATTGCACACTCAGCTGCTGTGATGAGCCACAAATCCCAACATAAAAATAGAGTTGATAACAGTGAAATCTTCGAGGGGAGGGAGCATCGCCACCGGCCTGCTTTTTCCTTCACTCTTCAAAAAAAAAAAAAAAACCCAGAGAGATATTTGCTTGAGTTTTGGTAGGGTGTCTTTGTTTGTGTTGAAAACATACTTGTGGCTTTACCCTCGATTGGATACCATTATCTAATATAAGTGTGGTCCATTTTTAATTCTTATTTTTGCATTTATATATATGTATATAAAAAAAAAAAAACTTTTCCTCACCCCCCGTGGGTGGTCTCTTTTTCCCTTCAAGCTCGGGTCCTCTACCAGAGGCCTGGGAGCTTGAGGGTTCTACGCAGTATCTTTGCTGTTCCTAGTACTGCACTTTTCTGGACTGAGATGTCAGATGTTTTTCCTGGGATCTGTTTCAGCCACTCCTCCAGTTTGGGGGTTACTGCCCCTAGTGCTCCAATGACCACAGGTACCACTGAAGTCTCTCCAGGTCTTCTCCAGCTCTTCTCTGAGCCCTTGATATTTCTCAAGTTTCTCATCGTTGGGCGAGATATATATATATATACATATATATATATATGCTTTTTTTATTTTCAATCGGGCAATCAGTATGTAAGTTTTTGCAAACTTGAAATTTGATCACGGCAGTGTTCCGAAATCTAGTTTCCTGTTGCGCATCTTCTGCGTGCATCCATCGGCTGTAAGTCCCTCCTTCCTTCCTTCCCTCCCTCCCTCCCTCCCGGCTGCAATGATTGTCTTTGAGGGAGGGCAGCGTCGGTTGCACGGACTGCAGACTGACCGACGGACTGACTGCACGCTGGGCTCAGTGAAGGTCAACCGAACGTCGAGCAGCTTTAATCGGCCCCACCATGAAAGATGATCATGGACACGACTTTTGCAGAAACTTGGATGGAATGTGGGGGATTCTGTTTTTCTTCTTTGATCGTTAGTCTCTTAACAATGCACATTGTTGACCACTGTGTTGTACACAAGCTCAGCGTTTGTTCCTTTTTTAAATTTATTTATTTATTGATTGATTGATTTTTACCGGAATAACCGTGAAAGGAAACCTCCCAAAATAAAGAAGCTTGTAACGGCAGTCAGTCCCACAAAGGCTGTCTTTGGAAGACGTTCCTCGGCAAAGCCTTATTCAAGCATTTCAAGGTTGCCATTTAATCAAACAAAGTCTTTTGACAAGTAATAGTTGATTGATAACTTCCCGCTAATCTCAACACTCATTTATCTTCTTTGTACATACAATACAGCCTCCTTTGTGCTTTGTGTCCCTCTACTGCCCCCTGTTTGTTGGCAGCGGTATATCATGGTCATTCCTAGACTCACTTTGCTTTTGGCTATGATGAAGAGAGAGAGAGAGTTAATCACCACTTGAGTATTATTCACCGTGAGCGTATTACCTCTTGGGGGGAAAAAAGGTGGGGGGGGGGGGGGGGGGACACAGCTATAATCAAGAATGACTCGCAGCTCATCCTAGCTGTTGCCATGTAAACAGTTCTTCTATTTTTTTCTGCATTTTGGCATCTTTCAGATGCAAGAGCGCTGGCTCCAACGGCAAGCTTTCTGTCTCACTCGGGTGAATGGATGTTCGTTCGTTCACTCATCTGTCTTATGCCCTGACATTGATAAGCTCTCTATTTGTGTTGTCATTCTAATCAACTCAGCGTCACAAGGGCAAGAAATTGCTAGTGATACTGGATGACTCGAAAACCCTTGAACGTTTGCATTCCCGGAAATTGTTCTCGGCAAATGCGTTAAACTGTTATACAACATATGATCAGCTCAGCCGTAACTAAGTATTTCTGTACTCTCTCTTCTTTCCTCTGTCTGTGCGTCACAGCTATCCTGCAGGTTTCCATTTCTTTGAGCAAGGTGGAGTTAAGTGTTGGAGAGTCCAAGTTCTTCATCTGCACAGGTAGGAAACGCCGCCACCGCCGCCGCTGCTGTGTGTGTGTGTGTTTCCATGCATCATATGTTTGGAGACTGGTTGTATCGGCACAGTGGGGGGTCTGTTTGTTCTTTTAATGACAGTAAACAGCAGCTCCATGCTCCCCATATGGTGAGTGACATTTCGACCCTGCCGGGTGTCTCCCCCTCCCTCCCTCCCTCCCTCCCTCCCTCCCTCCCTCCCTCATTGTTCCCCTTCTAAATGGTCATCAAGAGAGTCCAGCGCTGGCAGGTCCAAGCCACCTCCCGCTGTTTGCCTCTTCACTTCTGCCAGCCAGCTCACAAACAAGCGTAGCCTGAAAAGAGCGTTGGAGGTGTGCGATAAGAAGCTCTTCTTGACACCGCAGGCTGTCGCTCGCTCGCTCGCTCGCTCGCTCGCTCGCTCACTCATCCTCGGCCTTACTGTATTTAAATGCAATGTTGCCAACTGAAGGCCGTAGCCACTTACACAAACAGTCTTTACCCCGAATGTAATGTTGGAGGCTTTTATGGGCTTGCTTGCATAACATTGGCGTCTCCTTAGGAGTAATTACAATCATCAAATTCTAAACAACGTATTCGAAAAAGCAGACAGCAATACGTTCGATTCATACTAATAGACTGGAATTAGTACATAATTTAAATATAGCAGTTTGACCATGTAAAAAAAAAAAAAACTGCGGAAAAATGCTGACGGTGCATTCCAAAGCAAAGCCAGTTGAAAAGGTTTTACAGGATTTAAACAAGAAGTTAATGCAAGCATGAGTGAAATGCAGATAAGAAAAAGTGGCGTGACAAAAGGTTAACCATACGAGACAGGAATAAAACAAATAGAGGATGACAAATGGTACGAGCCAAAACTCACAGCTAAAAAGCGAGTAGCACAGAACGTGAAAATTTGAAATCCTCGGTAAAAGCAAACAGAAAAATGATGACGAGAAGCTGGCGAAACAAGCGCAAAGGTGACGATGGTGACAAGCAAACATCAACTTTCCTTCCATCTCTCCTGCATCGATCGACAGCAGCGGGTGGGAGAGTCAAACAGAAGGGGGAAAAAAATGGATTGTGACAATAACAAACAAAATGGACACACTGATAAAAGTTCCATCTGAGTGGGTAATGATTTAGAAGAGGGAAAAAAAAAAAAAAAAAAAAGGCTACCAGAGAAGAAGAGGCGCCAATCATCAAATAAAATCATTGCGCTTGGCTGGCTGACACTAAAGAGCATTTATGCGATGTAAAACAAGCGGGTCCAGCCGAGCGAGAGGCTCAGCGTGACAGATATGGCGGGAGGGAGGGAGGGAGGGAGGTGGTTAAAGTGACATTATGTAACCTCTCCAATTACCGCAGTGGCATCACGCCAAAACAAGCGTCAGCTGCTCAAACACATCACAGGTGGCGGGCGCCATGTTTGTTTGCCTGTGCTTTGTAAGAACTGAACCACCACCATTTAACATGTGACTGCAGAAGTACAGCTAAATGGTTGCTAAGCGAACAATGAGATGCAAAACAAAGATGCTTGAAAACGTGGTTATGAATGAATGAAAGAAAGAAAATGATCGGAAACATTTGCTTTGAAACAAAGATGCTTGAAAAAGTGGCTCTGAATGAAGTCAGCCATTTTAAGATTTTGCTTTTTAAAAAGGATCATTAGCATACAGTCTTTTCTTTCTTTTGCTTTTAAATTGCTGGTGAACTTATTGTGCTTTTAGACGCAGTAAATCTGCCTTGCCTTGCCTTGCCTTGATGAGCTGTGAGATTTTTATGTAAGGCTGCTTTAGATCTCAGCATGGCAGTCAAATAGTCCAGGTTTTCCTCATGTCCTGCTTGTAATTAAAAGAATATTTTCTATAAATTGTCTAGCTGTAGGCTTCATCAGCTAACTGTCAGCTGTCAGGGTACTGCGGCCCGGCCGGCGCGAAAGAAAGCCAGTCAATCATAATGGCAGAGCTTATGCAGATTTGAAGAGGTGTCTGGCAGGGTTTTCCACAAGTTGCGAGGCGCTCGGAATGGCGTGAAACCTAACGCAGTACGCCGCACATCTCTGTCTTGTCACATTAAGCGCGAATGAAATGCCCTCTTGCATGTGGTGTCAATTTCAACATATTTATCTGTCACGTCGGGCGCGAGATGACGAGAGGTGATAGGATGCTAACAGGTACAGCGCGACAGATCAGCAGCAATACTGTGAGCTGAGCAAAATCATTTGAATCGCAATTGGGATTCATGAGCTTCGAGCGCATTGTCTCATTGAGATCAGTGGATGAGGGAGCCGAATGGAATTGGATCAAATGTTAATTGTGGACGTTTTTAGCCTCTTTTAATCCAACCAGAGTGGCATTAACTCAATTTGGTATTATTAGTCAAGTTTGACTCAACCTAAACTGCTGTAAATAGTCCATTCTTCCTGTGGCGCAAGTAGCATGCTAAATGAGCAAGCTAGCATGTAACCCACCAGGAGTATTTCTTCTGCTATCATTCATTTCTTCTTCTACTATCATTTGGCCATTGGCAAATATAGAACGTGTGGCGCAATGACCACCACCACCACCACCACCACCACCTTCTTCTATTAGCATCCGCCACCAGAAGAACAAAAAAAGACCCCAAAGTGTCGGAGGCTAATGCAAGGCAATGGCGGAATGGGAAACAATTTGGGAGCCAGAAACCATGTGACATGGATTCAACCAATGCCTTGTGTGCTACTTCCGCCAGTTGGACAAAGGATATACAGTAGAACGGTCGCTGTCTAATAATCATCTTGTAGCAATCTTGACAGCGTTGGGACTTTTGCTTTTTTGCAGCGATTGGCGAGCCGGTGAGGCTGGAGTGGTACAATCCTCAGGGCGAGCGCATCGTGGCCTCCAAGCGAATGGCCTTGCACACGGAGGCCTCGCGATCCCGGCTCATCATCTACAACGCCATTGTGGAGGACGCCGGCATCTACCGCTGCCAGGCCGCTGAGGCCAGCGGTCGCATGGCAGAGGCATCAGTGGTGCTGGAGATTTACCGTAAGCTCCACACACCTTTCTCTATTTACTGCTCAGAGCGTGCGACGCGAGCTAATGATCACGTCGCAGCTCGAGGAATCTGCATATTTTGGTGATTCGGAAACCGTTTTATGTCCGTGTGTAGGATTATGTGTGTCTATGTTCCCTCTTTGTCTTGTAATTAAAGTCTAATGACTTGGAGCCACGCCATGGGACTGTGATCCTGCCAGCAGGCATAATGAGGGATAGATACTATGCCACTGAGGCTAGCCTTCCTTGCTGACCCAGCAAGGAAAAACCTAATGTTATCAGGCACAAAGGAAGGGGGGGGGGGGCTAGGGACGTGGTGGAGTCTTGTTCAGTATTTACACAGACAATTCCATTGTGAGGATGGGATCATTCAAACAAACTCCGAATTGGCCCTGCCTTTACTGCCGGCGGGGAGGGAGGGAGGGAGGCCACCTCTGTCTCGTCTGACAAAGTTGTGCTTTTGTTGGAGCACGTTGTAGGAGGATTGGTCTCAAGCTTGATAGCATCTGTGTTTCATGTACTGTAAGTCACCGCTCGCCTTTTGTGATGGCCGAGTGAGCTGATCGAATTCTTGTTGTGCTAGCACCCATTTCCACAAAATCTTGCAGAGGTCGCAGGTTAGCCCAAGACGTCCCGAGACTTGGGAAAAGAAAGACAGGAGAGCAAAATCAAAACAGTATAGAAATAAAGGGGATGCTTAGTTGCGGTTTTGAATGTGTGCAAAGATGCAATGCAACAAAAGTGGCCACAGCAGAACTAAAATACAAAAGGCTTGACAAGGTCATTTTGTGCTTGACCAAAAGAACGCAGTGCTCAAGATGTCCAATGTACAAGGATGAAAGGACATTGGATGAATGACCATGTAGGCACTATGCACTGACAGGTAAATAAATACCATGTTTTAAGATCAACAAACATTTTTGTAGTCATTGTGATTTTGATCATCAAAAGAACTGTGATTATTATTTATTTTTTCCATAATCTCCCAACCCCACTATTTTCTCACCAAAATGCCCTCCGATTCTTTTTTGAACTGTTGATTGCAATTGCTGTTATTTAAGGAGGCGGGAATATTACAAAAATTCAGAAGCTTTTGCTTTGGCCAACCAATTGATGAAATTCATCAAAACCTTTTTTGGTTTTTTTACTTATTTACATTTTAGTTCCATGTGCTGAAAAGAAACGATTTTTTTTGGGGTTAATCATCAAATTTGGATGATGCCAGAACATATCATTGTTTTTTGTCAACGCTCTATTTGTAACATATCACGACTAAAAAAAGAAATCAAGTGAGATAAGTCCGATATCGCAAACCTACATCAGTTCATGCTTCCCTTACTTGATACACTCAGCGCCTGTACTGGCAAAAATATACGTACATT
Organism: Syngnathus scovelli; assembly: GCF_024217435.2. Taxonomy (NCBI): domain Eukaryota; kingdom Metazoa; phylum Chordata; class Actinopteri; order Syngnathiformes; family Syngnathidae; genus Syngnathus; species Syngnathus scovelli. Next base: position 399,611 of record NC_090848.1, read on the forward strand.
AAGAAAAAAAACTCACCTTAACCAACAGTACCCACCACACATACATACATACATACATACATACACACTGATACTCTGTCTGATCTTAAGGCATGGTCACCTTTTTGATCCGCTTTCAATGAGCCGTTGCCGGGGACATCACAGCCTCAATTTCACCTGCCGCTGTTAGCTCCTAAAAAACATCGTTTCCATAGCAACCGACTATCAGTCGCTCCAGCCCTCAGCGCACACGTACATGAAAGTCGACCTGAAGCCTCAGCAAAAGAGCCCTCAGGCAACGGGCCAGCCAGGAGCCGATTGATTCGGTGTCGAACATGAAATTCATTGGCGGCGAGAGGAAAAGTGTCAATATCCTGTCACGAGGATCTGACAACACCATGACGGCTGCCTCGAATCTTGCCGCCCCTAACTGGCACCTGCATCCAGAAGGGGGGAAAAAAAAAAAACCCGCACAGACGTGTGAAGAGATTGAGTTACCTTATTGCTGCTTGCGATCATAAACCGCTAGCTAATTTGTAAGGCAACAGATCCTGCCATGAGCCCAACAAGATGCGTCGTGTCTGTGTGCGGCCGGCGCACCGTTGCTTGTTTCCCTGGCGCTCGGAGCCTCTCGTCCGGAGGAGGAGGAGGATGGCGGCGGCGGCGCAAGCAAAAAGGAATGAGCCTTTGAGCCCTCGACAGCAGCGCAAGCAGCAAATAAGAGGAAGAACAGCAAGAGATAAATCATAAGAAAGCAGCCGAATGAATGACAAATAGGCGCTGTGGCGGCTTGAACTTAATGACAGTGCTGACATGCCAGACACGTGCGCAGGCAGCCAGGCGGCCAGGCGGATGGATGGGAAAGCAGCTTGACATAAATCAAGCTGCAAAATGCTAATGGTGTAGCCTGTTAATGGACAAGAGCGATAGGGGAGCATAGCATTGCTTGATGCATGCGTGGCTTCCAAATGCAACTTTGGATTTGCAGGCGGTTGCCTCAAGGTGTCAACACACGACTCAAGCTTTTTACAATCCATTATTCCATCAATTAATCGAGTAATCCCCTCCATATGCTATGAATCATGTTTCCTAGTCTGGGAGGACCTGGTGTCCAAGCATCCCAGATTTGTCGCAATGCCAGGGGTTGAAGTCGAGTGATTTTAGTCTCTACAAGCCCCCCTCAAGAAATCGATATTTGTTTTAAATTGCTGTCGACATCCGCCGTGATTGGCAGCGTGCGTGCTTGCTTGAGTAGCGCTTGCACTTTCCATTTCTTTTTAATTTTGGCCTACAAAGTCAGCGGTAATGGGATTAGCTTGCATTTCATTTTAGTGAGTGGAAAAGCACACATCAAGCACACAAGTGAAAAGTGAAGATCCAGCTACTTCCATCCAAAGTACCATTAGCATCCTTTTTACAATCTCCTTTTGGGACCGAAAACAAAGCAAACGTTTGCACAATACGTCAATATTTGACTGTATAACCAACGTTGGAAAAAAAGTCGACAATCTGGTTTGATCTGGCAGAGAGGCTGACTTTTCGAGACATCCAGTCGCCGCAGGAATTCCGCTACGGTGATACGGCGGAGGTGGTATGTGATGTCATCAGCTCGCCGGTGCCGCAGGTGGTGTGGTCCTACCAGGGGAGGGAGATCACTGAGGAACGCCACGGTAAGTTGAAATGAGGCCCAAAAAGAGAGAGAGAGAGAGAGAGAGAGAAAGAAAGAATCCGTGTCCATTGGATCTGTTAAACGTCTGCCAAAGATTGACTGACCATTTTTGTCATTTTCATCAACATGCTTATCAGGCTGCTCGATTTTTTTTTTCCCTTGTTTTTTGAAAACGTTTCTCCCCCTCCGCTGTGCGCTTCAGGCAGGTTCAAAGTGCTGACAAACAACAGCCTGCAGATCCACCGCGTGACCAAAGCGGACGAGGGAGTGTACCGCTGCGAGGCCAGCGTGGAGGCTCGCGGCGAGATCGACTACGTGGATATCGCCGTGGTGGTCAACGGTGAGTTGGATGAACGTCAACAACGGTTAGTTATGTTTCCATCCCCAGTCTCCTGTTATTGCTTTCATGCGATTGGAAATGTCAAAAACGGCTAGGAGGTTTCAAGAAAAAAAAAAAAAAGAAGGATGGAATTTGGATTTCCTAATTTGGATTCATCTAGCGGCACATCTTAGACCGTTCCTGTCTTGTAACGGTTGAGCTGCTCCATTCCTGACTGTGGTAATATCAAATTGTCCCTTGAGCCCAAAAAAAGCTGCGTTGGATATGACTCGCCGCTTATACGAGGCGAAGCTCGCTCATTGATTTGCGACATGGCGCCAACAATCGCGGTGTTGGGCTGAGACAAAATGGATTCTGTACTGGCCGATGGTTTCGCCAAGTTCACTTTGGCGATCGCTTTCGAGCCAGCAATGCGCTTGCCGTTGCTTGATGTCCTCAAATGTTCAAATACGGCCCAAATTGTACACAGCCCGCCGGCCGCCCCACACATAGGTTTTTTTAAACCCATTTAATCGGTTGAAAATGGCTCAAGGTCACCTCAAGAGTGAAATTCGAGATATTTTTCAATGTTTGTTTTGTGGAGTTTCAAATGAAAAGACTTCAATGCTATAGGAATCGGTCAGATTGCAGATGTAGAATTGAATAGAATAGAATAGAACAGAATAGAATAGAATAGAATAGAATAGATCTTTATTGTCATTGTCTCACTTGTACAACGAAATTTAAAAGTGCCAGCTGATCAGTGCATAAAATAAATAAATAGAATAAAAAGATTAAAAAAGTACAATCTAAAAGACCTACAGAAGAACATACACAGACATACACCGACAATCTTTTTTTTTTTTTTTGCGGCATTTAACGTGGCTGTGGGGTAAAAACTGTTTGCAAATCTGCTAGTCCTTGACCTAATCGCTCTGTAGCGTCTGCTGTATTGTTGCTATTGTGCAGCTCAACGTTTTGTTTTGTTTTGTTTTGTTTTGTATATTGATTGCAATGGCTCAAAGCTCTCAGGCCTTTGAAAAGAGTTCCAGGAAGGTGCTATGATTGTGGCAGTTGGCCTTTTTCAAGTGCTCGAGTCTTTGCGAGACGTTAAGGGTCGAAACGAGTGCGAATGTTGCTTCGACCGTTTTAATCAATGTCGTATATTTACTTGAGTCTGTTAAATTTGAACTTGAACATTGCTGTATGTTGATATTGGTGCGCAACGATAAATGACAGCAATATCCCGGATGATACCGACTGCCTCTTTTTGGACTTGCGCCACTTCTCTTGAGCATATATATATATATATATATCAGACAGAGATGAGACAAATGGGCAACTCCAGCCTCAACTTGGTAGCTTCATTGAAATCAAGGCAACAAAACTCCACAGTTTGAGATGTGCAGAGTATTTTCAGAAACCAACAGGAGCCACTTTTATTGGGGGAAACGACTCTTTTCTCTTTTCATTCCCTTTGTGTGGAAAAAAATCCCTATGAAAATAACAGAAACCTGAAACAGCAGAGTCCATTTCTATGGAGAAGTGCCGCATGGCCATGACTGTATGCAATCAGCTGGAGATAGAGCGGATGGCTCGGAGGCTCGGCTACATTAAACACTTTTATCAATCAGCTGCCGCTGCCGCTGCTGCTGCTGCTGCTGGGGGGGCGTATAATAAACAAAGATGGAAGCCTGCTTTTGTCTGAAGAGCCCAGGAGGAAGGTGGAAGAGGAATGAGCACTGTAGCTCCGCCGCTATTGGCTATCCTCCCGACATTGGGATCAAAGTGGCTTTTCAAACAAATCTTTTTGACATGGTAGCACCTCAAGGCATTTCACGGGAAGTCAAGTGGAAATGTAAAAACAAGTGTTATCTGTTTTGAAACTTTGATTTCTTTTTTGCCCAATGTACTATCTTCTTGTACCACTTTGATCTGTGCGCTGTTAAAATAGTAGCGTGAACTCTGTCTGAACCTCAAGCACGTGTCCGTCCGTCCGTCCGTCCGTCGTCCTCGCACTTCAATTTGCCTTGTAGCAACACGCGGTCGTGCTGTTTCGTCGACAGTGAGCCGGAGAAAGTGTCACTTTTGACTACTTCGGCAGCGTGTCAACACACATTGCCAGAACCAGTCATGCGTAATAAGAGCAGGACGGAAGCTGCTTACGGTATACTTTTCTCCTTCCATTTGGTGTCATAAATATTCATACCTCTGTTGATAAGCGGACTGTTTTTCTGACATGGAAATTCAGCAAACATGGCGGCGGTGGGCAGGCTGGCGGGCGGGCAGGCTCGGGCGGGCTGCCTGCCTGCCTGCCTGCCTGGTTGGTGTTTTGATGAGGCGTTGGTCAATCAACCTGAGGGCAACACAGCTAATAGGCTGCGGAACACCTCAGGAAGGAATCACACGGAAAAGCTGCAATAAGCCTTTCATCCACTGCATTAAAAATGTAGAGGAATGGGCTCAGATATGACATTCATCAAGGGATTTGTTGAGGCAAGTTCCTCCCAAGCAGCGATTGTTCAATCCCGACTTAGAAGCTCATCGCTAGTTTTGGGCTTTGCCATTAAGTGCATGTTTGAGACGCTTTAATAAGATTGGGAAATGATCCTGCTGGCTAACGACATCAGTCAGCGCAATTTTTGTGCCGGGATGTGAAAATGCGATGGATGGATGGATGGATGGACGGACGGACGGACGGACGGACGGACGGAACATAATTCAACAGAATGTGCATATACACACGCATCCATGCATGCAGCACACACACAAAGATGTGTTTAGTTTATGTGCAAATTCTAAAATGGTGTCCAGTAATGATGGAAGACGTCATTTTCTTCCAAGCAAAATATGTCATTTTCCTGACGTCCCCTCTATCCTCCCCAGACATTGTTCGGTTGCCCACTCACTTTCATTCTTTTCAGCTGTCAAGACAAACAAATGGAATTGTCTGTCTGTCTGTCAAGACGGTCTTGTTTTATGTTTTGGGAACGCATTCATAAGCCCCGAATAAACATGTGCAAAACATTGACCTGGACAAGCAAGGTTGAACCTAAACGTCAACAAGTGCTCCCGGCCGGACTCCTGAATGGACACAAATGTCCCGCATGCACAAGCACTGCGGAAAGACTGATGGCTCTTCTGAGTGGCAAATATGGACCAAGTCCATATTTGAACGACCTTTCGTGTGGGTGGAATGTTTGGTGTCTTTGCAGAGTGTATGTTACATTTGGTGTTCCATTTAAAAGTGACTGTGCACACTGTGTCGCTGCTTGTGTGTGTGCGCAAGGACTTGTTTTGACAAGGTCCCAGCATCCCCTGAGTGCTCTCATGACAGCCTTAAAAGCCTTCAGTCCACCAAACGGCACTGTGCTTGCTTGCTTGCTTGCTTGCTTGCTTGCTTGCTTGCTTGCTTGCTTGCTTGCTTTCTTTCTTTCTTTCTTTCTTTCTTTCTTTCTTTCTTTCTTTCTTTCTTTCTTTCTTTCTTTCTTTCTTTCTTTCTTTCTTTCGCTGCTATGCAACCAGCTCTGCGCTTAGTTTTCACATGCGCATTTGCTTTCACTTTCAATTCTCGAAGGTGGAATGGCTGGCGGTGTCCACATACTTTAGCCCAACTAATGGCGCTAGCTACCAAGTTCAATAAGAAAGTGTGAGTGCATTACTCCGGTGCACGTACGTACAAAGTATGTGTCGATCGACTCGGTGAAGAACCATTTTGTGTCGTCGGTTTGCTCTTTTGAAGCGCTGTGCCCAGTTAACAGGGAGTCGTCGAGGTCGCATGTTGCAAAGGAATAGTCGGGAGGGCTTGGGAGCAAAAATCGATTGGCTTGGAAATCGACGGTTATCACACCGAGCAGATGCTTGCTTCTCACAACCGCAAAATTGCGACTACTCAAAGTGTTTGATTTTTCCTTTGACCACTTGTATAGCATGAAAGCTTTTTATCAAAAGCTCGATGAGTGAGCTCACTCGGACCTCTGCTTAATGCATGATTGGGTCGGTGGTACCGGTACACGGTACTGTCTTTTAGTTAGATCGATAGATAGATAGATAGATAGATAGATAGATAGATAGATAGATAGATAGATAGATAGATAGATAGATAGATAGATAGATAGATAGATAGATAGATAGATAGATAGATAGATAGATAGATAGATAGATAGATAGATAGATAGATAGATAGATAGATAGATAGATAGATAGATAGATAGCGAATGTTTATGATCCAACTTTTGTGTGCAATACATTTTAATTGAATCATTATTTTCATGCATTTTCCACTTTTCTTCTATTCAAGAATAGTGATCAAATCTCTGATCTACACCGTCACATTGACTCTTAGGTTTATGTTTCTATTTTTGATGGGTTTTTTTTTGTTGTTTTACTCGCCACTACAAAGTAGAACCGGGGAATTAATAACACCTTCACACTATTTGTTCAGCATTTTTCTCATGATCTATTCCAGGGAGACTGTTTCTTTCTTCTTAGTTGAGAAAATCATAGCTTGTTTGAAGGTCATTTATTTGGAAGAAAATGTTAACGAAGGTTCATTCGAAATATCCACTCACGTTTCAGCAGGATCAATCGCAAATTGCACATTTGGTACTTTTGTGTCCAGTTGTGCACAGTTTTGGGTGGCCTTATTTTTCTGATGCCATTCTTTTCCCATTGTGTCCACAGTTCCCCCGGTTCTGTCCGTTACCCAACAGTCATTCAACGCCACCGCCGACTACCAGGAGTCGGTCACCTTTACCTGCATCACCTCCGGATCGCCCGACCCTGTGGTAACGTGGCACAGGTATCGTCCACTCTTAAGAAAAACATCCCATTGCATCCCATTCACGGAAATCTCACAGCAGCTCTTGCCAAAACACTGCCGCCGTAGAATTTGCTTTCCCAAATGCGTCAATACTTCCTGCAGGTAAAACAAGGAGCTGCGGCACGCTGCTTATAGATCAAGTCGATCAACTTTTGAATTTATATTCCTTCCGTCCTCGCGCACAGGCCTGGCTCCCTCCCTCCCTCCCCAGCCGTCTAGTAATAGCGCACGCTACTTTGGGAGCGGGGGTGTGAAAATGAGCGCCTGGAGAGCCTTTGACACCGCGCTGTCAGCTTTGCACCTAGTGCTCCGAAAATTAGCTCATAGAAAAGCAGCCGTTTCCACGTGAGAGTCTATTGATAAAGGTGCTTGTTTCCTGTGGCGTGCTCAATTCTTTGATGCCGCTGGGCAGTAAAAGCGTCGGATTCCTTCGAGCTGCCTTAGCGTTGATAATTGTTCCACTTTGATGGTGCCGCAAGTCTACGCTGCAGCGTGTTCATGTCATGCTTGCAATACGTCAGGCGTGGCACTGTTTAAAATGCTTCACGCACAATCGAAACTGGCTTCCTCCAAAGACCGATTGGCGCAAACATTCAAGGATTGACAATGGTAACACATTTCCATCTGCATTCCATACTTATGCTAGCCTTGCATTTTGTCCTTAAGATACATTCATGAATGTTCCATTTTTTATTATGCATCAGGATTTAACGGGATGAAGACAATTGTGCTGCCAGCTGTGGCTACGTCTTGCGATTTCTTTTTTTTTTTTTTTGGTCTTGGACTGATACGTTGAATAAAACGGTGCGCTTGGGCTGACCAGTTCCTTGCGGACCGATTACATGACAGCCGTTCGTTACGCACAAGTCAGGCTCACTCGTGTACATACATATGACTACCCTAACTCTTTTCACTTGAAATAAAGTGTCTAAAAAAAACACCCAGGCTTTCCATCTTGAGGTGAAAGGATGTCGCATGGCTTGTATAGAGAGAGCAAGATGCTGATTTTTACAACACTTCTCTGCCACTTCAAATACTCAAGAGATTTTGGAAATTCAAATCTTGTCAACAATGATTGTGATAACAATTATTATAATAACAGACGATGTGGGGACAGAACAATCCTATTGATTTGTTTGAAAAACAACAACAACAACAAAAACTGAATTCATCATATTGGGATGTACAGCAGCCCTTACAGCATCTCCGTTGTTTTTCTCCATTTTGTTCTTTTTAATATTCTTAAAAGATATCTACTTCCTACTGGAATTCCCCCATGTAGGGACAAATAAAGGACTATCTAATGTAATTGAGTCTAATGGGCATTGGCAAGTATCCACTTTTACAGGTCTCCCTTTGAACTGTCAAGTAATAGCGACTCCCCTGCCCTCACAAAGTTATTCACTGAACCTTTAAGTCAGCGAGCGTTTTCAGTCTCCCAGTTGCATTTCTTGTCTGCGGGATGTTTGGCCTCGCACCCATGCATCTTCAGTAATGGAGCTCCTGTCAGTCAGCATAATGACATCCACCGAGCCACCTGTCCCATGCTGCTCGTGCCCGAGATGAGGCCCCCCCACCCCCCTCTTTCATTTCCTCTTTGGCTCGCCAACGTTATTATTACTTGGCTTGGCCCGTTTCCTCTGCTGACTTTCAATTATTTGTGCTCACTCTTCCTACAGGAGCTGGTGTCACAGCATTGCATTGTTTGCACGTGTGTGTGTGGGTGCGTGTGTGCGCGCGCGTGTGTGCGCGTGGGTCTCCTAAGTTCCCAGTATCTACCTTTCTCATTGGCATGCAACGCGTGACCTCGCACACAAGTCCATCAGCATATTCTATACTTGCTCTCTTATCACTTTTCAATTCAGTAGCACAATGGCGGCGGTTTGAAAAGAAAACAGGGTCCGGCTTCGGATTGAATGCATTTTATCATTGCCATCAAATAAACAGGCTTGAATAAAAAAAAAAAAAAAAAAAATCATACCTATTCTATTATTTTTTTTGTAAGAACCGTAAACATGAATTTGTGTTTTGCTTTGTTGTAAGGCCTCAGATGTGTTTATAAACACACACTCACACAAGCAAGCACTGGCATTTTCTACAGATGCGATACAAAAGGCGTATCAAAAAAAAAGTCATCCTGAGAAAATTGGCCCAAAAAAACTTTTTCCCAAGAGTCAAAAGACAAGTGAGCTTAGGAAATCGAAGCCGCTTCATACCGTGACGTGTGTGTGATGAAGTCAAGTCAAGTCAAGTCAAGTTTATTTGTATAGCCCTAAATCACAAACAGTCTCAAAGGGCTTCACATAGCCAAAAATTGACAATTATTCTCAAAGCATCCCCTGATCATAAGCTCCCAAAAGGGCAAGGAAAAACTCAAAAAACCCCTACCAGGGGAAAATGAGAAACCTTGAGAAGGGACCACAGATGGAAGGATCCCCCTTTCAGGATCACCAGGTTATAATGGATGCAGAGAGTACACAAGTAATACATAATATGAAAATATGAAGATTATCAACGGCGTATTCCACACCACAGCCGAGGGCCGCCGGCAGCCGAGTGTAGCCAATACACCCTTGTCAGCCTTGACAACGCTGGCTGAGCAGAGGAAGAAGATCGCTCTGGGTGACAGAGTTTGACACCTTGGAGCACGTGTGGAGAATTTGGATGGAGGAGAGGTGTGTGTGTGTGGGGGGGGGGGGAATTTAACCATTCACTAATGAAAGATTCATTTCAAAAAAACATTTGCTCTGTCTTTGCTTCGGAAAGGCCAGCGACTGGAGCCATCGGATCAGTACATTCTAAGTCGACTGGAAGGGGGGCGGAGCTTGAAAGATTCATTTTAAAAAAAAAAAAAAAAAACAACTAAAACCATTTGCTCTGTCTTTGCATAGGAAAGGCCAGCGACTGGAGCCGTCGGATCAGTACATTCTAAGTCGACTGGAAGGGGGGCGGAGCTTGAAAGATTCATTTAAAAAAAAACAAAAACAACAACTAAAACCATTTGCTCTGTCTTTGCATAGGAAAGGCCAGCGACTGGAGCCGTCGGATCAGTACATTCTAAGCCAACTGGAAGGGGGGCGGAGCATGCTCACCATCCGCAACATCCGTCAGGTTGACGGAGGCTTCTACTACTGCAAGTCTGCCAACAAGGCCGGCTCTCAGGAGATGGAGCTCTTCCTCAAAGTATTTGGTGAGTTCACTCGGGCCAAGAGTGGAAAAATGCCCGTAGCTCTCAAGGTTGCGTGTACATCATATAACATCAAGTTTATATTTAATCATATTTCTCAGGCGAGGAGTCCACGTTCGAAAGTCTTCCCATAGTCATTTTTATATTCGAGCAATGAAAGATTTCCTGCCGCCGGTGCAATCGCAGATGTTGTGTCATTCCGTCTTTCGAAGGCTGTGGGATGTGACGTTCCTTCACAAATGCGCTTGCGCTGTTTTGAGCAAGCCTCACGCTCCCTCGAGTGCACTCTCCACAAGGTTAAAAGCTTCCATCCAATACACCGTGTGGGCTCGCTGATACTCAAGCTCGCTCGCCCATGGAGCGACCCATGTTGTTGGAAAGATGGTGAAAATGTGTTATGCAACATTTAGACACCATGACGCACACACACGCACGCACGCACACGCACACACACACACATGCGGCGTTTTCAAGCTAGCTTTGAGTTCCTTATCCGGAGCAAGCAATCTCCCTTAGCACACTTCTAAGGATTGTGTCAGAATGAAAACACCCGGTTCTTCTCCCCCCCCCCCCCCCCCCCCAAAAAAAAAAAAAGAAGAAGAAAAAACCCAGGGAAGGCAGAATGTGCATGGCAGCAGAAGCAGGCTGGATATTTGAGAAAGATGTTTTATCTGTAAATCGGCTGAGAGTGGGCCAGAGGGTTTCCTCCTCGACTTGACAGAAGCAGAAGCCAGTGATTTATAAATGATCAGCACCTCGGTCATGCATCATCCGTGTGTGTTTAAACCTGCCGGCGCAGCCTTCATCTTCTCTTTGGGACCGGCGCTCTCATCTTCTCTTATTTGGACATTTTTTTGTGACTGTCTCCACCCTACAAATACTACATTCTACAGTCCAGCCCCACATCACACAACTGAAGAATGTGACAGCGGTGGAGGGCAACGCCGCCATGATTTCCTGCGTGGCTGAGGGCGAGCCGTTGCCGGACATCTCCTGGAGGCGAGCCAACGATGGGCGGACCTTTGTGGACGGAGACAAGGTAGCGAAACCCATCTGGCATTGGAATTGTTTGTCATCTGGTGGGAACACAAATGTGTAATGCTCAGACCCCGTCCCGTGTTGGTGCATTTTTCCTTTCAGAGCCTCGCTTAAAACACAAGCACGTCCTAAAAGAAACTGTTCAAAAGATTCTGCTACAAATTGCTTGCGTAGTTGTCTAGGTCTTGCTAATCCGCAAAACTAGAATGGAAGCAAGCGGACCGGTTTGGTCATTGTTCTCTAAAGAATAGCGCACACTCAACAACAAAAGCAGGTTCACTCCAAGGGGAAGAAAAAAAAAAAAAAATCCCGATAGGAAACTCGGCCATGTTGATTGTCGGCGAGCGCACGGGTGGGTGTCAAACGCTGGCCCGTGGGCCAAATTTGCCCCGCAGTGTAATTTGATCTGGCCCGTAAAGACAAATTGTGCATGGACTTTGTGTCAATACTAAAATTGAAAATTGTCTTGACTTTTAAAAAAAATAGGGATGTTTCTAGCAATTTCGATGACCATTCATCTTTTGAAATATTAGAACAGGTCGAGTTTGTTGTGCAGCCTATATAATATGAGACGTTCATACATTGATTTGAGTTGACAGTCATCCCAAGGAAACTCTGACTACGATGCGGCCCGCCAAAAAAAGGAGTTTGACACCCATGGCGCTAGCGGCTTCCTCAGGTCCAGAGTCAGCGGCTCATTTGGAACTCATGAAGACAGTGATGGGGAGTGCCACTGTTTTGATGGGGAGGAGCCTTAAGGCGTCACCTCTTACGTGTTCGTAGCAGTCCTGACATCTCTCGTCTCATTTGATAGAAAGAGGGGCCCTAACGAGCTGCATTGCCACAAGGCGACTGAAACCGTTTGTATGCAGGTCGGTGTTTTGGCTAGCATGCCGGACAGCAACAACAACAACACCGCTATTGTGAGCAGCCCCGGAGGGGAGGGGGGCGAGGGGGGGCACACCCGCTGAGCCGCAAATGGAGAGACTCCACACCTACAAATTCGAGAAGATTTTTAGATTAAAGGTGAAATTTGTTCCCCCCCAAAAAAAACAAAAACAATAGCAATTGTTATGATTCAGCCTTTGCGGATTTGCGTTGCAATTTACCTGCTATTTGCTATTTACCTACCGTGTCCCCTCCCTTCCCCCAAGACAATAATGACGAAGCAAACAAAAATGTCTTTGGAAACATCCCCGCTAGGCTATTTGGATACTCGAAATTGGCCACAGTTGCGAAAGTGAATGCTGAATTTTGCCGTCTTTTATTCGCCGTGTTTCAATGCAATGGCGCACAAGTCATCTGCATTTTATTTGTTCATTCTTCTAATGAAGCCCAGTAAAAAGCATTTGACGTCTATGTAAAGTCATTGAGTGAGTGCCTGTGTTTGCCTGGTCTCGTCGAATGCTAAAGGCCAACATTTACAGGTCATTACCGCTATATGTCTTCATAAATGTAGAGTCATAATGGTTCCCTCTTGCCATGTATGAATAGGTGAAATTAGCGTCAGCCTGGACTACAAGTCCATAACCAGATGCTTTTGATATTTTTGCTTCATAATAATGTAGTTTGTCTTTCACCCGCACGCCGCCACTCAGGATGTCAATGACCTTGTATTTAAATTTACCACAAGGAATTATTTGAAATTGAATGAGGAGCAGCTCGGCTACTTGGGGAATGTAATCATGGACGGTGGAGGGACAACAATAGCAACAGCGCTGTTTTGCTTTTTTTTTTTTTTTTTTGCTCAAAAAAGGTCACCGCAAAGATAAATGAACGTGTGCGCTGGCTTGAACCGCTTTGGTTGATAAATAATGCAATTATGGAAATGCTACCGGAGCCCAACGCACGTAAACACGCAAAGACCGAGTGAGCGTTTGGGACGCGAGGCGTGATGAACCAACGCCGTCGTTTAGGTTTAAGGCAGGACATTGCTCTCTCAATTTACTCTCCAATCTGCTCCTTTGTTGGCCTCACGTTCCCGAGCTGGAGCTTGGCTCCACTCACTGCGTACAGTTGTCTTTGTATTCTTTATCGCCCTGTGCCATCGCTCACTGCTTGCAGGATAGATAGTATTGTGTTGCGAATTTCTTTAACCATAGCCAACTTCACCTTTCCATAAAATGGACCAAACGAAGCTTAGTAGGGCAGAAATGAATAGACCGGTGAGTAGTTTATGGACTCGTTTTTGTCACAGGCCACGTCGTTGCTATGAATGTATGATGGACTATCGCATAGGCACGAGAAAAGACGGATCACTAGTTTTGAAATCAAAAGCCAGTGAATTCATTGTTTGTTCGACTATTTTTCCATTTTCATTTAAAAGGGGGGTCGGTAACAAAAATGCGTTGTTAATAGTGAGGACAATTAGAAGCCAGCACGCATGATTTACCTTCACGGGCCAAATCAAATGATGTCGCGGGCCACATTTGAATCAGAATCAGAAAACCTTTATTGTCATTCTACATAGTACAATGAAATGCCTCGGGTTTGACACCTGTGGATGCATCCAAACGTAGCAAGACGGTAAAAGAGCGGCTGCAAGTTCTGCGACTGTCGTTGTCAAGTTATATGTCAACATGCATTCAAAATGATTCGTATATTCACATTGTGTTCATTTTTCTAAACATTGCCATCACTCACTTATATTGATTTCTTTTTTTTTACATCATCAGTAATAATGCATATAAGCAGCTATAATAATCTGGATTTTATTAAACAAGACAACAGCACTAGGAAGAAGAGAAAAAAAAAAAAACGGAAGACGACGACAGTTTCAAGCCATGCTGCCATTTACAGCTGGCATTTCAAATATGTCCTTCGCACTCTGATGAAAGCATCCCAGCCCCCCATCTGAGAGTCAGATGCTTGCTTGTATTATTTATGCATTCTGTAAGATCTCTTCTACCTTCTCCTCTTCATCAAGCCTTCATTTAGCCGTGTGCGGGGGCGGCGGCGGCGGCGGCAGCTGCTCCCTGTGCGCGATGCAACTACCATCTACATGTACATCTACATGTACATGTAGATGTAGATGTAGTACATGCGGGGAGCCTCTGCGAGGAGGATGTGCGTGCCTGCGCGCGCTTCCCCGTTGTGTCTTGTGTGCTGGCCACTCACCTTCCACTGAGCTGCATATCAAACAGGCTGTGCTTTAGAGGCCGCCTTGGTCTCTGCTCACACACCCCGCCAGTTGGCAGAGAGGAATGGGATGCAAGGGAGGGGGTGGGGGGGGGGCGTTAGCCAGTCATTTCCTGACTCAGAAGCTCCTCTCCTGGAAGGTGTCCTCTCTCCTCCTCCTCCTCCTGGCTGATCCGTCCATCCTCAGCATTCAAAGCGTTGCGTGCTCCTCCAATCCCATTGACCCCAGCTGGCGAAGTAACGTGTGAAGTGGTGAGCCACTGCAAGTCATTGGCTGATAGATAGATAGATAGATAGATAGATAGATAGATAGATAGATAGATAGATAGATAGATAGATAGATAGATAGATAGATAGATAGATAGATAGATAGATAGATAGATAGATAGATAGATAGATAGATAGATAGATAGATAGATAGATAGATAGATAGATAGATAGCGAGCGCTGCTGTGCTAAGAGTGCCGATAAGCTAAATAGGATCAAGCTGAGACAACAACGAGTGTGTTGGTGAACTGGGGGTCATTACAGGAGCAAAATGTGCAAGGGAAGATGTTTGTTTCTACCGCACACTGCAGGGAATAGCATGACTAAAGCCACATTGGTCCAGTTTAGATTTTTTTTGGAACTGAATTTGTCTTAAATAAGAAGCAACCTGGAGTCTTCAGCTGATCAGTAGGAGCACTTTCTTGTCCTGAGATTTTGTCTCATGGCACAACATAATGGCAGCATACATTTTATGTATATATGGTATATACTATATAAGTACACCCTCTCCCTCCCTGAAGTGCCCCCTCATTGACTCTAATCAATGATTAAGTCAACAAATAAGCGAATAAATGGAGCAATATAAAGCAATCGTGGCAGAAAGGAAGCTTTGACTATCTCAAAGGTAAGAGCGTAGCAAAAGCGGACTTGGGAATCAGATTAATGATGCCTGTCATGATGTAATATTTCCTTTCAGGTGCAGTTACTTTGTGAAATATGCACGAGTCCAGTGTTTCACCTCCCAAACTATTTTCATCTCAGCAGCCACACTGTCATGTTCTTGCAATGCGGAGCGTGATGGTCTCAGATTGCAATGATCCATTTGCTCAGGCACTAACGGTGGATATCTGATGCACGGATGGCCCTGTTACATTTCTGCCTGGGAGTGGATGGCCAAGCACGCTGATGTGTTTGACAACACCCAAGAGAACACTAGACTGCACTAAATACTCGTGAAGTGAACCTACTGTCAGACTAGAAATGAAAAGAGGATGTCAAAAGTACTTTGCCTGCATGCCGTTAGTAGCCTGCAGGCGGCCCTTCAATTGGCGGCTAGTCTGCCTGTTAGTAACACAATGACAGTAGGCCGAAACAATGAGCAAAAATGATGTGTTACCGTGAGATTTGGCTAGTGCGAAACAAAATGATCAATTCGGACCGACGTTTATTTGGTTTAAAATGTCTGAATATATTGAATCTTAAAGTTTATTCATCAACTTAACGCATTCACTGCGTAGCGACGTCACGGGTTTATTTGAAGAGAAATAAGTAAGCGAACGAACGAACGAACGAACGAACGAACGAACTTAGCTCATTCACTGCCATCGATGCACATCGACGTCATCGGGTTATTTTCAATGAAAAGGTGCGCTTTGACCTCCTGAACATTTGATGTCCTCAGAGCCAGGACGGACGCTTCGAGGTGCGCGGTCACCACGGCAAATCGGTGCTGACCATCAGCAGCGTGAGGCTTGCCGACCTGGGCCGCTTCGACTGCGAGGCGCTCAGCAGGATCGGAGGGCATCAGAAGAGCATGTTTCTTGACATTGAGTGTAAGTGACATTTGCCCATTCCGGGATGTTTCTCCTGACTTGTATCCTCCACATGCCG
This sequence comes from Syngnathus scovelli, assembly GCF_024217435.2. Lineage (NCBI taxonomy): Eukaryota > Metazoa > Chordata > Actinopteri > Syngnathiformes > Syngnathidae > Syngnathus > Syngnathus scovelli. The sequence goes on from NC_090848.1 coordinate 415,641, forward strand.
TTCGGCTGCGGGGCTATCCGTCGGTCCATCCCCCCACCAAATGACGGCGACATTGAATATTGGCCTGAGAGTGATTGGCTTCACCGCTCGAAAGAGAGCAGCTGACGAGCTGTTGTGTTTGTCGGTCACGGCGCCCTGACGCTCGCGGAAACGATGCTAAAAAAAAAACAGCCGGGCGAGCGAATCGAGAGCAAATTCATCGACTGCATCTGATTGGCGCTCTATGGCCGTTGCTCAGGCAAGATGGCGTTGGTAGGACCGAATTTCACACCTGTGTTCCACGCATCATTAGAGCGTACGTAAATGCCGTTGCATTGGCCTCAGTTGACGAACGCGGCCGCCGCCGCCGCCACCCAGCTAATGAACTCCTTTACTAAGTCACCGCAGGCTGAGAGAGGATAACACGTCCTCGCTGGCGACGGTGAAGCGACCATCAATCTCTCTAATGGAACCCTGCGAGCAAGAGTAAAACCAGTGTCGTAGAATACCTCGGCTGCGAAGAAATGTGTTGGCCGCCGCCATTTGTATCTGCTACTCACCGTACGACGAGGCTCCAATTAAGAGCGCTCTCTCTCTCTCTCTCTCTCTCTCTCTCTCTCTCTCTCTCTCTCTCTCATTAACACCTCCACGATGTGTCTCGGACAGACGTACCAAAGTTCTTGAGCAACCACACCATCTACTATTCTTGGGAGGGCAACCCAGTGAACATCAGCTGTGATGTGATGTCCAACCCGCCCGCCACTTTGCTGTGGAGGAGGGAACACTTTGCCATCTCGCCGGAAGGGACCACCAACACTCGGGTGCACAACGGCATGGGCAAGTCTCTACTAGAGGTGTGACAGAAGCATGAGCACACGGATGCATGACCGACCTACTTGTTGTCTTTTCACGTTTGCTTTGTATCTCTGCCAGTATGAAAGTTGACGGATCGTTATACTCGTAGGTTACGCCGATGTCCGACAGGGACTTTGGTCGTTACAACTGCACCGCCCGCAATAACGTCGGCATTCGCTACCAGGAATTTATTCTGGCCCAGGCAGGTGAGTGTGACTTATGAGTGAGTTCACAAAGTTAGCCGATCTGCGTCACTACTTGTACTTGACCGTTCAAGTACTTTCTAACATTCGAATGGTAATGGGCCTATTTGTAATGATGGCAAAGTTCCGCGTCCGCTTGCATTGCCCCTATCTTAATGTCAAACAAAGCCGTCTGCTTTACCATTCCCTCCGCTCTTTGCACAAGTGGCCGCTAATTTACTGTAGTGCAGGCGAGCGAATACGTGATTGCGCATTCCAATTATCTTCAGTGCCGACTGAACGGTAACCAAAGTAATGAATAAAAGCTGACCTCACGTGACAACATGATGACATCCAACAAGCGACAAGACAGGCGCTCGTATTCAAATTTATTTGAGGTCTTTCGGGATCGCACACTGCCACGGACCTTTGATCCCATTTCCAGATGTGCCGTCCAACCCGTACTCGGTACGCCTGTCAGCCATCTCCCAGCGTTTGGCTACCGTCACGTTCATGAAGCCGGATTCCCACGGCGGCGTGCCCATCGGCTATTACCTGGTGCAGTACAAGGAGGCGGGCCCGCCAGACTGGAAGGACGTCCGATCGCATAGTGCGCAGAGTGAGTATTCCACGGAGCACCGAATGACAAAAGGGTCGGATCGGATCGGATCGGGACGCGCGATCAAAACACGTCATGGAGGAAAATACGCCATTGGCCGTATTCATCACAAACACACAAGGTCAGAGGTCAAAACCCTCTAAAAACAGACTTCCTCCAGTTCGTCACTCTACCGAGCTGCGTTTTCCGAAATCTTGATGCCGTCGCTTGTTTTCATCCTTTACAGTAAACAGCGCGTTGTAAATCACGCAAATTAGACTACAGAATGAAAGCGGCTGAATAAGCTGCTTTTTAAGTCCACTTGAATGTACGTATTTCTTATATTCGAGTCTCTCTCATTCCAGAGACCGCAAATACATTTGCGTACTTAGCTAATTAGAATCTGGCGCGGCATCGGAGAAAGCCCCTTTCACCCTTGACAATCGTTAAACGTAATTAGATGGTTGGAGTCTTTACATTGAAATGCGTTGGTGCAAATTGAAGTCTGCGCTCAAAGGCTGAAAAAGCCACCTACCTAACTAACTAAGCCGACTTTGTTACAGGACGGAAGTCGTGCGCGCGGCGCTATTACGCACTATTTCATTTGCGCTGCGTGACAAAACAAGGCCGCTAACTCATGACGCTGTTGGCAAGGTTATGTAAATGCGTACAAGCGACAGACTGCGATTGAGATCCTCTGTGTTTACACTCCATTTTTAATATGCAGTAGGCGCGCTGGGAGAAGAGCAACAAATGAGCAGGTATTGAGCAATTGAGTGAATCCGAATCAAGCTGGTAAATATTTATGAGGCAACTTGCTCTCAACAGGAAAAGTTGCACGCTCACGTTTGCGCTGGCCGTGCGATCCATGCCTTTCCGTCCTGTCCTGTCTCACCAGCGACGGTGGCGCTGACCGGCCTGGAGCCCAATACGACGTACGAGGTTCGAGTGGCGGCCGTCAATGGGAAGGGTCAGGGCGAGTTCAGTCACATGGAGACTTTCCAGACTTTACCCATACGTAAGTCTCTCATGCGGACGCCTCTTTCTTGATGGACTTTAGGATTGATTAGTCATTGATTTGTATTCAAGGCACAGTACGCCTTCTGTTGCTGACAGGTTGTTTTCCCTCAGGCGCGGTGGTTTCTTTTACATTAAATAAGAGGCACAAAATGTCTCACCTGCTTTGTTTTTTTCTACGGCTCATTTGATCTTGTCGACTGCCTTTAAATGGTGGAATTGAGGCAGCATTTTTCACCCACTAGCTTATGAGTGTCCAATTAAAAAAAAGCACCACCGTTTTTTTTTTAGTATAGTGCTTTTCCAGACACAATAATTGCATGATTCATTCGCTCACACATTCCCATTCGGGTGCTGATTTTCTTTCCAAGCCTGTGTCAAACCGCGCACGTAAATGCAACGCGTTGCAGTCGTGCCATAAAACTATGATTGACTCTGATATGTTCAATCGATCAACATCGTTAGAATCCATAGGCTGGAATATCAATCGAAATTCGAAATTTCTCAGGAGAACCGAGCCCACCGGCAGTCCACGGGCAGAGAGGAATGGGGAAAGCCTACAAGCTGGGGTTGGTCAAGCAGGATGACGGCGGGATGCCCATCGTGGAATATATCGTCAAGTACAAGACAGTGAGTGACAACAAAGGTTGTCCATTGTGATCACAAACCTCTCATCCATCCATCCATCCATCCATCCATTTGACTCGATTGCAGGATAAAGAAGAGCAATGGATGACCAAGCTGGTTCCGGGCTCCAATGACTTTGCCACTTTGCAGCCGCTGCAGTGGAACACCCGATACGAGGTGGAGATTACGGCCCGCAATGTTAAAGGCTTGTCGGAGCCCACCTTCTATCAGTTCTTCATGCCACAGAAACCTGAAATCACAGGTAAGCGCATTTGAAGCAACAATGACAGCCAATTTTTCATACGTACGTACGTATTTGATTTGAAAAGGAATTGCTTGGCCTGAATCATTGTGCAAGGCTACACACAGCAATAGGCTACAAGACGTGACGGGAGTCCGATTCTTCTGGTTTGACGTTCCTTTTTAAGGGCCCGAGCGCTTTCTCTGTTCGAGTCAGCGCCGAGCCGAGCCGAGCCGAGCCCGAATGTTTTGGCTCGCAGGCGGCAAAGCCTGTTGGTGGCCTTGACTTTTACGAGGAATCAAACTGGATTTCTCATTTCAAAGTCCTTGGCGCCACACGCATGCATGGAAATGCGTGCAGACCAATGCTTTGATGTGTGTGCGTGTGCGTGTGTGGCGCTTTGAAGTACCCTCACTTTCCCATCTCTCGCCTTAAATGTGCATTGTTGATCTAAAAATGCCATTGCATTATTGCCCCCTGTGAGTGCCACCAACCAAAAGCCTCCTTCCCACAGGAGGCTTGCATGTCCCCCCCGGAGTCTATTTGTAATGGTTTGGAATGTATCCAGCCGCCTGGTCGTTTTCCTCTTCCGGCCCTCAAGCGTGTGCGCTGCCTCCTAAACAGAGCAGATCGAGGCCCTCGGGAGTGGCAGGCTTAAGGGGGGGCTTCGATTGACTGTCCTCCCTTGTTAGGTGCATCGTGGCTAAGATCCCGCCGGGAGGAAAGCAAAAATGAGGGCAGAAAGCTTTCCTCTAGTGTGAACATTGGACAAAAGTAAAGGGCGTGGAAATTTGTTGTCAGAGTTCACTTCGGGCCATTAACATTTTTGACAGTATCGGTCGGCTCCGCAACAAACTGATGAATAACTAACTAGTTTTGAAATCGGTTCAAATAATTCCCCCCAAAATAATGGTCATATCATTTGCTAGCAGTATCTCTAGTTTTTAAAAGTGAACTCCAATTTTTATTTAGGCACAATTTGTCTGTGGCCGGCCGGGCCTTACGTTTGACGCCGAAAGTGACTTTTTCTGTCTATTTGAATAAATGATCATCACGCTGTGTGAAGTTGTGAGTGCCGATATTGAAGAAGCCAAGCCAGTTGCCAATAAAAATGCGCATTTGCTTATGTGCAAGAAGTTGTCGATGATTGCGCGCTAAAGATGGGAAAAAAAGCCAACAACAACAACAAGCGGTTATTTGTCCTTTAATAGCATTTTGTTGCCGGCCCAACGGCGCTTAAATCTGGTCCGAGAGGAGCTGACCCCCTTGTTTAACGATCCTTTTAAAAGCTCTCAGGGCAACTTTGATTTCCGCAGCGTGTCCCAACACTTACGGAGCATCCTCAAGCACTTGTGTTTATCCCTCTGAAGATTAGCATCTGCTGCCTCCCCGATCAATTCACGGCCATTCGGTCATTATTAATGGACTGGCTTCCTCTCGGAGCGTGCGAGGCACCGTCAATCAGCGGCGAGGCGTAATGACTCTGTGTTGTCGGACGGGTTTGGATACCGGGGAATAGACAGACGTTCCGTATTTCAGGAAGTAATCAGGAGTCGTCGTCGTCGCTTTGGGGGTTAATAGAGCATGGAAATCCAAATTAATGTGTTTTAGGAATTAGGCAATGTGTGAACGCTCACTCAGAATCAATTAGAGAGGCCCAGCCGGGGCTTCTGAGCCCAAAGATTAATGAATGCGTTTGGCCTGCCGCACTTGAAGATGGAAAACAAAACAGCAGGTAGGAGGGAGGGAGGGAGGGAGGCAGGCGACATTAGCGCCAGACACTTTCCTGTTGCATAGCAACTCTAATTACGGCATTTGTACACGATGGACAAGCGACAATGCGGTGGGGAGGAAAGAAACCATGCAATCAAGCATTTCGAAACCAAAAGGATTTTTTTGTGTTTGAGCCAAAAGTTGTGATTTACATGCATCTGGAAGCGTTCAAGCACCATCCTGACCCGTGGGGTCACCCTCTAGCCGAAAACGTCCGCCTACAGAAATGAACTTTACGTCCATCACCGCTCAATACGATTCCAGTTCAACGTGCAAATTTGGAACGCACGTGAATTCTGTGACGCTTTTTCAACCAAAAAAAAAAAGTGAAACGCAAACTCGGTTATGAATTCCAAAGATTCCACAGTAATAGCTCTTGAAAAAAAAAAAAAAATCTAAATGAACTATTAGGATGGGATTAGCCAAGTAAAAGGTATTTTCTGTGATTAAATAAATCTATTTAAATTGGATTTTTTTTTTGGGACCAGTGAAAACTAAAACTACTGCTTAACTTCAGATTTTTTTTAATTAGCGCATGAACATCAAAAAGACAAAAATATCAAGTAGGAATGTCCAGATTCAATGATTGCCTCACAATATGATTGTAACTAAAACAATAATACGATTGGAAAAAACAAACAAATGAAGTCACATTCAGCCATGTCACGTGAGAAAAAAAGTCAAATAAAATGTTATGATATAGCAAAAATCAATATTGTGTGTTTTTCCAATATGTTTGAGCCCTAATGAGAACCTCCCTCCCTCCCTCCCTCCCTCCCTCCCTCCGTGCTTGGTTCAGGTTGGAGCTTCTCCAACTGGCCCTGCGCGAGCAACATACCTAACCCTCAGTGCTCTCAAGTGTTTGTTATTAGTTTTCTTTTCACTGCCGCTGTGACTTTCAAGCAGAACCCCTCCTCTGAATAGAAGAATGAATTTCCAAAGCTGAGCCAAATTGTCATCACTCGACCTCTTGCGTGTGAGCAGAATCCCTCTTCAACGGGCTGAGCCTCGGGGCAGTGGTGGGCCTGGGCCTGGGAGCGCTCCTCCTGCTTCTTGTCCTGGTGGACGTCAGCTGCTTCTTCCTGCGGCGCTGCGGTCTGCTGATGTGCATCACGCGCACGCTGTGCAGCAAAAAGACAGCCACCGGCGGCAAAGAAATGGAAGAGGGCAAGGCCGCCTACCTGTGAGTGTCCTTCTTTTTTTTCCCAGCGGGCTTGTATCAATGTCAACAAGTCATTCATGCTTGCCGAGGGAGCATCTGCTGTGGGTGTCACGGCCTTTGGGTCACGACTGCACTTTTTCTTTCTTTCAAGCTAATATGCACACGTGTTGAGTGACCTGTGTGACAAAAGTTCAACCAAACAAAACCTGTGGAAGGCTCAAATCTGGCTAGCCGGTGATTGATTGATTGATTGATTGATTGATTTCATTTTTTGGGGGGGAGAATGAGAAAAGAAACCTTCTTTTTGCCGTCTAGGTGCACCTACAACAGCCGCCCGACCACCTTTTCAACCACAGTATGTCTCTGATAATGTCTTCTTCACATCATCAACATCTCATCCTGCGTGTCTCGTTTGCACGTTGTCTATTTGACCGCAATCCATTGAAGCGTTCAAACACCGTTCTAATTGTGCATGTCAAAGAAAAATTCTGCTTGTCATTCACTTGCTCATTTCATGGACACGAAATTAGCTTGCACCGACCGACCGACCGCCCGACCGACCGACCGGTAGACTGAAAAAAGTTTTTGCTGACTTTATTGAATTTTGGTTCATCGACTAAAATCTAATAGAGGGCTTCTCAACTGCTTTTGTCCAAGGGAGCACCATTATAACCAAGAAGCAACTGCTATGAAGGTGGATAGACCTATCCAGGCTATTATTGATTTGCATCTGCAGGTCTACATTTGCCCTCATTTGGATGGCTAAATGAGGCACAAAATGAATTGGAAGATCCATTTTACTTTTAGAATTTTCTCATTTTCCAATTTCCCGGTCGACGATCCCCGATCGAATACACTCGACATCTACTTGAAGCGTATTTCTGGATTGAGATGATTTGATTTTGTGCAAGCACTTGAGGAAATAAAAAAATGTTTTCAGTGTAGCTTCCTTCATGCAAGCACTAAATAGCACTTCAGCTTGTCTTTCTGCTTTGGGCTTATTACAGCGACAACGTGTAATAAGCAGGTAAGCGGTGTTATCTGTAGTTTGGGCCCAACTTGATTGAGGGATGTCAATGTGCCGCCGCCGGATTCTAGTTTCATCCCTAATGGACGCGGCACAAAGCAAAGAATGCTCGGAAAGGTACCGGCGCTAGCTAGTCCAATCTGCAATCTGGGTTTGCATGAGCTAATGAAACATGAAATTGCTTCCGCTGCGCGACAACGTTAACATCCTCCTCCAATCAAGCACGGAGGAACTCCCCGAGGCCTTGTGGCAATTGTGCTTGTTTGGCTTGATTTCACTCTCCTATAATCTCACTTCTCTTGTTGCAAGGGAATTTGTGTCACATTTAAATGGATTTGCGTCATGCGTAATGAAACGCTGGATCCATCGTGCAGCGTTGTGCCTAATATTTGGACTCATTCCGTGGGCCAAAGCGAGTCAGTCTCTCCACGTGCGTGTAATACTACTCTGACTTGAACACAAGGCTTTTTGAAAGCTATTCCAGTGATTTGAAGGTTTAAGTTGCCGGTTACACAACTGTGTCAATGAGCAAAGATTGAACCATTCACACTGATCGTCAAGTAAATGGTGTGAATTGGAGAAAATGATCCCGTTTCCTGAACGAGTCCTTCAACTCCTTCTTGAGGCTGGATGTCAAAGGTGAATCACGTTACTGACAGCAGTACGCGAGGGCGTCTTGCTTTCGCTGTCTACGTCGAAAGAATTTGAGAAGATTTAGAAAAGAGCCTTGAAAGACTATCATCTCACCCTTGCTCACATTTAAACGGGAGAAAACCAACTCCCGACATCGCTGGCATGGAGCGCAGAATGCTAACCGCTAAGCGAAAGGATCAGGCTACACGCGCGGCGGCGGCGCTCAATATTCGATTTCAAGGCAGGCGACGTCTCAAGTGGTCGATTTTTGTCGCCTGGACCCTTGGTGCCGCTCTAGTGATGGTTTTCTCTTTACGCTTTTGTTTGAGCTCATCTGTTGGGTTGTTGGTATTGTCACATGACCGCAAAAAGTGGAATTAACGAAGCATTCTAAGTGTGCGCGTTCAAACGGAAACCGTTTGAGTTGAAGGCAGTGTTGGTTGATCCACTTATCAATTTCTTTTAGACAGTGACCTTAATTGACCTGTTGGCGATGGGCTTGGGAAAGCTAGCGAAAGGCTCAGGCTAGCACGTGATGGCCATGATGACTGACAGCTCCGTCCGTCCAAAGAATGAATGCAAACATTTCTCACACGCTTCCATCACTGCTGCCTTTTCATTTGAGTCCAACACGCTTCCTTCCCTTCTGTGTCTCACGGACATCCTCCTTGCCTGCTCCGCCGATCATCTCCGCCGTCGTTATTTGCTCTCTCACATGCACGCTGTGCTCTGAAAATTGCAGGAAACTGCCGCTGAAGGAAGAAAATGGCAAAGAGTCTCTCAAGCCGGATACGATTGAAATCAAATTGCAGGGCGAGCGCCGCATCCACGCCAAGCCGGACGACAGCAAAGCAAATTAGGGATGGGGAGGGGGGCGGCGGCAGCGGCTTTCCCACAAGAAATTTCCGATCACCTGACCAAAACCTAACAAACATACTGCGATGGAAGGACAGAAAGGCATGTGTAAATAGAAATACTCCATTGAAGTGTTGGGTGCTGACATGACATCAGTGAAAAATGATTGTATATTTTGTGTTTTCTTGTGTCCGGTTATGATGCTTTCATTTGAACGCCCCCCTCCTCTCCTAGAGGAAGTATTCACAGTTCAGTCATTGCTCCCCCGCTGAGCTCTCTCTCTCTCTCTCGCTCAGCATCCATCATCACACTTGTGGGCCATTCTAGCAAGGGAAGCTCAACACACGCACATCCCGATACGCCGATGATGTCAACCTTCTCAGTTTGCCTGGCGTGATTGGGCAAGCTTCAGTATAGAAAAACTATTTTCTACAGAACAGGGGGAAAGAATCGTTTCATTCTGTGTTGCCAGAGAACAAACAAAAATTGACTCGTAAAAAAAAAATGAAAAAGAATGATGTCGTGGCAAGTAGCATATGTGGGTTGAGTTGTTTTCAAAAGTCTTTTTCTAAAGTATTGACGACGAGTATTGTATTGCTGCCACTGTTGTCATCTCTCATCACGCAATGGATGTTTTTGGTGTCGGTCTCCTCCTGTGAGCTTGAACTGTGAACGTTTTGATCAATCCGAGCGGTTTGTCGGAGGGAACCGACGAATCGAGACAGTAGTCGACATTTACCTTGATATCTTTGCGCTCTGTGCCTCTGATGTCTCCTCAAAGTCCCCCCCCCCCCCCCCTCCACATGTCATGTGTTGTACATAGGTGAGAAAAAAAAATATTTTGCAGAGCTTTTATGTAAATACACCACGGTAAAGGATGTGACTTTTTTCTTTCTTTTCAAAAGGCAGATTCTTCTTTTGTCATGTTGTATTTGGTCCAAAGCGTAGTGCTCGTCCAACTTTTGATTGTTTTGTCAAATCTGCAGCGAGTTCATCTGAATTGAGGAGGTCATTCCATTTGTTGAGACATGAATCTTTTTATGCACTGGGAAATGTAGTAAACACTGAAGAGAACATTAGCATAAGTGGGATGACTACTGATGCTGACATGACAGGTCTGTCAGAAAAATTCCAGGACTGGCGGCGCAATAGATATCTTTCAAATCCCTTCTGGGCTTTTTCAGTCCACTCTCTGATGCCTTGGGATCTCCCTGAGCTAGGGAAGGAGGGGGAAATCACGAGTGGTTGAGAACGTTGCTCCTGCACGGCAATGTTGTTCTCTGCCAGGAACTGTCAGATGCTCAGGGTATTGAGAGCAGGTGCGGGTTGAACCACAACATTTGCTACAGGATCTCTTTGTGATAGCCTGAGCTCCACGGAAGGACCATTTGGTTTCTTTTGTGACACCAGCCCCAGAACTTTTCTGACATACCATGCCGAGCTCAATTCATTTCTCACCCCGTGTGTTTTATGTGTCAGGAAACAGAGGAATAATCATGCACTCGGTTGCACGAATATCTTTTGCATTTGCATGTCCTTTGTCCAATAAACCGCGGGGCTTTAAAAAAAAAAAAAAAATCACAGTTGCCAAAGATGACTTTTGAAATAGGGAGGGGGAGGGTCCCTATTTCAAAAGTCATCTTTGGCAACTGTGATTTTTTTTTTTTTTCTACTGTATTTTTCATTTGATGCCGCGTGAGATGATCATTACCTCCCATGAATGTGACTCGTCGATTTATGCACTTGTGGACCGTGATTCACTTTCCCAGGCCGCCACTCAGACTGTGGATTTTTGTTTGTTTGTTTGTTTTTTTACAACGTGGTTTGTCACAGCGAGCCAGCTAGCCAGCCAGCCAGCCAGCCCATGCACCCGAATGACAAGCGCGGTCCCGCCACGTGGCGGTTCCACTGCCTCTAACGCCAACTATAAACGCGAGTGCACAGTGCCTAGGTGGGGTTACGATTTGTACGTGTTCTTTTTGTATTTGACGCCGGAACTTACTCTTCATTCCTCCCGTGTCCGGTCCATTCTTCTATCGGGGGAGGGGGTGGGGCGGGTCAAACGGGTGCGTGTGATCTCAGTGTATAGTCCTCTTCATGCCCCAAATTTCTTTGCACCCGTTTGGACCTTCAACCCCCCCCCTTCGCTGAATGTGCTTTGTGCAGGACGTGGGAATATCGATGTCTCTCTGTATGTACCTGTGCAACACTTGTGTCATATGTAAATAAACATGTCCTGATAGAAGAGGCCCTGTTTCCCGATGTGGCTTTCTCTTAGTTGCTTCAAGGACGTCGACGGGCAAGCGGCGACACGCACGGCAGTCCTTGTCATTATCCCGGCCGGCCATTGTGACAAACTGTCGGTGAAACCATGGCGAGAAATCCCATTCTTACGCAAACATAGACTTTTTTTATTTATTTTTTTTGCCCTTCAACGGACAATTGGGTGGGCTTTTTTTTTTTTTTTTCCCCCCAATAGAGGGCAAAGTGCTTTTTTTCATCAGGGTCATTTCTAAGGCACCATTATTTCAAATCGAAGCTGTGTTGCATTTAAATCCATCCTCCACTCCAGGATGAGAAAGCCAAGAGAATTGTGCGTGCAAGGTGAAATGAAATGAAGTGAAAGGGAGCTAGCTATTTGACATGATTTTAATATGGCGTGCTTTTAACAGCACACGTGCCATCAAGTACAATTTCAATTCAAAACTGCTTTTGATGTTTGTTTAGTGCGCAATTTTAGGCAGGCAACAAATTGCTCATCTCATTCTCTCTGAAAAAGAATCCTTTTTTTAATTTTTTTTTTTAGTATATAGCCTTTTTTCCTCCATAACCAACAATAAAAGCCTCCTCATAAAATCACTCATTTTTACCTCGAAATCATACCCCTTTATTTTCGGTCAGGATTTTTTTTTTCCTGAATTCGTGACCACTCTAGCAATTTAATGACTAGTTGCAAATCTTTCTGTGTTGTTATTAGAGATGATTAAACTGATTAAACTCCCTCCATTTTTGAGCCCCTAAGCATCCGGACTGCAAATAAATGGAGCTTGTATGAATATGCCACTGGCTAATTTAACTGCTTTTGTTTCCAGACAGAGACCCTGGGGCAAATTGCAGAAATGTATTGGATAGTCATAAAGGATTTTGTCAACATTTTGTGCTGTGGAGGCCAAAGGTGGACTGAAAAAAAAAAAAATTATATATATATAAAAAGCCAATAAAGCTGATTCCGATGAAAGAAAACTAAATCTACATCAAAACAAAGTCAACAAAAGAACAGATCATGACAGTTTGTAAAAATACTCAACTCCATGTTATTTATAGAGCACTTTTTAAAGACCCTCATGTGAAAGAAAAGGCCAGACGGAGATTAGGTGGCCCTCAATCATAGCCGGCGATCCAAAAGGATAGCACCCGGCCGGCCGCTCCATTGTTCAACTTGTCTCCTAATGCAGCTGTCTTGGTTGGGCCACATCAATTCAAACATTGTTTTTAGCTGACTGGCAGGAAGTCATAAAGCAGAAGAAAAAGAGAGCACAATAAGCCTCCAGGTAATATTTTCCCCCTAATCTTACGCTTTGCAGAGTCCCCCATGATACTGACAGCACCTTAATCCCAACTACTCCAGAAAGTTTGAGACAACACCCTGCCATTGTTGGAAGTTTGGGCTCCCTTATGCATAAAAGCAAGCGTGCACTTAAGACACCACTTCTCCGCACAATTCCGCAGTGACAGCCGCACACAAATTAATTTCTAAAGCTCTGCCAGCCTGCACTGAAGGTGGAGGAGATTTTCCACACGGGCAAATCCAGCCGCAAGCTTTCTGCCAGGTCCACTCTCTTAATCTGCTTGATTTTCAAGTCGCCCAGCACAGGTCCGGCTCGGCTCTGAGCTGACAGGCGAGGAAGGGGGTTGTTGGATTCTGGTTCACGCTAGACTGACGAGAAAAAAAAAAAATAAAATAAATACATCACCTTTCTTTTACCTTTCTCTGTGGTGATGAAACACATCATTATCAGAGCAGAGCAGAAGCACACAAGATATCCAAGCGGCTTCAATTGAATGTTGACGCTAATCAGAGCGGAGAAGCTTGACCTCAGATTCAGGTGGTAACCTGACACTATGGCTCCCATGTGGCTGCGTCAGAAGTGCCAAAGGCTCTTTGGCAGTCCATTTGTGCCTGCCACAGATGAGATCTGAAAGGCATCGTGAAGGTACTTTCCTTCATTTGAATTACTGTAGTAGGACTGACGTGTCATTTATCTGTCACACGTTCAAAGCTTTGCTGCGACACCCGCTGCAGCTCAAGTTGTCGCCTCACACCTACGTTCGCATACAAGATTTCGGTTGAACTCATTCAACAGCTGCATTAAAATCATGGAGAAAACATCATTATCGTTAGGTGGTGACCCAAATTTGGAGTTTGAGACACAACTTTTGCCTACCGCTAGCTTAATGCTAGCACATAAAGCGAAACCTCACAGACAGGCTAATAGGTTTGCAGCATTAAAATACTTGAAGTGACGGGCGGGTATTTGAACAGCAACACTAATACACACAGACATTCTAGCAACATAAATTCTACCACCGACTGCTTTTTTTCTCATTCGGAAACGCATCCCACAATTTTTGCCGGGAGGGGTGGAACGGATCGACGGCACTCTCATTCGTTTGAAAGGCAAAAGTGGATTTGAGATACAAATGTTTTGCGTTACCGGCGTATTGCTGGAAATAATCATACTTTCCAGCTGCTTCGAATGAAATAACTGAAAGGCTCTTCGTATAATGCGGTACACTTTTACAGCACAGCCGATTAGAAGCACGTGTCATTTTGCTGCAACTTGTTATGAATTTCTTGTAAGGCCCAATGAATTCACTCCCACCGTCTCGTGGTAAAGCGGAAAGAATGCTCAAGCCCGCATTCACGTATCAGGTGTGAGGTGACAAGCGGCAGATGTTGAGTGGCCGATGTCGGTCGGGCGGTCGGTCGGTCGGTCGATCATTTGAAATGCAAGCTGGCAATTATGAAGCGGGCCGGCCGAGGCCACGCATCCATCCATCCATCCATCCATCCATCCATCCATCCATCCATCCATCCATCCCTCCATCCCTCCATCCATCCATCCATCCATCCCTCCATCCCTCCATCCCTCCATCCCTCCCTCCATCCATCCATCCATCCATCCATCCATCCATCCATCCATCCATCCATCCATCCATCCATCCATCCATCCATCCATCATGACAGCCAGAGTCCCTTAAAGCCTGTTTGGATTACAGCCATTTGCAGAAAGCACCATGCGTAACTGCACAGAGCCTCTGGGGAAAGAAAAAAGTCTCCCAATAATTGAGCGAGCGCATGGCAGGGTAAATGTCAAACTATTTGCAGGCCATTCGGCGCCACAGTATTCTTCTCTATTAGCCTAATATGCCGGAGTTACTCCTCCCGGCTTTGTGCAAATTCATATTGGATTTTTATTCAAATTCAACCCAATAGTAATGGATGTGCCTCTGGGGGAGCTTTCAAAATCAATTTGCTAAACAGCTCAAAATTGCCCCCCTAATTGCCTCTGTGGAGTGTGGACCTCATCACCAGTCAAAGGTGATTGGTAGCAACGTGTGAGTCAACTTTGCTCTCTCCTCTCCTCGCCCAAGACTTGGCTTTGCTGTTGACCGCGCAGCCTCCTCGCGTGGCCCTCATTAGGCCAAAGAAAGCGGATGCCGCCGGCGGCAGCGGCACTCTCGTAAAGATCCTGGCTACTTGTATGTTTGGACACATGAGCGTAGCGTGAATACAATCAGCTTGACTCGGCTCATTATCCAGGAAAGGGGAGCCGGCGCCATTCATCCATTCATTATAAAGTGACATTTACGGAGAATCACCTTCTGCCCGATGTCACCGCTAATGGATGGATATGCGGATGACTATCAAAGAGAAAGCTTCCAGCTCGCAGAATTCGTCTGCGCTCACATGTACGGATGGATGCGTTTCGGCCGATTGTGTAGAATGTCAAATGTATTCCGGTCGGCCCCGCCCCCGCGTGGACCTGAGGTCGCGCACGCTAGGTAGGTAACCGGTGATGTGACAAAGCCGGATGCTCTCCTCCGCCTCCCTCGCCAGCTGCGGTCCGTCCGTCGCCCTGCTCGGTTCGGCGCCCTGACTTTATATCACATTAAAAAAAACAACACGAACCAACTTTTTCGTTCCCAAATAGCTCACTTAAAGGCAAGACATTCAGTGGTATCAAGCTAGCAGTGACTTGGCGTCCAGCAGCAGGCAAGATCTTGATGCCGTCCCTTTTTTTTTTCTCTGTCAAAGTCAAAGTCAGCTTTATTGTCAATTTCTTCACATGCCAAAGACGCAGAAAGAAACCGAAATTTCGTTCCCCGCTATCCCACGGTGACAAGACATGGCCCGCAACAGACAAACAAGTAAAACAACAGCGTGCTGAATAAAGAACGAATAAATAACACAACTCAGAGGTGAAAGGCGCATTCAGTCCAACAGGCAACTTGCAATCAGCTCCAAACCTCCCAACCTGCAGGGGGCAGAGAAAGATGAACGTGTCAGTCCGAGCCACCACCCTTGAGCCCTGGAACTAGCGCGCTACCTATATACTTACTACTTGGTGTCGCCTGCGTGGCATGGAGCGCAATGAACAAAGGAGAAAGGTTTGGTCGCGCTGGGACAAACAACAAAACATCAAGACGCAACTGGTATGAAAATGGACATTTGTATTGATTGTTGATGAACTTGATCCATTGTTTAGTTTGAATGACAATGAGACAAATGTTTCTTGTTTAAAGGTTATCAACCTGAAGTACAATCTACATTCCGACCTTAATTGGGACCTAAATGGAATGTAAACTGGAACCCAATTAAAGGAAAGCTAAATGAAGATTGGACTTTTGCATTGTTCAGAGCAGGCTTTTTTCAAGTATAAGCAAGACCTGGGTGAAACATTGACATGACTTGACACTTGTCACTCACACACGCGCACGCGCACACATTCACACCGTCATATGTAGGAATGGAACTCGCGGTGTCGGCACACAAGACAAGCAAGCGTACCCCTACACCAGGGGTGTCAAACTCTTAAGATATTAAAAGTGAAGACAATTAGCATTTCTAGTAATGCACAATTTGTCTTCATCAAATGATGTGGCGACCGTATCTGGCCTTGAGTTTGACACCTGCGCCCTACACCATCAGCCGCTCCACTCCCTTGATGCTATTGCTAGCAATGTTCTGCCTGTTTACGTTGCTAGCAACAGGCTTGTTATTTGATGAGCTCATCATTTAAAATAGGTGTGTTGGAAGAGAGTGACATCTAATCATCATTCATTTATTTATTTATTTGATCTTGCTTGCTTGTCTGTCTGCCTGTCATTTGTGTTTTTTCCAATTCCATCCATTCAATCCACGACTACTTTGGAAGCCGCTCTGTATGCTGCTCGTCAAACAATCAGCCGCAGCCAGCCCCGTCGTCAGTGCTGATTGTTTGTTAGGCGTTGATTTTTCTTCCATTTACTTCCCGGTTCCCTCCTGCTGCAATTTATATCCCTCTGGTCTCATCGAAAGCTTCCGCTAGAGTGAAAAGAAAATATGTCTCGAATGAATTGATCAACCAAGGTTCATGTTTGCAATACTAACAAGCTGTGCCCGTTCCTGTTCCTGTATGTTGCTTCTTAGGGGGTGAACCGATGTTGTGTGCAGGGAAGTAGGAGATAAAAACTAACTGCACGGAACGCATTTATAACTCATTAATATAATGAGCAATTCATTTGCCATTAATTGACAAAAACAGCTCCAAGACGCGATCTTATTAAATTGTTCACTGTGCCTGTCACGGCCCATCTGCCATGACCTACAAAATCCAGATATCAAAATCTCAAAGATGTTTGCCACATCCTACCCATTTAGAATCAAATGAAAAGTGATTTCTCCTTCCTAAAATGCCTGTTAAGAGCAACAAAAAAAACGTGTGTTTTGTGGAAAATGTCATCTTGAGCACTGGGGAAATTCACATGATTTACATAATGAATCAAAACATGCTGAAAAATGCTTCCATTTTGCTTCCATCCATATGGACGTTTGCCATATACATAAATGGAAAGGTACTCAGAAGACAGACCAATATCAACACGTGCGCCTTGAAAATCCAAACTGTTAAGGATCACTTGTGGGGTACCTACCCCAAGGCTCTACACTAGGTACTAAATGATTCATATCGATATTAATGATCTGTTTTTAATTTCTGACGATACCGCTCAGCTGCGCTGTCCAACATTTTGAACAGCTTCTGAATAATACTCAAAGTTAACAGATAAATTGATTTGCTCTCAATCGATTATTGCTCAATTTGATCAACACTACATTTATTATTTTGTGCGGTTAACAAAAAAGCAAAACAATTGAGACAGGATATAATACATTTATTGAAGTGATTAGCCACAATGTAAAAAAGCAAATATTGAAGTTCGTAGCAATTCTTTGTCAATCTAAGGTGACTATATACCTGAATATCAAATCATTCTAGATTTGCTTCAACGCAAAACAAATGATGATCCTATTTTTAAGCTAGTATAAGAATCGATTTGCCAATGTGTTTATTGTGCTCGTAGTTTGTGGTAAGCAAACGTAGCTTACCGTATCGTAACGAGATCGGCGTCAACATTTTATTTTGGGCAAGGGAAGCTAACGCTGCGGCTGCTTGGCCTTGTGTTTGTGGGTTTCTACTCTCTGTAATATGTCTCCAAAGTCGCCAGTGGCCACACGTACAAATACTTGGCTGGAGAGCTGCCGTCAAAGTCATTATCAGCCGTTCAACATAAACATCCCCCGCAAGCAAGCTCGAGCTTTAGTGCCTGGGTCGGTTGCCACGGTGACCTTGACAAAAAGACCACAAAGTTGTGTATATTGTCAAAGACGGTTTTGTTTTGTCACAAAGTGATGCATAAAGTCTTTGAATAGTAGTTTTGATTAGAGAAGTCTATCTATATATCTATATATAAATAAAGCGGGGTGGGGTGTTTGTAGGGTATTTACACAGCATGCGCAAGAATCGTTTGAATGACGGTCTTCCAATCCATCTGTCTTCTCGTGTACACATAGCAGCCACGGGAAATAAAAGTCGAATCGAGGGCTATGTTGCCATCATCCGCTCAGCTCACCACGTAGCGGTAGAGCTGAATAAATAAGCCAGCCCCAGAAGGAAGTCCTGCTTTGCAAGACTCGGGGGAGCGCAAAATGTTTGCAATAATGAATAGCTTTTGGGAATATCAAAGACGGGTCAAAGTTCAACTGCTTCTTGTTTGAAGCGCACTGCGGTTGCAAATTTAATGAATGACTAAATCAAGAAATAACAAGGATCTAACCCACTTCCTTGCTCGGGAGATGAAAGTCAAATATTAAATAAGTGTATTTTCAGGTGCTGCTCTCCCAGGAGCTCGTTACACGCAACAAGATGGAGGTCAACAAGCGCTTTTGGAACAGCGAACACCCTGCGGTGAGCTCGTTTTGCCAAAGTTTATAATAAGATTCCCTCTTTCGCTCCATTTTTTCTTTTCTTTTTTTTTTATCTCTGGGTTTCCATCCACTAGCAAACAAACAAAACAAAAACAATGATGTGGAACAGCCTTGTTTTTTTTCTTTTTCTTCCCCTCCAGTCCAGCTCATTACCTTGTCACATAATAGGATGATTAATTCACAGCATTCAACCATAAAGCGTAGACTCTAAATGAGGAAAAGTGACACAATGCCCCAATCCATTTATCACCAGGTAGTCCGAGACAGCAAGTGCTGTGAATTAGCATGTAGTGTGTGTGTGCATATTTATTTATTTATTTATTTACTGATGAATGAATTTATTTGAATGTATTTATTCACGATTGATCCAACTTTTTATTTATTTGAATGTACTTATTAGAAAATGCTGGCCGCTTGCCTGTACTTGCGGCAAGAGTGTGATTGTAACGCAAGAAGCTGCACCAGCCGGATGTCGCCTAAAACCAACCGTGTAGAACATCACTGTCAGACCGTCGTTAATAATTTCCACAGAGGCCAGTTATGTCAGAGCCCAGATAACACGGCCATGTACCTGAGTGGGCAGGCTGGAGACAAGCAACTGGACACCTGGAACTTGTATTTCATTATGCAGCACCGGAGTTTCACGCATGAAAAAAAGGGAAGAACTTGTGTAAATGAAGCTGGGATCTAGCTTCATTTACACAAGTTCTTCCCTTTTTTTTTTCTCTTTCTTCGTCAAAACCTCTCTTACCTTGGGGACTGAAAGCCACCTTGCTTCTCTATTACCGTCTCAGAGAAACATTCATGACTTATTAGACAAATTATACGAAAATGAGAATGTAAAGTATTTTCTGGCCTTCAGTCATACTTGTTGTACATAGTTGTACATTTTCTCTCTTTTCTCTGTGTTTATTTTGCTTCCTCAATTTCATTTGGTTTTATGGAGGGATTTTGTCTGATAGCAAAAGGGAAGCTCGCTATTGTTTGTGTATTTGAATGTTCGGAATAGAAGTTGTCAATCAGTCCAAAAAATATATATAATAATAATAGTGTTGACATATTTCAAACCCCAGAGAATGGTTTTAACAAATAAGTCATTGTATGATTATAATTCTGTCCGTTTTGAAGAGCCCAAATCTAGTTGCTTTACCTAGAAAGTGGCAAACCACAGTTGCTACACATAGAGGTTAAGAAGGTTTCTGTTTTGCTTAGCTGAATTCAAATTCAAACGGAATCCCCGCTACGCACACGCACACGCACACACACGCGCACACACACGCGCACGCACACACACACACACACACACACACACACCTACCTGAGAGCGTTTTACTCACTTGCCTTGGTCATATTGTGTTTGTAGGATGAAATGCAGTCACCATAGCAACCCTTGGAGACAGGTGACACTTGTTTCTCTTGAGAGCATTCAATATGTAGATTTTCTCTGTGGGACAAGTGTCATAAAGATTGCATACGGTTGATGGCTGAACGATACACGCCGAGGAAAAGCCTTCGATATCACACTTGTCAAAGACTTAAGTGCCTCAGGAGAGCAAATGTGTTCATTTCTTTTGAGTCTTTCATCATTGTGCTAGGCCTCAAAGCATGGTTATATCAAGGAAATTAATCTTTTTACAAGGAAAAAATATGAACCACATTAAAAGTAAGTAGTCCTTTTGAAACTGCAATAAAAAGCAGATGTCCTCTGATGTCATTTTTATTTGGATCAACAAGACTGCTGTGTTAAAACAAAAGCAGCCAAAATAATATCATCATCATAAAATCATTCCTTCGAATGGATTTACAACAAAACAGGACTCACTTGTCATGAGTCCAAAACAAATAAAAGAGAAGCAGATTAAGAAGGTGATTCTCCGTCTCATGTCAACATTTTCCCTTATTCTCCAGTTGTCTGGGAGGCACCGTAAAAGCTTGGGAGTCATACTTTCGGAACTTTTTTCTCTTGTTTCATTTCAACCCATTCAACGGCATATTATGCTGGATAAGAGCTCTTTTTTTGTTCTCCGATGTCAGCAACCTAATTGAAATTCATCAAGCTGTCCGATCTACTCTTGGGGTTCCAAAAAAAAGTGGCCTGATTGAAGTGAGCAATTGATTATTTGCTGTAAGTCACTTGTCGAAAGGTGACCAAGCTTCCTTGGCTGCCAGCAAAGACGGACGGACGGACAGACGGACAGACGGAGAGAGCAAGCTCTTTCTTTCTTTCTTTCTTTCTTTCTTTCTTTCTTTCTTTCTTTCTTTCTTTCTTTCTTTCTTTCTTTCTTTCTTTCTTTCTTTGTTGTTGCTTCGCTAGTGATCCAAGGCCAGAGTGAGAGCTTAGCCTTTCTGTGTTCTATTACGGAAAACGGCCGATCCTATTACCGCCCTGGTAATCTCACCGGGGCCAGACAGGACTTGGAAGGATTTCCCATCCAGCCCTCCGTCTCCTTTGGCCCGGGGCGGGCGCGACGGCGTCGCCCGCTGACCCTCCGGAGTCCATTTCCCCACAGCTCGGCCCCTCTCAACGGTGCTTTGAGCCGCACTGCGCACACGTGTGATGTGAATAAGAAGCACGGAGCGGCAGGTTAAGGAAAGAAAGGCAACTTCTAGAGAGCGTACACTTCACCTAAGGACTGCTGGTTGCTAATTAGGACATCTTCTGTTTGCCTTGCCGTGAGATGCACTAGCTTTTCATCTGGCCTGTTGCTGTTATCAGGTTGAATCCACCTGCTTGCTGGATAGTCCGTCAGTCCGTCCGTCAGTCCGTCCGTCAGTCAGTTGCCCTCAACCTGTGGGATGACCATTCAAAAGCCAGCCAGTCATTCTGTTGTTTATGCGCCTTTGAAAAATGCCCTTTTGAACACAATGGAGGCAGGGAGTCGTTTTGCTTTCATGGCATCTTGCAGCCAAGCTTTGAACTTTTTTAAAAAGTAGAGTGCCGCCTGTTCTCCCTTTTCAATCGTTAATGGTACTAGCGTGCTGCGTAAGCCCGCGGGGAATCAATTAGAACTGGGCAGGGAGACTTTTTCAAAGACGTCCCGTGCAGTCTCAACCAATCAGTGCTTCTGTCAAGTCCATGTCTTGGGAAGAAGAAGAAGAAAAAAACAACAAAAAACAAAAGATGAGTTGTTCCACTGACATCTTGTGCGGTGCCCAAATGGCAGCAGCCGTGTCAGATGAATGCGGCGGCCATTCCTGTTTTGTGTCTGATTTAAATGCTCATTGAGCCTGCAGATATGAAGGAAGGGCATTCATCAAATCTCCAGGCACTCAGGTTTCTAACGGTGTATCGCATGACCGTAACAAGTAACCACAAGGTAGCGCAAATCCCTCGCAAACTCTAATTTAAAGTTCCAGCTGCTTTGTAGAAAATTTGGCGGGAATTTTGCGCCACCTTGTGGCTACTTGCCCAGCATGTGAAAGACCGTTATCTTTAATTTTTTTTTTTTTCTTTACTGATGACAGTAACCATTGCTGCGCCATTAATAAATGTTTTATGAAGGAGCCAGACCCTGAAATGGTTTTTTTTTTTTTTTTCCCCTTCCCCACATAGTTCCAAATACTTTGTCTAACCCCAAGATGTCAACTGGCGCATTGTATAGCAAAGGAGAACCTTGAAAAGCAGTTACAAGGCAAATAAACGTCAGCGCTAACTTATAATATGGCCAGCGGCGTGCCTTTTAAGGGCAGCTGTGAGCAACCGCGCAAGACCATTTCAGCATCGGACTGAGATGTCTGTGAAATGCCATCGGCTAGAATAGCAGCTATAGCCGTTTTAAGAGCCGCCGCCTTAATGTATATGATATTTCAAAGTGCTAACATTGGCCATTGGGAAGACGGTAGGTATCCTTGGAGTGAGGCGCTGCTGCGTTCATTCAATTTCACCTGACTGAATGACTGAGCGTCAGCGTGACCGACCCGACGCCGATGCGGACGCCGATGCAGCCAGGAGTGATGATGACTGCATGGGCCCCGTGGGATCATGTGATATCGCTTACAGCCAGCCAGCCAAGCAAGCGCAGTCGCGCACGCGCACGCACACCTTAGACACCAGTTTGATAGGATGCATAAATAGATTGTCATTTTTCATCTGACTGATGTTTTTATCAACCAAAGCGGGCAGGCGCATTTTTTATCTACTGATGCACTGATGTCACCTCCGTCCATCTTTGACAGACAGACAGACAGACAGACAGACAGACAAGGTCATCAGATATTCACGCAGCCTAATTAAGCAAGTTTGTTCCCTCTGCATGTTTCTTAGTCATTCATTTGGGCTTAATAGGAAGATGATTTTGGCGCTCTGTTCTGTCGCTTTTATGCTTGTGTGAGGCCGCTGTGGTCATGTCGTGTTTTGTGCCTCACAGCATCCCACCAGGCGGCTTGTCACTTGTTCCACACACACACACACACACGCGCAAGAAAAGACTATTTGCATTTTGTCAAATTTCTTCAATTGACTGTTTGATGATTTTATAGACTGTGGGTTGGGCGCTTAGGAAAACAATATTTAATGGTTTATTAATTACCAAAAATTAATTCTGCATCTGCCGCTGAAGACAGCGGCCGGGCGGCCCACCAGACATCTGGCCGCTTTGCCCGATGGCCAGTCCAACCCTGATAAGCGGCGTTATAGAAATTGGATTGTAGTCACCGCGCAACGTCTCGGCGGTGTTCATTGTCACGAAACCAATTAGCGCAGCCGTTTGGAGACGCGTAGAACTCAAGTGGCGGCGGCGGCATTGCCGCAAGCTTCACATCATATTGCCGCTGACTGTTCACCTAAATGGCACTTTTGACAAATACATCATGGGAAATGAGGGATGGATCTTTTTTATGTGGAAGGGAAAAGTGGACCTCATGACAAATCCCCTTTAAGGCTTAAACCATCAAAGCCATATACGGCAGTGGTGCCGGGCTTCACAGAACAATTAGTTCTGCCTCATCAGTAGTCTGTGACCTGCTCCTGTGCATGTCGGAATAAGTGATGGAAAGGGAGGAAATGTGGCCAAAGCGGTGGGATGCCTGATTTCCTGTCGCCTTTCATTAGCATACATCTGTGATGTAATGCTAGCCGACGCGCTAATGAGGGAGGCCGGTTCAGGCGGGCTGTGGGATACGGCGCCCCTTGTGCTGCTGCTTTTTGACACCAGGAGGCCGGTTCAGGCGGGCGCTGCTTTTTGACACCAGGAGGCCGGTTCAGGCGGGCTGTGGGATACGGCGCCCCTTGTGCTGCTGCTTTTTGACACCAGCGCCTGGGCGCTCAGTCACCGACATCCCGCAGGCAATGTCCCGAATCATCAGCGTCTATGGCTATTTGCAGAATCAAAAAGAACTTGGGAAGCGTCCTCACATTACAGCGCAGAAAAGCTCATTTCACCGCACAAAGCAAATCGGCATGAAATGACTTCTCCCGTTTAAAGCAAAAGTGGCGCCTGCACGCTTATTAATGAAAAGATTTCAGTCTGCGACAACGAAAGTGTGCGGCTGAGCTCTCGGTCCGCTTGAACAAGTTCCCGAGTGCACGTCGGTGCAGCTTCAACTCTACCGCCAGGCTGCAGGATTCAAGCTTACCATATGTTGGCAATGAGCCTCACATCTGCCTTTGTTTGTAATCCACGGAGGGAGGCTCTGATGAGAGTGCCGACTGCCAAGCGCATCTCTCCTAAGCCTTTGTCAATGTGGCTTCCTATTGATTTGGGGAAAATATTTCTATTTCCTTCTTTACCTCTCCATATCTGCATACGGACGACAAATGTGCTGATCAATGATATTATTTTGAAGCCATTAAGGAGTGCGGGAAGAGCAAAACTTCAAATCCAAAGTCCCCAAAGGCAAAATAAGGCCAACGAGCTTGATCTCTCCGATGCAAAAAGAAAAACTGTAATTTTCCACAGCAGTGCTGCCGTGCTGGTAATATTGGATTAAAAGTGCCTCTTTTCTTCCCTTGTCCACTCATGTATGGCCACTGAGCGGATGAGGTCTGTCGGAAACGCTTGGCAGCGCTGCACAATAGAGATAGAGGCGAGCGATTTTGACATTTCTGCTTCAGGGTCGCTACACGTTCATTCAGCTCAGCAGAACGTTTGCACGACCTGGACGAGCGAAAGATGCGCCTATGCGCGTGACTCAACGTAACTGGGAGGACGGATGCGTTGACTCATTCATAAGCATTAGCAGTCCCGTTTCCATTGTCGGACCATCATCGGTGGCTGTGCATGAACTGATAACGGGCCCAAATTAGACTGAGCGGCAGGTTAACACTTTCAAATAAGAGGCCAGTAAATGCCTTTCAACTTGCTCTTGTTGAATTGATGCTAATTCGAAAGAGGTGGAAAACCAGGAGAAATGCGTCTACAGCCTAACGACAGACACAGCACAGCACAGCACAGCACAGCAAGGCTTCAGCAAGCTCTGACCGCTATGAGCAACTTGCCTTGTTTGGGCCCAAATAGGAAAGGAAGGGAAAGGAAGAGGAAGAGGGTGGGTGACAGGGGAAGGAGGTCTGTTGGACAAAATGAGCCGCAGGAAATTGGACGGCCTTTGAGTGGCGTATGTGACAAGTCAGGTTAGAGAGGTGTGACGCCGTCGGGTCATATTGCAACGCTGACATGTGGACAGCGTAGCATCACAAAGGCTAGTCAGAGATTGGGATTGGGGGGGGGGGCTTCTTTTCACTCTAAGCTACCCTGAAAATCCCCAGATTGCTGACAACAGCCTTTACCTTATTTCCTCATCCAAGGAACTTTTATTTGTGTGATTTTGTTTGGAATTTAACCTCCCTGTCTGCATTTGTGTCTTATTATACCACAGATTAGTAGTAGGCAAAATACTGCGCAATTAGCCTGTTAGCAGCCTGTTAGCAGCCTGTTAGCAGCCTGTTAGCATACACAATATTTACACTCGGAAATGAAAGTGAACAGACCGTCTAAAGCTTCTTCTGGATTCTATTCCTTTTGTCCATTCGATGTTTCTACTTTGGGAAAAAGAGAAGTTGCCCACCACCGAGTAGTTTTCCACGAGCATACGTAATCATTTGGATGACTGCCTTTTACTTTACCTGATCACGTGACTCACTGTCCCACAACGCATTTGTCATTTTTGAACACCTATTGCAGTTAAGAACATTCAAGTGTTGACAACACCCCGAGCGAAAAGCCCTGCGCAAGCTCGCACCTTTACTTCACTCCCAACCTGGGTCGTGGCACCTCTACGGCGGCGGTTTTCCGGCACAGTTTTGCCCAAGGCTCGAGTTAAATGCACTCATCGCTGAGCCAAAAGTTCTGGGCCAGTATCTTTTGAGAATTCCAAGGAGTGGGCTTTGACGAACGTTTATTTGCTAGGTGCAAGCGAGCTAGTAGCATGGTTTCATGATGGCAACAGTTTCTTCCTAGAATGAATAGTTTGGTTTGACTAACGTTTATTTGCTAGGTGCAAGCGAGCTAGTAAGCATGGTTTCATGATGGCAGCAGTTTCTTCCTGGAATGAATAGTTTGGTTCCTTTCATTCCTATTGTTTCCAAATCCAAACAAATCAAAGGTCGGGCAACATCCTGGAAAGCCACCGTATCAATTATCGTTGTTGTTTCCTTGTTGAGATCAAGATAAAGAGGAGTTAATTGATTTTTGGTAAAGGACAAAATCATGACTCCAGAGCGCACACAGCCCGCAGAATTTTCGAGCCAGCAATTTGTCGGCGACGGCGCGTGTGCTTGGCCTAATCTCCCACGCCGCCATATCTGCCCCCATCCATCACAGGTTGGCTGGCGCGGACCTGTCGTTAAGATGGATCGACTCACTTTCCTTGAACCCTTTGAGGAACGATAGCTTCCACGGTACAAGTAATAAAAGGATCGATGAGGCGGTCCCACTTGCCTGTGTGTTTTGTTTTTCCTGCCTTGAAATGAGGCGCGGCCGTTGAGCGCATTATGGCTAAAACAACATGGCGGCTTGATGTTCTTACTCAGCAGTGGCTGCAGCAAATTTGGCGGAGCGCGCTGATGGCATTTGGCGGCGAGCAGCAGGTGCTCGGCTTAATTGCCCTTGCCCGAGCGTCGTTGCCTTCGAGGAGCTGGGCTTTTGTCATCTCGCGCTACTTGGGTTCAATGGGAGCCGCCATGCTCTGGAATTGTTCAGCTGAACTGGATGGATGGATGGATGGATGGATGGATGGATGGATGGATGGATGGATGGATGGATGGATGGATGGATGGATGGATGGATGTTGCCACTTCTTTGTCCTTTTCTTTCCCTTCACTACTTGTCGTTTCACCTCTTTGAAATGTGTGAGTTGTTTGTCCCCTCCTCCGCATTTAGCATTGAACTTGCGTTCTCTCAACGATTCCTTCTCGCCACGCTGACGATCCCCTTTATCCTGTTTCACTCAAATCTATCTTTCTCTTCTTTTGTCCTCCAGTTCCAGCCTCCTCTCTCTCCCTCCCTCTCGCGCGCGTCTTTCTTTGTCTTCGCCCAAGAGGCAGCTGCGGATGTAAACAAGCCACATAGCCGTGGGTCTTTCTAAGCTGCTCTGAGCGATCTGAAGGCCATCCTCCATTGTTCCACCAATATTAGGGAGAGACTTCATCTCCAATAGGCTTATCCCTCCATTCGAGTCGGCGTCCAGCCGTGAAATAGATGTCGGGGGATTTGATGCGGCGGTGGTGGCTGGACCAAATCTGTTCAATGACTCAGTCTCTACCACAAATGGACGCACTGTAAGAATGGATAGATCCATTTATTACCTGTCAGTCAATCAAATGAAATCCTACATCGGACTTTGTGCTGACAGAGAGCCGTTCACCCATCTGCGTGAGGGAGGGATGCGCTACTGTGAGAGCGATCACAGTCGATTTAAATCATGGCAAGTCAAAGCCGATATTTTGGTTTCTTTTACTATATGTGGCCTGCTGGCGGAAGCGTGTCTGGACTGTGAATTGAGCACTTGGAGTCCGCCCCTGCATCACTGATTGTTTGAGCCCCCCCCCCCCCCCCCCCCCCCCATTGCTATGCCCCCCATTGGGATGATTTTTGGGCGCTTTTGACACCCACTGTTCACATTTTAGTCAACAAAATGACGGTGGGCCTGCTGTCTGCCCTCCTCTGGTCTGAGCAAGGTTGCCCCCAAATGATCACCCCAAGACGCGTCGCGCCGCGCCTTCTTCCGTCGGCTTGATGTAGACCGCTGACCCACAGCGAGCCTTGCGCTGATACAAAAATCCGTATCGACCGCCATTTGCGGCAAGGCGCCGGCCCATGCCCTGTCCGAGTCCAACAGGATTTCACAGTTCATTGTCCACACCTCTGCTATATGGCGCCTTCCAAAGGTGCACGCTATTGTTCTTCAATTCGGCTGGGTCCAGACGAGGAAGAGACGCACGCACGCACGCATCGTCAGCACAGTGGCATTTCTTTCTTCCCGTGGCATTTGAATGCTGCCTGTTTTGATGTCTCTGCTTTTCTTGTCTTGCCTTTTTCTGTAACCTTTGGCTTCAAAGCGGCACGGAAGACAAGACGCATGTCATTGCTGACGATCAAAGAGCGCCTGGCTAACTTTGCTGTGCCGCTGCCACTTTGGCCTTGTCGCTCAGACAGCAGCGACGCATGAGAGAGAGGCGCTGCCAATTCTGCAAGAACGAACGCCTTGCCGGCCGAAGCTCTTGCTGCTCATTTCTAATTTGTACCGCATAAACATGGCGTATTCAAATTTGGCAGACTGGTCCAAAGCTGGGAATTGTGGCAAAGCTAAGGAGGACAATTTGACGGCAGCAAATCCGAAATCTGAATTTAGACCTGCTCAGAGCGCATCTCGAGACTGGCGCAGCTGATCTAATGCATTTTTTGTCCATTGAATTGGGGCGCAGACGGACAGATATCAATGTCTGGACCTTGGGTACGTCATCTTTTGGCTGGTCTCAAAGATGTTGGCTGTGACAGCCAGAGCGGAAGTGGACTGTCAGAGCCAGGAATGCCAAAGGCAGCGAGCAGTCCGACTGAGAGATTGCGGAGCTGTGACGGTGACACACAGTATAGAGACATGCCTGAAAGGTTGAGCTATTGACTTTTACTCCCTGACAGCTGAGTGACCTTTCAGCTCTGCTGAAGGTACGTATGGTATGGCAAGGCAGAGAGAGATTTTGCAGGTGCTCCCACGGGGTTAAGAATAAGTGGACCTCTCAGCTTGTCTTCTGAGGCAAAAAAAAAAAAAATCAAATATAGTACGTGTATATATATATATATATATATATATATATATGTATCTCCCCATTAATGTGCAATATACGTAAGCCGGGCATCGTTAGCATGCTAGTCACTGCTAGCTAATTCTTCTGCATCTTCGCAGGTTCCAAAAACACGCAACCGAAGACTCTTAGCCTTAATGAGCGCTATTGAAAAGGTCTGTCTGTCTGTCTGTCTGTCTGTCTGTCTGTCTGTCTGGACAACAATTAGGATGCCATACACCGAGACTTCCTGTCCAGGTGGGATAAGATGGCTGAGCTTGGATTGATAGATCGAGGTGAATTTAGTCACTGATTTCATCCCCCCCATCTGTCTTTGAAGGCATCCAAGGCAGCAGCAGTCAATGGCATGCTGCCTGTCCATGGGCCATTACTCTCATTGGTCAATGAGCCATTTGCATGAGCGGGGCCTCATTGATTTCCCCTTACTGCCTGAAAACATCTTCAAACATGGATGCATTCATAGGTTCACCACACAAACGCACCAAAGCAGCAATTTGGTGCTAGTTGGTCTCCAGCTCTCTTTGGGATTCAGTCGAGGAGGGATCACGGGAGGCTACGGGTAACTTTTCAATTCAGATGTTGTACCAGTTGATTCCTTTTGGAACATTTGGCTTGCGCCCCGCCGGACGTAGTGGTGCCAAGTGGTTTATGGCTCGCTATTGGGACCTGACGGCCCCTGTACAGTTAAGATGCTCAGCGAGTCAGCCGGCCGCCTCCAATGAGCCGCTCGGCATTTACGAGGCGCATCAATTCTTAATGTTACCCTGACAGGAGCTTCTGTATTTACTTCAAATGCACTGGCGTTGGACATGCTGCCTTTAAAAGGGCTCACTTTTGACTGACGCCGTCACATCGGCATTGATTGATTGATTGATTGTACAGTACAGTCGTTGCGCTTCCCTTTCAAATGATTGACCCCTCAATCGGATGGTGTCTTCTCCTTGCGCCTTGACGGATGGATGACATGTCTGCGACAGCGTCTGTCAGAGCCCGAATACCCGCTGCCATATCGGTGCAAAAGGCAGCACCGCACCACCGCTTGTGAAAAGGCGTCGGACCGTATTTGTGTTTAGTAGCGCCCATTTAAGGTCAGGCGCGTCTAATTGGTGCGATGGGACGTGCTGTCGCCGGCTGCCTATGCGAAGGACCCTGAGCCAAAATCTTTGGGATCTTAATGTTTATTCGTTCGTTCATTCATTCGTTCGTTCATTCATTCATTCATTCATTCATTCACTCACTCATGCATTTATTATTATTGCTATCTAGATGTATAGTTTACCCTTATGTTCAAACAAACTTGAAAAAAAGATTTTATGTCAATTTTTATATGACCTATTTATACATTTCATACTTGGTCAATTGAATAATTTGTGCGTTCAATAAATGATGATGTTAAGTTCAGAAATGCTGTGCACACTTTTGTGCGACATTTTAGCGTGCAAATAATGCACAAAAGGCCCTAACAATCAGCCCATAAAAATTGCCAGCTCATATTGGTCATTCAGCGAGCGCATCGTTTGAGCCCGAACTCATAATACGGGTTCTAGACAATCCCAGATCTCTACTACGGAGTGGCGTTTTGCTTGTTAGAGGAATACAGACGACATATGGCTTGAAACGTCTGACCTCCCTCCAAGCAATTGTTCAGCCCATCTGTGACTCTTTGCAGGCAGGGGAGGGGGCACAAGGGGGTCTTGCAAAAGGTCAAAACCTGTGAAGATTGACAGGTGAGGGCAGGGAGCGTGTCCCGTGGGTTAAGGGGGATTTCGGCAGGACGTCTTGCTGAGACCACCGACAGGTAAGAGTCATTCAGGGTCACAATCATGTCTTGCTCTCATTTTGTCATCGGTCTTAAGTTTTTCTTTTTTCAACTTTTACCTTCAGTGCCATTGTTTGATTTGTGCTTTGCTGTCTGCACGCATGACGTGTTAACCGCAGGAAAATAAAAATACTCCCATCAATATGCTCCTCCTCATCGTTAGATGCCAGTTCATCAACGGCAGGGAGGGGACTCGATTTCGCCACACTTGAAGACAAATGTGTCTTTCTCCTTTTATTTTTTTGCTTTGGTTTTGAGGAACATTCAGTAATTACATTTCCCATCTGTCTGCGCCCACCATGCGCTACGCATCTGCAATCTAAGAATTGCATCGGCTCCTGAAAGGATCGATGTTGTGGACAAGGGAGCTTTGTTTGGACAACCTCGCCTTGTCTCAGTAAAAGTCACGAGCGCCATCTTCATTCTTATGTACCTAACAGAAAGTCCACCCCGCGATATATTCCATCTCAGCCGTGAGCCTGAAGAAGATAAGCGGTAGTAAACTCTCCAATGGGTGGAGAGGGGTCAACGATTGGCCGTTAGCGAGTGCTTGAACATTGTATGAACTATTGACAAAGAACGTAAGTGCCCCCCGAGCCACTCCATCGGCGGCTCGTAACGGCCGCCATCATGTCCAGCCATTGGCGCTGGCCGCCTGCTCCTTTTTCACTATAATGGAGTTCGCTATCTCACTCTGCCAACGTGCCGCTGGCGCCTGCCGGCCAATCGTTTAGCTCCGTTTTCATAACGTCCCTCGGCGCGGGTCGAGGGTCAGCAATGAAAGTCGTGCTGCCTCCACGCGGCCCCCTCACCCGCTAAATCCCGCAGAGACCGACGGCGCCCGGCCGAGCGTGGACATTTCCGTCCGTGTTGGATTGTCGGAGCGCCACGGTGTCAACAAGCTGGTCGTGCTTCGTACTGGGGTGACTAACTTGGGCCAATCCCAGAGGAGGCACTGAGTTGAATTTCCTTTGTGGCAAACAACTGGCTTGCTTTTTAGCTCATGTGAAGCGAGAAAGTGACTAAAAGAAAATCATGTCGGAAATGGACCGATCGGTAGATTCGAAATATGGATGGATGGATGGATGGACGGATGGACGGATGGATGGACGGACGGACGGACGGACGGACGGACGGATTTAAAAGCTTTTCTTAGAGTGTTGAATAGCTAGACTGCATTTTTCTTTCTGCCTATTGAATGGATTTTTTTTTCCTGAGATGCATTAAAAGGAACCTTGACGAGTGTGACATTTTTAATCCATATGCCATCTGTGATTTTTTTTTTCCTTTCAACAAACTGCTCTTATCTATTAAAACATTTGAGCACATTTGGAAGAAACAAAAGGACAGGCCTGCAATTTGTGAATCGGGAGCTTTTCAAATGATTGTACTTGGAAAAGTTTACCGCCTTGGAAATGAAAGTTGGTCATTAAAACATTTTAGCATGTCCTTGGAAATGAAAGTTGGTCATTAAAACATTTTAGCATGTTTTGAAGAAACAAAAAAGAAGACAGAGCAACCGTTCGCGAAATGGTGGCTTTTTCCGATTTATCCCGACATACGGCTTATTTTATTATTTGACTTGAAAAGTTTACCATCTTGGAAAGCAAAGCAAAGTGAAGTGGGTCAGCCATCTTTCCCTGACCTTGTCATCCACTGAGACTAGTTTCGTTTTGTTTTGTTTCTTTTCGTTTCTTCACGCAATATCCAAGACATCCAACATGATACAACCAACAATATGACACAGTCTCGAATGTGGCAGTTCAGTTCTTGATTTTTGATCAGGAGTATTTTGACCTGCTCTGGTGTTGTGTTTACTTCTAAGAATAGTTTGCAGTTCACCATCCAGGAGTGCTGATCTTTTTTTCAATTGTTTCAATTGTGTCATCTCTTTCGCTTGTTCCGTCTGCTGTCAGTTTATTGTCTCACGTTTGGCGCTAAAATGTGCCTGAAGCTGTAAAAACAACTTTCCAGCAAGACTCAATAGTTTTGAAACTCCACTGATTATTCCTGCTGTTTGACTAGACTATAATTTTGTGATACAGAAGATGAGTCCACTTGTGTTTGATATTGCCGAGGTTCCTCATTTAAAAAAAAAACATGTTGATTCATGAGCTGGAACCCTTTTCAACTTCTTATTTTGAAGATCTTGTTTTTGGCAAAGATGCAAAGCGTGTAATGAATACACAGAGAAAAGAAAAAAAGACCATTATAGCAAAAGCGTCACATTTGCGTAACCTATGAGATTTTCATCTGACTTGTAATTAGTGCAAACTATTCAATTAACAAAGTAATCCCTCCGATGTTTCCCCACTTGAGCAAAGCCATTGTGTCCGCCGGCAAAGTCTGGTCGCTTAGCAACCGCCACAGTCTTGTATTCCGCTCAAATTGTTCAGAAATCATAATTGTGCTCACGACGCGGGAGAGGGCCGCCACATTTTTTGAGGACAAGCAGTTTCTTGCTTTGACTCCAAATAAAACTATTTGCTCACACCTGTGGGAGTGCAAAGCGTCTCGAGTCGGGAGCTAATTAAAGATCTAACCTGATCTAAACATCTCTTCTTCCCTTTGGCGTGACTCCTGTGTTTGCTTCTCCTGCTTGAGCCGCCATCACTGAAGAGATCCAGCTGGGGAAATGAATTACTCATTTGATTTTTGACAATCGGACTAAATGGCAGGGAGCCGCAACGCTCCTCAGCGTCTGGGCTCAAGTGTCTCACCGTTTTGGGCTTTTGCTTCCGTCTTTCCGCTTGAAGTCAATGAAGCCGCATCATTGGACCGCGGTGGTCAATTTGTCCGACTTTGGCACGGGCTGATGGCCTTTGAGAATGAGAGCTCACTCCTGATTGAGAAAACTCATTTGAGACGTGATACTCGGCGACGGAAATTTCAAAAGCGAGTTCAAATGGATCTTTGACGTCTATAGTCGTCAATGGCAGTGAATGACTTTTTGCCTGGAGTCCGTGACTCAAGCTTGACACCTGACAGAAGCGAGCAGCATCTGTGACGTTGTCTGTATCGCTACACAGGCGGCAAACACAGTGTGCTTCCTCTAAATCGAGTCATAGTATTTGCATAGAAATTGCTTGGAGATTGGGGGGGTTCAAAACAATCCCTGCCAGCGCACACACACAAGCAAATAAACAGAGGCTCGCAGTCTGCTTGTTGAAGGAAGAATAACTTTACAACTATGAGAGGAGAACATGATGAGAAAGAGAAATAAGAAGACGCTTCACTACAGATGTGGAACTTGTCAAAGATGAAGGCTTTACTGTGCGGTCCTCCATATTTCATTATCACTCCTGAATCCCCTTTTTCTTTTTTTTTTTACCTTCCTGGCTCTAGAGTGACATTTTTTGCCGGGGTTTTTTCTCCAAGTTCGAATCCCAGGTGCCAGCTTTCCGAGGTAACAAAGTGACAGCTGGCTCCCAAACGTCACTCACGTCAGAGCGCTGCGTTGGCTTGTCACCTTGACCTTGTGTTTGTTTGTCAACGTTGTTTTGCAGTCAGCTGATGGTTGTCCAGAGAAAAGCTCTCCGCTGCCTTCGTTATTATGGCGACACGCAGATGTAGTGACAGGTAAACGGCGGGCGACGGGAGCTAATAGCATGGTGCGTGCCGCAGGAGTCTTAAACTAAACGCCGCCGCCTTCCTTTCAGTCACAGCGTCGGTGATTGAGCGACAAGCCGGGCAGCGGCGAGACGAGACGAGACGAGACGAGACGCGGGCGAGTGTCACAACATACACTTTTATGCCGAAAGGCCACAGCAAAAAAAGAAGAAAGAGTTGACGGCATCTGCATGAAAAATAGCAGCCATCCTCCAAACGAACAGGCGCTCTGGATGTCATGCACTAGCCGCTAATCAAACATGTCACAGCCATCCTTGTGAATTGCTCCACACCAGCACTTTTTTCAAGCGGTAATTGAATGTGGCAAGCGGCGGGATTTGCATTCACGAGCAAGGCCGAGCTGCTGCCGAGCCGCTGCTGCCGAGCTGTCTTGGCTCACAATTTGGTGTTGCCTTAGATCTAGCGACAGGATGATGACCACAACAACATGACGTTCGATGAAGGAAAAGCCACAAACTCCTTTCTATGTTTGACCAACGTGAACCAAACACTTTTGCCGGGTGAACGTTTTTGTAAACGCGCTCATTCTGAGGCCGATGAAGGCTTTTGAACGGCAGCTTCCCGATCCTTCTCGGCTCTTCCATGAAGCAAACAAAGTTTTGTTGCCTGCCTGCCTGCCTGCCTGCCTGCCTGCCTGCCTGCCTGCCTGCCTGCCTGCATGAAGATTGAAAATAGCAAATAGCGGTTGGGTTGGGTTGGGTTGGGTTGGGTTGGGTTGGGTTGGATTGGATTGGATTAGCGACGGTTGCGTGTCTTAATGAGCGATGGCGGCCACCTCTCAGCATTTGTCAGCCAGTTCCTCCGTGGCCCCCGAGAGCAAATAGAAAGCCGGACGGGCCTTTGTACAGCGCGCAGGTCGTAGGACTGTTCCGTCTGAATGGTAAGATGAGGCGAGTCTATTTAAACACTACGTATCTTCTTGACCTCTCGGAGGTTCTGCAGGGATGGACTGGATTAACTGCTGCCTCGCGGGTAAGCTGATTCATAATAAATAGCAGCTACACTTTGAAAACAGCACATTAGCATTGAAATGAGGCGAAGATTTTGTCAAGGGAGAACTTCGAGGTCATATAAAGACAAGAGATTAATCCGGCCGAGGGGACTCGCTAATGTCAACAGGGTTTGAGTCAGAGTTCTTCTACAGAGAAGAGAAGAGAAGAGACGTTCCTTGTTTGTAAGATGCTGGATGCCTGCCATCCAGATTGGAAACTCTCGTGGAAACTGTACATGCTCCAATAATGAGGCCTACATTTGGCTTTTTAGGGTTCTTGGTGAAGTGTTGTACTATGGGTTCAAACTAGGGCTAGGGTTTCGAACAAGGGTTAGGGTTTTAAACTAGGCTTTCATACTAGGTTTAGGGTTTCAAACTCGGGTTAGGGTTTCAAACTAGGGTTCGGGTTTTAATCATCAGAAATATCTGACTATTGCGTCCAACCTCGTTACTGCCTCGCCATTATCCATCAGCATCTGGGGAACCTTGTGGTCTTGTGGTTAGTGTTAGGGTTTAAATTGTCTCAATCATTCATTCAATTAATCCCGGATTTTAAAAAGTAAATAAATAAATAAAACATTGATTGTGACGTACTAATTTCCCGATAAGAGCAACGCAGCAGTAAACTTGACGTTTGCACCTTTCAAGTGAAACCGGTTTTACTTAAAGGTACCAACCAATTGGTACCCTTGCCAAAATGAGTTTTTGCAACGTGTACTTTATGAAACACGGATTCATGACACTACGAGCCAACCGAAGCAGGAAAAATTGTACCAATATTGATGTACTGCTCTTGGAATTTCCATCACTCAACAAACAACTGCTATAGACCAATAAAGTGGGGGGGGGGGGGGGGGGATACTTTAATGACAGAAGGATTTTGAGCCGGTCGTCAAAAGATGAGTGAGTGATCTGATGGCAAGGCAAGCAAACTGTGCAGTTATCCAAAATGTCCACGAGATGGCAGCGACAGCTCACAAGTGACGAAGCCGCAGTAGTGATGGGCATTCTAGTTCTCTGAAGTCAACTAAATCTTTGGAATCAGTTCACTCAAAAGATTCGTTCAAAAGAATCGTTCACCGAATCGTTCGAAATAGACTTAAGAGAGTTCTTGATGAATCAACTCTATTATTGTGGTTTCTTTTTATTCACAGCAAGTGACGACGACGACAACAGTTAGATTGAACTTGTGCAACTCTGCAAGGAAGAATGGGCAACTATGACCCGCTCGAGGTGTGCGAGCCAGGTAGGTGACTTTTAAAACGGTCTCTTGACACTACTTTTTATTTTCTACTCATGAAAGACATGCCGACCAAATTTTCTCCAAAGTGCTGCCTTCGGGGACGGGGAAATGAGATCTTCGAATTGTTGAAAGGAAAAAAAATAGGAAAGTGTGAAACTCAATATCTGCTGCGTCAGTCACAAGTCAAAACAAGGATCCTTGGCAAGAACGCGCTCGGGTCCCTTTGAATTGAGCTTTCTCGTTTACCGTAGGCACGCCAGTTGACGCAGTGACGTCTTGACGTACGTGCCAGTGTGCGTACGCTTGACGTAGAAGGAAGTCAACCGGAGCGCGTCGCATGGTTTAATAAGCAAATATCAAACGCGTGACGTTTTATTTGAACTAGTTAGCGCCACAACCTGCACGAGGAGAAGGGTTTAATTTGCCATCCCGGCCCGGCCAACTACCCCACGCTAGAGCTCTGTACGATCACGCCGCGCGGGGAGACCTCAGCGAAGTATACGAGCCGTCGGAGGATTCCTTCCTGCTCGTTGACGCTCTGGAAAAGGATGCTGGCGAACTTGAGCGCATGAGGTGACCCACACCACACGTGGCTTTTCTTTTCAAGATTCAGCCGATAGCTGAATGTTGCTGACTTTTTTTTTTTTTTTTTTGCTTGTCGCTGCTTTCAGTGGGCCGGCCGCGCGTGTGCGTGGAGGTGGGCAGCGGCTCCAAAGTGGTGCTGCTGCATTCCTCGCGTCCCAGCTTGACCGTTTGACAAAAGACACAGTGGAGAAAAGAAATCCATGGGCCTGCGTTTTGTAAAGAAAAATCAGCTCCATGCACGAGTAGGAGGCTGGAAATGATGGCGGCCATAAATGTCCATTAGTGTAGAAATGTGAGGCTTTTTATTTGGTTTGGATCGAGGTCAAACATCTTCTAAGTATCCTCTAGAGAAACCAAGGGGCATGAAGAATACTTTTCAGTAGTTGATGGCGTCAACCATTTTTCAACCAGTCCTCATAAAACAGGTGTTGTGGGATGTTCCTTGTACACGAGGGCCCTCTTCTGGTGAGAACTGCAATTACAGCAGCGTGAAAGTTGACGACCGTTTCGCGGGTGGGCAATTATGCACATATTTGAATAGTTTACATTCGGCTTGTGATACACGTCTGCCGCGTTCTTGTTTTAAATATTTTTGGATGAGTTGATATGAATTGACCAGATCTTGGAGTCTTAAAATGATTAAAATACCTTAATTGTATACCAATCCAAAGCAAATTAATTCATGCAGTTTGCCATGTATCAAAAGAGTAGATGTGCTACTTCGAGAACAGTCAAGGCTTGTGATTTTCTAAACGTGACAGCATTGGCGTCAATGCGACTCACAAAAATGGCATAATTCATACCTGTGATATATTGTATCACTTCATTTGGCAGAATAATTCTCTGCTGGGAATCAGTCAAACGTTTCCAAATCCCTCGGCTCGCAAAATGCTGTCAATGAATAGGTGCTTGATAGTGAAACAGATGAGATCATGTATTTTTGTTCCTGGGCGTAAACAATTTTCAAAACATTATAGTTCATTATTGCTTTAAAATACGCAAGGTGAAATATGAAAACAATTTTCTTAACACAATTTAAAGCCAAATTTTAAAAAATGTCCAGCGAGTGAGTAGGTGACATCACCGTAAAGGGGTGTGGGAATTGGAACAGTTAAATCATTTCAGCCAATAGCGTGAAGGCGTTGTGAATCGTCATCAGGTTGCATTCAGATAATCCGATTTGGCCAAAAATCTGGGGACGTGTTAGGGCACCGGGAAACATGTCTTCTCTGTGGGACGCAGTTTGTTTTTTTCCCAAGAATTTTAGTGTGATCCAAGACGTAAAATAAAATCCAAGAGGAAAGATCGTGCGGGGGGGGGGGGGGGGCAATGCCAAAGGTGTTGACGACCGGATGACTAGGTTTTACGAGGGGCACCTGAATGCACCAGCCGGGGAGGGGACGTGATTGCTTCCCAGCTGGGACGCTTCTCTTATATTGCTGCTGCTAGTGTTGGTCCCTTCTGCTACCCGCCAGCGTGGGCAGGAAACACGGAGGCGTGTGAAAGTCTTCTTCGGCCCAGGTAGGCGAATATATATAAAAAATAAATAAATAAAAAAACAACAACAATTAAGGAGCGTCACTGGCTTGTTGTGGCCGCACAAATGAAACTTATATCGGCACTGGACTTTGAGCTGGCTGACTAGCTAGCTCGCAGCAGCTCAGCGACTTGTTGAAACACGTTACTTTCCCCCGAAGTTTTGCATTCCAGATGTAGTTGGGGTGCGTGCCACTCCACGAGCATTACCTTTGGCCTTGAAAGTGATTTCTAAAAATTGGAACCTTGAACCAAACATCCCTGAAACTGGCACGGTGTATCTGATTTGGTGACGTCATGTGATTGCGAAGTTCAAGACTGGACTTTAAAAAGACGTAAGTGTGTTGACGTCCGTCTGTCTGTCTGTCACTGGAGCGTCTTGCGGTCAATTGTCCGACGGCTAACAAATGAAGTGAAGAGCGACGCTAGAGCGCGGTGGAGCACTTTGAAAGCTTGCCGAAATGTTTCTCCGGAGGAATCTGAGCAACCACACCCTTGTTGTGCTGCGAGGCTCCGTCCGGCGTTTCCCAGCGGCTTGGAGCCGTTCCTGCGGCGGGGAGGAAAACAAAAGGCAATGCACCGTGCGCTGTGATGCTATTTGAACCCGCAAAGCGCTGCGACGCTGCAAGGAGCCAGTTGCTCATGCAAATGCAACGAGCTCCAATCGACTTATTCATCCACAGCAGGAGCCAGACTATTTCCGGATGGTACATTAACCCCCACGCACTTTTTTGCTCTGTGGCACGGGATGACACCAAATGCAATCTACTCCCGCCCGCGGAGATTCTGTGGAGATGCTGACAAGATTGTCCAGTGACTCATCGCACCATTTTTAGTGTCATTTAGACAATTGGGGGAAAATGAAGCATGCATTCCCTGAAAACAAACACATTCAACTTAACAGAATTTAAAAGCTCCAAGTCTAAATGAAATGATGAAAAATGACACTTGACAAGATGGTCCAATTTTGCGCTAGTAGTCCTTCCTCATCACGCAATGCGTAGCTCGGCCACAAAGTGCACGGTTGGTTTTTTTTCAGGACTTGGACTTGGGCGTCCTCATTGTTTGGTTCAGGTGGGCGGGTAGCCCGCTCAGGCATGTGTCTTGCGCTTGCAGATGGCAGCCATCAGGAAGAAGCTGGTGATCGTGGGAGATGGCGCCTGCGGCAAGACCTGTCTGCTCATCGTCTTCAGTAAGGACCAGTTCCCGGAGGTCTACGTCCCCACAGTCTTTGAGAACTACATCGCTGACATTGAAGTGGATGGCAAACAGGTAGGTGGGGCTGTACTTCGTCGCAATAACAGGAAACGGACCGGCAGCACCTTCCTGTGCGGCCGTGGAAATCCCCATTGAAGCCTTTGTACCCGACGAATCGTGTCACTTCCTCGAGCTGCTCCAAGCGGGGCACGGATCCGCCGGGAGTCGGCCGCAGACCAAAGTCCGGTGTCGCGTGCCAGAAGACTAACCCAAGTGCTGCGAGGAGAGTTGCCTCCTAGCCCCAAATGCTTTCTAACTCAGAAAAGAGCCCCTTTCCAATGGGCCCCTATTTACTTCCATACAGATGTGACACGGTCGCTTGGTGGCGTGTTCCACTCACATCCTAGTGTGTTTTGGCCCCCAGCTCCTGTTTAGCAGCAGGAAAAGGGAGGGGGAACCATCTGGAAGTGCAGCTCACTGACCTAGTTTAAACGGCAGGTGGAACTGGCTCTGTGGGACACGGCGGGCCAGGAGGACTACGACCGATTGAGGCCTCTCTCCTACCCTGACACGGACGTCATCCTCATGTGCTTCTCCATCGACAGCCCCGACAGTCTCGGTAAGCGTGAGAGCCCGCCGCCGCCGCCGCCTTCTCTGGACACTTTGCCGCTCGTAAGCCTTTTCAAACACGGCGCTAAGGCTTCCCTCCAGAGCGTCGTCCAGCTGAAGAGTTGTCGCCTTTGACCATCTGCCAAGTCATAAACATGGTCTTCGTCCGTTTCCGCTCGGCCTCTGTCGGATGATGTCGCGGCGAGCCCAAATTTGAAAAGCTGGACTGTTCTGCCCGAGAAGCTCCTTCCCACGCCGCGTTGGGATCGCTTCTCTCTGCACGTTAGCGGAGGGCCGCTGACCTCTCTCTATATTTGCACGAGGAGGAAGCCAGCCAGCCAGCGCCGTGCTTCTCCTTGTAAGGCAAAATGCCCCCATCGTGCGCACGCAGCCGGCCCCCCCGATCTGCGCGGAAAAGCAAATGTTGCACGCGCCGCCACTAGCAAGCAACCGCTACCTTTTCTCCTGACTTTGCTCGTCGAATGTCAGCTGCCTTTTTTCGCTTTGACCTGCAAGCAAAAAAACAAACCAGCAGTTTGACAGATGACGAACAATTCTCCCAAAGAGGCGTCAAGCACTCGAGTGGCACTCCGAGGTGCAAACTATTGCTCCAAGTTGGCTTTGTCGTCTCTCCTGTTACACTGCCTCCTGCTGGCCGAGGCCCGTGCAGGCATTGCACCCGCTGTCATTTCAAATGCAAAAGTCCATTGCTACACATCGTTTCATTTGACCTTTCCGTAGAGAACATTCCGGAGAAATGGACGCCCGAAGTCAAACACTTTTGTCCCAACGTCCCCATCATCCTGGTGGGCAACAAGAAGGACCTCAGGAACGACGAGAGCACGCGCCGAGAGCTGGCCAAGATGAAACAGGTGCGGCCCGACCGAGCGTTTAAATCCCTCGAAGGTGGCGCCATTCTCAGCTCGGCGTCCTGTCGCCGCCCCGCAGGAGCCGGTCAAGTCGGACGAAGGCAGAGACATGGCCAACCGCATCGGCGCCTTCGGCTACCTGGAGTGCTCGGCCAAGACCAAGGACGGCGTGCGGGAGGTGTTTGAGATGGCCACCCGGGCCGCCCTGCAGGTGCGCAAGCGCAAGAAGAGGAACGGCTGCCAGCTCCTGTAAGGGGGACGCGTGAAAGACCGACGACGCGACACGCCTGTACGGGCAAGACACGCGGGCCCTTTGTGGGACCTTTGCTGGGCTTCTCACACCTTTCTTTGGTTGAGGCCAAGGACTTGCCACTGCCTCCCTCCCTCCCTCCCTCCCTCCCTCCAAAATGTCTTTGTAGTCATATGCATTGACTTGACAAATACATCACATCTTCGTCTGCACCAAGTTGCTTTCTTTCATTTGTCTTGACTAGGCTACGACTGCCTTGTAAGACGGACGGACGGGCCTGGAGAAGTTAAGGCAAAACTGTTTTTTTTTTTTGTGATAACAGGTTCTACGCAGCCCAAGTCTATTCAGATGGGCAGCAGCTCATCCGTGTCTTATTGGGAAGATAAGGAAGGATGGCAATTTTTTTTTTTTTTTTTTTACCCTCTTTTAATTAGCGCTAGTTTGTGTATTGTGCTGCAAGGCGGCTTTATTGAGGAAGCACATTTCGTACGCAAGGCGGCTCGATCAACCTCACACAAGCAAAGACATAAACGTGGCCAAGCAGCAAAAAAAAAAAAAAGTAGCTTGCAAAAATTATGAAGGACTTTCTAACACTAATTCTGCTCCAGTTACTGAGATACAAAGTATCAATTTAAGATGTGTGTTTGTGCGCACATTCTGGATGTGTTTCTTTGAAATTGGGATGCATGAACAATTGG
Organism: Syngnathus scovelli; assembly: GCF_024217435.2. NCBI lineage: Eukaryota > Metazoa > Chordata > Actinopteri > Syngnathiformes > Syngnathidae > Syngnathus > Syngnathus scovelli. The sequence goes on from NC_090848.1 coordinate 457,783, forward strand.
CCAAAAACAGGAATGGACAAAACAAATGCTGCAGGCAGATCAAACAATGACAATTAGTTTATTATTGGCAAAAATGGAAAGCATACAGTTGCAGCAGTTTCTAAACCCTTGTGAATTTGACTTAACACTTTGGAAGGCCCCGCTTGTGCTTCGAGGTGTATTTCATGTCGTCAAATGTAATTGTCAGGTAAATTCTCCGACTGAATATCTGTATAAAAGGAAAGGATCAGCAGACGAAACAAGCGAGGCAGAATATCGAGTTTTTCTCGCGAGGAGCGCATTCAGTTTTACAGCAATCTGACTACACGAAAAATCTGTTTGCACTGTTCGCTCTTTTATTTGGAATGCCCTACCCACAATGTGAGACTAGCTAGCCCCTGAGGCGTGGGCTTTGTCTCATAAGAAAAGAAACGAGAATGCAAGGACAAAATCTTATGTGAAACAAGAAGTCACAGACAAGATGTTATGAGAAAATAATGCAAGGACAAAATGTTATGTGCAGACATCAACAAAATAGTTTGAGCTATCAACAACTTTCTTGGATTCCCAGAGGTATAGAAGGTCAGGAAGTTCCAGACAGCATCGTTTGACGTGTTGTTTTTCACAATCCGTCTGGTGGACGTCTGCAAGGCGAAACAGCAAGCATTCTGTGCAATAATATTATTAATAAGTACTCGTTAGAGAACGCATGATAACATATATATACAATTTATCTAACAGTAATTCACTCTTGTTTCGTTTTCTAGCTATAAGCGGTCCCTCTAAGTTTCGTTTCTTGGGAATCGGAGGTGCTTCATGTGGGTTGGCGTGGTTTAAACGTGGACTGCACCGGATTGGCTAAAAGACAGCGGGAAAAACGCCGAAAGCCACGCCCTCGCCTGCCCGTCGTCACACTTAAATCGGTTCTTATTTAAGACTGCGTGTGCAGTCGGGGGGGGGGGGCGTGTCGCCTACCAGGTAGGCGGGGCTGAAGGGGCGTGTTGCTACCGCCCCGCCGTCTTCAGTCGAACCCACTTGGAGTGTCCGCCCTGTGGGCTACGTCGCTCCCCATTTATCTATCCTTCATGAGCATTTCCGCATTGAGCGAGGCAAGCACGCGAGCGTCGAGTCGGCCGGCCGAAATGGACAGCAGCAGCAGGACACCACGAAAGAAGAAGTCGAAAATTAAAGCGGGACACGAATTCTTCGCGTTTCTGGGGGAAACCGAGCGAGCAAACATAAGAGCTCGCTCCGAACTGAAGGAGATTTACAACAGCGAGTTCAAAGCAAGGCGAGTGGAAAGGGATCGTGCGGCGATGGCGACCGACCGACCGGCCGGCCGGCCGGCCGAGTTCAAGTCTTTTAGGTCGATCTGCTTGTGCTTTTCAGAAATCAAGTGGCCACTTTGCCAAACTTCAGTTCAGTGCTGTACGCCATGAAACTGGCCAACAAAATTCACGTGGGCAGACAGAACATTCGCGTCAAGTTTGATGTATGTATGGAGATTCATGCTCAATGTACAATTTTTGGTCTTCATTGCAAGAGTAGTCCGGTGCGTCGCTCTATAATGTAATGTTAGTTTGCTTAGAAAACTACAAATGGTCACATATTTGGCCCCAAAGTTGTAAACAAGAATACTTGTGCGAAATGACCTCCAGGGGGCCCTACGCAAGCACCAGAAATGAGCTTGAATATGAAAGACATACATGAACAATGACTCCGTTTTATAGAGCTCCACCTCCTACTCGCTAACAGCATCTACACAAGTGTAAACAGGTCGGTAAGTAGAGGTGACGAATTGGCTGCACTTCAATTCCCTCAGTTAATAGACTCCCTCCGAATAGTAGCTTGCCTTTTAGTAACCTGCTCTCAATCGTTTTTGACATCAACGTGTTTCCAAGTCAATATGTCAAATGGAGTCATGGCCGCGCCTGAAGCACAAGATAGAAACAGAAAGCGGCGAGTCGAAATCACGTGACAGTCCTTCTCCTGAAGTGACAAAAGCAAGCGTGCTGCTGTGCACATGCAGGTGACGGAGCTTTTCAAGGCGAACTGGCACCTACCCCCCAGTGCCAACAAAGTCATGAATGGTGTGGAGGCGCAGCCATCTGCGGGACAAATGCAACTTTCGGTGGCCGAAGAAAATCAAAAAGTTGCCATACTTCTTACGGAAATGCTCAAGAAGGACAGGTATGTGCTCCGAGACATCCAAAAGGCTCCTGTGCTGGGCTAAAAGCGTGCACCTTATCATTAGAACATTAAATAATAGTTTTACATGTGTAAATACTATATTTAATAGTATCGTATAAATGATACGTGTGTGTGTAACATATGTAGATGTAGCTTAAGTACTGGAAATATGGTTTTACAACTCTTATTATGAACACATTTTTTATAACAAGGTACATACTGTAAATATGTTTTGATAACAAGGTACAAGTGTACGTCAACTATCGTGCCATAATTCCTCAATTGAGAATATATAATTTGACATTTTTTGGGGGGTGAAAAAATCCGTGACGAACTGAAGTCGCGATAAATGAACCGCGAGTTCAGAGAGGAAACCGCTTTCAACCACACAAGGGAAAAGAGCAGCCTATGTAAGGGCCATTGGGGCGACAAGTGGGGCTCTTCCCAGAGAGCGAGTCAGCGAGCCAGTGAGCCAGTGAGTCAGCGAGCCAGTGAGTCAGCGAGTCAGTGAGTCAGTGAGTGAGCTCCACCATCCAATTATTCCAACAAGCTTAACCCGTCCGAGTGTTAACAAGTTGCACCAAATATCCAGCCGGACGAGAAATGCCAATTAAAGTTGCAATCGCGTGACCGCACTTGTTTGTTCTCATCTCTCAGGGCTCGTTTTATTTCCGACAAAAACGGCATCGTCATCCGCTCGGACCGCGGCGACTTCAATGACGGCTCGCTTTGCTTGGAGCTGGAAACCAATCAGGTATTTCTTTTCTCGGCGTCTGCGGCAAAAGACGAGGAAACTTCACTTGTGTGTTTCTGCTCCAACAGTACGTTGTGAACCTGACGGTGGAAAACACCGGGAATCAAAGTGTGCTTTTGACTTACTACACGGCATTGCACAAGCTCAGCTGCTTCACTCTGCGGGACGAGCACAAGGTGACCCGGAAAAACCCTCTTGCGCTCCAGCCAGGTCCGAAAGCCCTTTTCATTTGCCGGCGTCCTTAAAGTGGCGAGCCGACCGCCGCTGGCGTTTCTCCCTCCGCTCAAAGCGTTTCTCTTTCTGACCGTTGCAGGTGACAGCTACGCGGTCCAGATCCACTACCATTTGGAGGACGTGGGCAACTATCCAATCACGTTGGCCTTTGAATTTGGGCTGGGTTCCCTCCTCGCCCCCGCTGCTGCCTCCTTCTACATCATGCGCTATATTCAGGTTCATTATTTGAGCGCGCTGGGCATGGAGCTGAAGCCCACGGCTCCCTTCACGCGCTCCCGGCCCCGTCCCGCCCCCCTACCCGCGCTCTACGGCTGCCAAGTGGTGGATGGGGTGCCTCCCGATGGGTTAGTCCAAAACCTTTTCATTTCAGCACGCCGACATTTCCTCGTAGCGGAGAAGCAGCTAACGGGTTTGGACGGCGACGGTCTCATTGTGACTTTCCTTCCTTCCTTCCTTCCTTCCTTCCTTCCTTCCTTCCTTCCTTCCTTCCTTCCTTCCTTCCTTCCTTCCTTCCTTCCTTCCTTCCTTCCTTCCTTCCTTCCTTCCTTCCTTCCTTCCTTCCTGCCTTCCTGCCTTCCTGCCTTCCTTCCTTCCTTCCTGCCTTCCTGCCTTCCTTCCTGCCTTCCCTCCCTCCCTCCCTCCCTCCCTCAGGATGTCACAGACGGAGCTGATCAACGAAAGGCAGCTTCGTGCTTATCCATTGCCAAAAGGTTTCACCCAGCAAATCTCGAAGCCTTCTGCCCTTAAAAAGTTTGTTGACATGCACCTGCCGACATTTCAAGTCTCTCTGTTAGATAGCAAAAGGTTTTTCCTTTTTTTTTTCCTAAAATGCACTAACAAGCACACTTTGAAGCAAAGTAGTGCAAAAGCACTTGACAAGAATTCAAAATCAGGCAGGCCACACTTGATACAGCTTGCTCTCAATGTCTTTTTTTTTTTCCGGACAGGACTTTGAACTTCAAGAACTACTCTCAGAAGTTCCACCAGTTCTTGTTCATGGAGGAGTATTGGATGCAAGAGGACATCAGGCGATACTTCATACCCAACAGCGAGCGAGAGTTTGCCTGCATGCAAAGAGACCCCAGCAACGACAAACTGCTCATTCTGAAGGTTCGCCGCTTTGCTCACGTTGGTGTTTGGGCGACGGGGGTGCCCGTACCCGCAGTTGAACGTCGCAACAAAGGTGCGGCCGTTGTACTCTGGCTCGCCAAAGCCGGGATGAATCGGATGATAAGGCACGTAAGAAGAGTCGGTCGGACGCGGTTCGTCCACTCTGGCGTGCGTACGTACGTACGTGCGGGCCGGCCGGCGCCCGGCCTGTTTTCGAACACGTCGGCCCGGGCCGGCGCCTGGCCCGTTTTCAGCGACTGTCCCGGCTCGCACCGGTCGAACGTATTTAGAAACACAGCTCCAGCCATCAAAAGGATCAGCAGCGTATGTACGCGTGACCCTTTTTCAGGTCCCGGGTCTGGCTGAGAACCGGCCGTCTGTGCTCCGTGGAGATCAGCTGCTGGTTTACCCTCAGGGAGAAAGCAGGCACAAGTACCGCGGCTACGTCCACAAAGTAGAACGGGACTCTGTCAAACTGGGCTTCAGTTCCAAGTAAGAGGCTCCGTCGGGTCGGGCTGGTGTCGGAGTGTCACGCCGCTTTGTGTATGTACTCGTTAGGTTGTTGGATATTTTTGTGGATGGCATGAAGTTCAACGTGGAGTTCACCTTCAATCGGCTGCTTCTGCGTCTGCAGCACAGAGCGGTGGAATTGGCGCTCAAGCTGAACCTGAACAAGGTGTTGTTCCCGCCGACCGAGCTCTCCTCCCAAAAGGTTGCCGGTGACGTCCCCGAACTCAGGTGAGGCGGGCGGGCGGGCGGGCGGGCGAGGCTCACGTTCTGCTTTGTCGCCGTGCAAAGAAGAATTGGACAAATGTTTTGGGAAGGTGTAGGTGCCAGCTATCACGGGAGGGGATTTTGGAAACCAATGGCATGGTGACAATGCCATGAATCTGGGCAATATTGCGTGCTGGAATCGAGTCGGGTTGAAGGTTTGGAGCCCATCGTTGATGCGTCTCTCTCTCTCTCTCTCTCTCTCTCTCTCTCTCGCTCTCTCGCTCTCGCTCTCTCTCTCTCTCTCTCTCGCTCTCTCGCTCTCGCTCTCTCTCTCTCTCTGTCGCTCTCTCTCTCTGTCGCTCTCTCTCTCTCTCTCTCTCTCTCTCTCTCTCTCTCTCTCTCATGCGCCTGCGGCAGCTTCTACAACAGACAACTGGAGCAGAACGACGAGCAGTGCCGAGCCGTGCGTAATATCGTGGCCGGCACCTCCAGACCAGCTCCCTACTTGGTTTTCGGCCCACCCGGCACAGGTAACGGGCGGCCGGTCGGCGGCCGGCAACATTTGAGCTAAGCCTCTCGGTCCTTTCAGGCAAAACGGTGACTTTGGTGGAGGCCATCAAGCAGCTGTACAAGGTCCAGAAAGAGTGCCACATTCTGGCCTGCGCTTCCTCCAACAGTGCTGCCGATCTCCTCTGCACCAGGATTCTGCAGGGCCACGGCAACAAGAGCACGGTGTACCGCATGTATGCAAGCAGCCGGGACCCGCAGTCTGTTCCCCATGACCTCAAGGTGAGCGGGCGGGCGGGCGAGCGAGCGAGCGAGGTGGTGCCTTGGGGTGCCGCCAACCTCCGCTCTCTCTTTGAGCTTTGTATTTTACGCCGCAATGACTGAACCGCTTCAGAGAGGAAAACCAGAACATTTGTGCTGCTGGCTTATTGGGGCTGGAAAGTTTTTTTTTTTTTTTTTTTTTTTTTTTTTTTTTTTTTTAAAACCCATTTGACATCCAAACGGAGTAAGGAGCTTCGGCTCAAGTCGAGCTTCAAAATCAAAAAATGTTTTGAATGGCTTCGTTTCTCAAATGATGACTTTGGCCGCAATTTTCGAATGCAAAGACTCGAAGAGGTGCTCTGTGACTTTTGGGGGCAGCCCCCAACTGACTGCTTTGAGTCCAAGTGTCCATTGTGTTCCAGTCCCATTGCAGCTTGTGTGAACGTTTTTTTTTTGACAGGCATGCTCCAACCTGGTTGGAGACTCCTACGTTTTCCCCTCCAAGGAGAAACTGATGCAGTATCGAATCCTGGTCAGCACTCTGTTCACAGCTGGAAGGTAGCGTTGCGCCCCGTTTGCTTTTGAATGGCCGTCGCATGTCGCCGACCGACTTAATCCACACACTTAATCAGAATCGACCCTCTGTGCTGGGGGAGAAAAAATACAAAGCGCATACATACATGCAACAGGTCCTTTCCATGTGGTGAAGCGGCAAGGGTGGGGGTGAAGGGGGACGCCACAAAAGCAGGCTGACCAGCAGCCTGGCGCAGCCCAGTCAGTCCATGCCAGCCCGTTCGCAGTCCGGGACGGAGGCGGGTGGGTGCCAAGCTTATCATCTTGTTGTCGCTGAGACGTCCAAGGAGGGCTAAGGGACGCACGCTAGCATCCAGACAGTATTCTTCATTCAGGGGAGAGCACCAGATAAGGGATGTTTTGGGAGCGGGCCGACAACAAAAGGCTCTGCGGCCTTGAAAGTCAGCTGCCCTGAAAGTCAGCAGCCCGGGCTTTTCCCAGCCGGAGGAGGGAGGGAGGGAGGGAGGCCGGCCGGCAAAATGTTTGAGCCGGCATTGGCTGGCAATGGCTGGCAATGGCTGGCATTGGCTGACAATGGCTGGCAATGGCTGGCATTGGCTGGCATTGACTGGCAATGGCTGGCATTGACTGGCGCGCCTGTAGCTGGTGAAGCGCTCCAGTCAGTCACTTTTGTCATTCTTGCTCTCTTCAGGCTGGTCACGGGAAACCTCCCCTTGGGTCATTTTACACACATTTTTGTGGATGAGGCCGGCCACGCCACCGAGAGCGAATGCTTAATCCCACTGGCCGGTAAATCGAGCAAACCAAAACATTTGGGGGGGGGGGGGGTAATTTGCCATCTCCAACTGACTCGATGCGCTTTGGTCAAAAGGGCTTCTGGACCCCGAGTCCGGCCAGCTGGTTCTGGCCGGGGACCACAAGCAGCTGGGGCCCATTGTGGCGTCCCCCGCCGCTTTTCGACACGGCATGGGTAAGCGCAGTCCTGCCGCCCGGCCCGCTACAGGCGGATGCAAAACGTCTAAGCTGCTCCACCGTCCATCTTTTCCAGACGTTTCCCTCTTGGAGCGCCTGATGACAAATGCCTCAATTTACCAGAAGGACGGCAACTTCAACGAGCTGTTTGTCACCAAACTGCTGCGCAATTACAGGTGGCGTTCAGTTTTGGCCAGTTGTTCCTCCTCGTGTCGCTCCCACCCATCTGAAATGATTTTGCGGGCCCTCCAAGGTCCCATCCCGCCATCCTGAAGGTTCCCAATGAGCTCTTCTATGACGGAGAGCTGCAGCCCTGCGCCGACCAGATGAAACGCAACTCCTTCTGCAAATGGGAGTGCCTGGAAAAACAGGTAAGGCTTCCTTCCCCCGTTCCGTTGTAGCACGCCAGCCAAGTCCGCCGATACGCTGCAGGACTTCCCGCTGATTTTCCACGGAGTGACGGGCCTGGACGAGCGCGAGGCCAACAGCCCGTCGTTCTTCAATCGAGCCGAGGTGCAGGTTCTGATGGACTACGTGAAGAAGCTGCTGCAAAGCGCTGGCAAAAAGGGCTTGGCGACCATCTCGCCCAAAGACATTGGCATCATCGCCCCCTACAGGAAGCAAGTAAGCGGCGCTCTTGTGCGCACATGGCAGCGTTGGCCAGCGTTGTGTTAAAAGGCAATGCCAATCAGAGTCTCGACGTTTGCTTTAACAGGTGCAGAAGATCCATTGGGCCCTTAAGCGACTGGAGAAAGAATTCCAGGGGCAGGACATGAGCGCCCTGAAGGTCATTAGCGGCAAAGCTAAGTGCCGCAGAGTGCCAAATGGTCTGTCAGTTAAAGGCGGATGCTTTGTGTCAGGTGGGCTCCGTGGAGGAGTTCCAAGGTCAGGAGAGGCGAGTGATCCTGGTGTGCACGGTCCGCAGCAGCCCCACTTACATGGACTATGACAAACGCTTCAACCTGGGCTTTGTTGCCAGCGAGAAGGTACGCCTGCTGCGCTCGCTCCTACGCACTCGGATGGCGGACGGAGCGTGCTTTGTATCTCGAGACGAGCGTACTGGATACGGCTACCTGTTAGCGTTAGCCAGATATCCGGTGCGCCACATCATCATCATCATCATCATCATCGATGTGGCCTGCCGAGATCAATTTTGCATTGACTTTATGTCATTCGTAAAATTACCAATGTCGCTTTTGAAAAATCCCCAAAATGCCACTACCAAAGTGCTTCATGCAGCAAATAAGTGTCCAAATGTTTTTGCTCAGAGATTCAACGTGGCGATGACTCGAGCCCAAGCCTTGTTGATTGTGGTGGGGAACCCGGTGGTGCTCAGCACCGATGCCGTGTGGAAGCGGTGAGTGCTGTGCCGATCATCGCGCTGCTGCTGCCGCCGCCGCGGCGACCACTTTGGCGCGTGCCTGTCATGACTGAAGAGTAACGCTGTTGTCTCGTCCCGCCGCCGCCACCTCCGCCGCCACCTCCGCCACGTGCAGTTTCATCAAATACTGTCAGGACGAAAAGGCCGACCGCGGGTACAAGTCCGTGGAGGAGGACCAAGCTGTGGCTGAAAGACATTCGTCTCTCTTCCGCCGAATGCATCCCAACCGTGAGTCAAGGTCTCTTGGAGTGCATGTTTCAAAACAGACCATAAGCCCTTTTGCTCTCCCGTCAGTGGAGGACGACGACGTGGATGAAGGCCACTGTCGACCGGAGGAGTGATCCGTGCGGTCTACGATATTTCCGTGTCTGCGCCGGGGACCAAACAAGAAGAAATGAAAACGACGCAAATGAGATCACACGCGTGCCATTTTCCCAAGAAGCTTTCTTCCCAACCAAACGAGCCACGTCGAGTTGGAAGAATCAGCACAATGTGTGACTTGAGAGTTCTTTTTTAAATCATGATTGTTGCAGGCACCTTTTAAAGCAATATTCAATGTCTTAATGAATGTTCCCCAAAAATTTCTCATATCAAATAAAGATGTCATTTACCCATGCTGAGGCTCTTTATCGGGTACGTGCGATCAGAGGAGGCCTCCCCTGCCATCATGAAAAGGGGAAAAACTAATTCAATTGTTTTTATTATAAAGTCATTTTCCATTTAGTTTCAGTAATTTTTTTATCATTTTGAACTAAAATCGCTGTCTTTTCGCAGTTATTTTAAGAGCCAAGACGATTCGCTGGCTCGCTCGCTTGCTCGGAGGAGGAGCCAACTTCCTGCCTAGCCTCCCTCCTCTGACGATTGCGTCATCACACGGCCGCCTATGTTGACAGGCCGCTATGCAGTTCGACTGAACTGCTCTCTGTCTTTTATGTTGCTCCTTAAGTGTTCAAACACTGTGGCTATATTAACTCATTTCCGTAGTGTATATAATATCTAGTGTTTTTTGTCATCCGTCTGTAACGTCGTGTTTCTTTCGATGAACAAAAGGGCTTTGACGAGAGACCTTAGGGAAGCTACGAAAAAAGGTTCTCCAGCCTTATGGCAGGGGGTGCTAGTGATCCCGGGATCCCTCATGCGCCTACCTGTAGAAGAAGAGATCTCCAGTTCAAATTCGTTTTGTTATTTCGCTTTTCCATTTCGTTTTACAATGGAGGATTACTTCATATCCAAACGATTTTCAACGATGGATTTTCGCTCGAAGCAGGATGTCACCAGTAAAGGAAGAGCAACTCCGGAGTTAAAAGGTGGGATTCGGACAACGGGACTTCGGAGCCTGTCTTTTCAAACGGAGTGGTACGCATGATCGAAAACAAGTTTTGGATTTGTTAGGCTACGGATTCTAGTTATTGATCTGACTCCAAATTGCGATCAACACTTAACACATGAGTCTTTATGTCCTAATCCACACACACGCACACACACACTGGCGCACCTAACAATTTTGCGAGTTCGTTCTGTCAAAGAGAAGACCAGTTGATCAATCAGACCGAATTGACCAATTGTTTATTGTCAAGCTAATACAGGCGCCTGGGTCCCAGGTCCCTCACACCAAAGCTCGTGTGTTCTTGTGACCATCAACACGTTCTTCCGGGTTGCCCAGTTATAAAGAAACACAATATGAATATTCAAACGTGCAAAACATTGTGTGATGATTGGTCGATGGCCGTCTCCTCCCCGGCCGGCTGGGGGACAACAGCTGAGTGCAGCCGTCCGGTCTGGCGGTTGGGTCTTCCCCGCGAAGCCCGAGCACCAGGACGTGGTGTTATTCTCGTTTCTCACCGACCTTGGGGTGTTCTCGTCAGGTTCTAATCACCTGTTCTCCAATTTACTCACTGCGTGCTCGTTTGATTTCTTCAGATTTAGGAAAATGCTAAGACACTGAAGCAGAAATTAGACTTGCACAGGTTGGTTGAGTTCAATCACAATTCTTGTTCAGACAGCTCTGTTTTCAGGAAAGTACAATACAGCGCTGGGCCCTTCAAGAGCGGAAAGTCCCCATTCCGAAAAGGCAATGTTCAAGGTTTTTTGATCAGCTTATATTAAGTTGGGTGATGAGTCTTTGGGCTGGGGCAAGTTCGCCATGGGAGTGGGTGCTGGTTATGGGCCATTCGGTGCGTGTGGGGGCTGTTGGCCGATCGCTGGATGCCGGCCGGCCGATCGCTGGATGCCGGCCGGGCGGGCGGGCGGGCGGGCGGCCTGCCGCGGTGGCAGAGACAAATGGGGTGTCTGGAGAGGGCCAGCCAGACACGCTGACTGACACACACACACACACACAAACACACACAGACAGATAGCCAGCCTTGCGAGCAACCTCTGCTCACTCTCGCGACAGATAACGAACAACGCACACAAACATACACACGCGGATAGCGACCAAATGATTGATGCATGGCCGGCCGGCCCCGGTCGGCAGGCAGGCAGGCAGGCAATCTTGCAAGAGCCGTTTTTGTTTGCATTTGGCTCCAAAATGTTGCTAGCTAGGCTACTTGAGGAGTTTTGTTCTTTTGAGTTACTTCAATGTTATTTAGTGCCTTTTGGTTAATGTGCTTGCTGGGCACGAGGTCAGAAGAAGATTCTTGAAGCTAGCGTGTTCCACGGATGGCTATTCCTATTTGGCTGAGTCACACAAAAACGACTATAGGCGTGAAGGGGAACATTTTGCCGTGACTCTACGAAGAAGCGGTGTTCGATTTGAAGGTTGAGTGTGACTGAGCCTGAACTTTGGCTGTTGTTTTTGTTCAACCCGCTGTAGCGGAGAGTACGACGAGGGAACGCTCGTGCGGCAAAAGCAACATTTTGGCGCTTTGACAGCATTCAGGCGTGCCTGGAAGAAAATGTTTGCACGCGTGCAGAGATGCTCGGCGTGTGCGTGCGTGCGTGCGTGCCACGTGCGCTCGGCGCTGCCCACGCAGTCTCGGCGCATCTGAGCTGGATCAAAATGTGTCAGGGGATGCTTCTTAGAAGAAGCGCTTGAGTTGTGGAGCCCCGTTGCATTGCTCAGAGATCCGTCCACGTCACTCAGGTAGCCATCGTCTGTCTAGCTTGTCCGTCCGTCCGTCCGTCGTCGGCGTTTGTCAGCTGCTTTCGCTCACTGCTATCGTCTACCTCCGTGTCGGCTCCCGTTCTTTGCTATGTTGCTGGAATTTTTCCAGGTCACTGTTGTTTGGGTGTGTAAATTCCCACAGCGGGAGAGAGATAAACACACTCACCCGTGCAGTGACGTATGTACACAGATCACAACCCGTTCTGCCAAAGGATCATCTCACTCTGGCTCACTTGTGCTTTCCAGAAGAGGAAAAAAGGGGAGAAAAGTATAACCGTGCAAGCTCCCCATGCTCGGCTGGACATTTTCTATATCGTCGTGCAAGAGGACGAAAGCGAGATTTGCAAGCGAAGGTGCCGGCGAGTCAGGGAAGGGCTTGCATTGGCCTTGATGACTGAGTGACAAAGGCAGAAGGGTCACAGATTGAAGTTGAAATGCGTTGCCCTCTCAAACACTCGCGTAACATTGTCCACGTCTTTAAGGAGGGCGTGGTGCGTGGTACGTGGTACGTGATAGGTGGCGTGGCACAGCTTCCGCACGGAGCCCTGCTTTCTTTGCATACGTCTGATTTTGACTCCATGTGTCGCACTTTATACGCAACGGCGGCGGCGGCGGCTTGTTCTGAAAGCGCTCGACAAACAAAGGTCGGTGCCGTCTGCTGGTGGTCAGCTCGCGGGTTCCCCGATCCCGAGCGGCGCCAGCCCGGCTGCTGTTTTGCCAGCTTCTGTTGCTATCACTCTGGATAGCGCGTGTCTCGAGGCTGCCGTCTCGTCTCCGTATGAGTTGTGCCCAGCAAAGTCTCTATTGCTCTTTTTTTATTCCAAATATAAAAAAGAAACACAATTGTAGCCTCTTCCTTCCTGCCTTCCTGCCTTCCTGCCTTCCTGCCTTCCTTCCTTCCTTCCTTCCTTCCTTCCTTCCTTCCTCCCTTCCTTCCTTCCTTCCTTCCTTCCTTCCTTCCTTCCTCCCTTCCTTCCTTCCTTCCTTCCTTCCTTCCTTCCTTCCTTCCTTCCTTCCTTCCTTCCTTCCTTCCTTCCTTCCTTCCTTCCTTCCTTCCTTCCATAGCATATATTTCAAATGAACATCTGTTGCTGAGTAAGGCCCTAGAGTACACAAAGTAAAGGCAGTATAGCAAGCGCAAGCGCAAGAGCAACGCTGTCGCATCACTTTTGGAGCGAGAGTTCTCTCTTCTGGCTGTGGCAGACAGCAAGTGACATAGTATTTCAAGGCGCAGCTTTCCTTCTCGCTAACAGCATTCAAGGCTCCGCTGGCGTGTCCACATTCTCATTGAGTCAGAAGATTTCTTTGGCTTCAACGTCCACTGGTCAAAGTGCCCACGAAAAGAGAACAAAGTTGTTGTTGGCCTTGGGACAAATCTGCTTTGCCCTCCGCAGAGGCAAAGGAAAAAATGCGAGTATACGCTACCACGCCGTTGTTTGGACACTGCTTTGAAGGCTCACTTAATGTCCTACAAACGTGTCTCGGAAGGAGCAGAAAAGCAGCAGAGCTTCTTCAGGCCGCAGGAGGACCAAGTCTGAGCCATATCCATCTGGCTGGCTTGCTCGACGGCTCTCAAAGTTAGAAATACGGCCGGGCAGAGCACTTTCTCTCACACACATGCACGCGCACACACACACACACACACACACACACACACACACACACACACACACACACACACACACACTGCCACAATGGCCTTTTTTGCCTGAACTCAGGTCTTGTCCAACCAGTCAGCTTGCTTGGGGGCCTTGCACGTGTGCACGTCCAGCGTTTCCTTGCAGACCTTGCACTCCACGGCGCAGCACCACTGGAATTTGCACTCGCACTGGTTGAGTTGCTCCACTGTGCTGGTGTCGTAGCCCCGCCCGCAGCACATGACCTCGCATCCGTCGGGGCTGCGCGACGTCTTATTGCACGAGCGCCCGGCGGTGCCGATGGAACCTGGAGAGCAGACACAAATGGCGCTCAATCGCATGTCTTGTTACGTCACAAAAAAAAGGATGGATGGATGGATGGATGGATGGATGGATGGATGGATGGATGGATGGATGGATGGATGGATGGATGGATGGATGGATGGATGGATGGATGGATGGATGGATGGATGGATGGATGGATGGATGGATGGATGGATGGATGGATGGATGGATGGATGGGAAAAAACAAATGTGAGTGCATTCGCTCAATGTGCGCGTGCGAATGTCACCCACGGCAAGATTAGTGCCGCTGTTTGATGAGAGAAGCTCCGTGTTTGCCTTGCCAGCTATGACAACAAGCTCGGCAGCTATGCAGTGTTGGTAGAGTAGCCTGCGCTCGCGCTCGGCCTTTCCCAAGCCACCGCTCCCTTTCAAACTGCACCGTGTGTGTCTGTGTGACGGACGCTGAAATGGACAGTGGAGCGTGACAGACAGACAGACAGACAGACAGACAGACAGACAGACAGACAGACAGACAGGCTCTCACACTCCGAGGCCCAGTCTGCCCTCCGGCCAAGCTTAGGGGACAGACAGACAGACAGACAGACAGACAGACAGACAGACAGACAGACAGACGAGACGGGGCGAGGGGGACTGTGACCAACAAAGAGAAGTGACTTGGTTGCGTGTTGTCGTTTTTTTTAAATTAGCCGCTCGTGGCTGTTGCCAATTCCGCCGGCAAGGTGAGAAAAGAGGGGCACCGAGGACCAACGGACAGACCGAGCGAAGCGAGCGAGGTGTTGACGCCTGAAGCTCGCTCAAGCGTTTCATCCAGTAATGGGCCACGCCTTAGGCTACCAGGAGATGAGCTTCCACGGACGCAGACGCCTTTGCGCGCCATTGCTGTCCGCACGCCAACAAAGATGCTTTACCTGTGGATTTGTCCGGCAGGCAGTAATCGGGGGAGTTCTCAAAGTAGACCAGGTCGTTCTCGGTGGCCTTGCGAAAGGCTCGGTCGGCCACGGCGAAGCCCGTCCCGTCTTGGTTGGTGGTCACCTCGACGGCCCCGTCGTATTTACTTTTCAGGTAGTCGCCGGTCTTTCGGAAGTCCGACGTGGCCATCCAGCACGTCCGCAGCGCGCACGAGCCGCTCACGCCGTGACATTTGCACTCCAGCTTCATGAAGCGCTTGACTGCCTGCAAAAGGCCCGCTCGCGCCGTCAATTTGCGCGCTTTGCAAACGGGTGACGCCAGGTCTGGCCGGGCTCACCCACCGATCGTCCGCAGCGGTTGTTGTGCAGGTTCATGAGCGCCCGTGCGTCGCGGAGCGTCTTCTCTTTGGCGTCGATGAAGGCTTTGGCAAACCTGATCCCGTAGCGGATGTGGTCGCTACAGCCGCCCCAGTTGAATTCTCCTCGCTCGTCCTTGTCTCGACCTCGCTTTTGCGGGTCGCAGCTGCACCTGCTGAGCTCCCCTTGGCTGCAGGCCCGGGTCAGCGCGTAGACCACCCCGGCGGAGGAGATGGCGTAGACCAACGCCGCTTCTCGGCTGCCTGCCGCAGACAGACAGACAGACAGACAAAGGTGGAGAACGAGGGGAAAAGTTTGGCAACCTAGGCCCGGCCGGACAAAGCGGGAGCTAACCTTAACCCGGACAGCAAAGACAAATGTGATGCAACGAGTCACAGCCTTGCTCTGCCAAGCTAACAATGAGTCAGATGTTTACAAACTGTGTTTCTACAGCGTGTACTTTTTGCATTGTTGAGAAGCGAAAGGCAGAAGCAAGAGCCAAGAAGAGTCTGTTGACTTCGCCTGGGCCGAGCGATGGGAGGGAGGGAGGGAGGGAGGGAGGGAGGGAGGGAGGGAGGGCGGGCCGCTTGGGCGGCTGTTTTGTGTGGGAGGCCGGAGGAGGGCATTGCTGCTCATCATTCAAAGCAACGCTGCTCGGCTCTGACAATCACTATGGTTCTGTAAATATTTACAGCTTTATCTATGAAGGGAGCAACGATGCCGCCCGCTGCAAAAGGCTAGGGCAACGATGGCGCCCGCTGCAAAACGCCAGGGCAACAATCCACACCGAAGCATTTGCCTTCAGCTACTTTCCAAACGGTACCTCAGCTCGGGACTTACTTCTGAGCAAGACGCGGCCAAAGACGGTGGGATCGTGTTCCAGTGTGCTGCAGTTCCAGCGATGATGTCTGAACTGGTGCTGGCACTCTCTGATCCACTCCTCGGTCCCCTGGCCGATGGCCCGCATGACGTCCGGGTGGCGCTGGCACAGTTGCCGCTGCTTGTTGACCAAGGCCGGGATGTTGTCGCAGATCACGCGGGCGCCCAGCGCACCCATGTACCTGCGCATGCACGGGTGGTGGCGAAAGCGAGTCAAGTCAAAAGGCGCTGCGCTCACCTCGCAAACAACCGCTACGACCGTGGGGCGCCATCAAAGAGGCAGGCCGGTGGGCTTGGAGCCTTCGCTCGCTCAGTTGCACCCAAACCGGTTGAGCCGCAGTGGCTTGCGCGGTTGGTGGCGGCTTGCCGTCGGCAGGCAGGCAGGCAAGCAGCCGTTGCGCCCGCCCGCCCGCCGCCACGCTGCTCTTTTTGCCAGCGCAGCAGCACGTCTGGGTCGGGGATCGGGGCAAAAGCATGCTTCTTGGACTCCCAAAACACTTGGAGGGAGGGGGGGGGGGAGCCGCGACTCCCCCGCGCACTCGGCTGGGCACCGGGCTCAACGTGTGAAATCTGGCCCAGGGGCCTCCCGTGAGCCCGTCTTATGCAGACCCCCAAAAAGTCTCCTTTGCTTTTCACTGCCTGAGTGAGGCGCGCTTGGGTCGGTGTCCACAAATACCTAGCTGTTTTACGAGGTCCTACAAGAGAGATGATGGAGAGCCCCCCAGAGAAAGAGGGATTAGGCCAGAGGAAGAGCACCAGAGTGCCCGTCAAAGGCCGAGCCGCAACTCATCTTTCATTTCTCCTGTGAGTGGAGAGGACTGGACTGGACTGGACTGGACTTGGGTGGCTTGTAAATCATGCGGCGGGCGTGGGCTGCAAGACACGCTGGCCGGGGTGGGTGAGCGGGAAGGAGGCGGCCTTCCGATTCACTTTTTGCAGATTTTTTTTTTCCCGCAGCCCTGAGAGCAGGCTTCACCTGCCACCACAAAAGCGCCGGTTCCCAAAGTATGAAGCCGCCATTTTGCATCTTTGGCGATTCACTTGACAGATGTTTGGCATCAAGTCCAATATGGGCCAGGCGTCCATTTTTCTTCAAAGGCCGGCGGTTGCCTTGCTCAAGGTTTGCCTTTGCTGTGTGCGTGCGTGCGTTTTTGTACGTTGCGGCGCCGTAGAACAAGATTGTCGCGCACACCTACCGCTATGCTCGGATACATTCGGACACACGGCAAGAACACATATACAACGAGGCCTATTTTGGATGAGCTACTTTTGTTGCCTTGCAAATGTCAACAACAACAACACTACAAAGAATAGCACGGCCTGAATTTCAAGTGCAAAGTTGAGTTATTTTTAAAAAATGTTTTTTTGTAGAACAAGAAAAAGCCACCATTTTCAGACCAGACTTTTTTTTTTTTCATGAGGTCATTTTTCCTGTTGCTTGCTCGCCCATCTGCTTGACGTTTTTGTTACAATATCAATGCGAAATACCATTTGTCTTTTTCCCTTGTTATTCAAATATACAAAAAATGAAACGACTGGCTGCTTGTGCTGTCGTGGCAAAGTGATGATTGCTTCACAAACCTCAAATGCAGACTCGTCGTGATATGATAACAAACTTCACAAGTGAACCAGAAGTAACCTTCACCACAAACTCATTTTTTAAAAAGTAATCTGTTGTAAAAAAAAAAAAAAAAGCAAAGGTTGACTGTTATTTCTGAAAACTTGTGCATGCTTTAGGATTTGACTGCTGAGAGGGGTTCTTATTTCTGAGCCTCCAATTAAGGCACATTGCAAAACCCTAAAAAACGCTATGTACCGTAGAATTGATTCGTCCCCACGCACGATGGCACTTTTTGACTCACCACCATGACGAATCCACTCGTGGGGTGAGCAACAGCAGCAGCAAAACGCACGCCCAGCTGGCAGCAGCGGTTCTGGGATTTTGCCGTGACTTGAACGAGAGTGCCCGGGACCCGCTGCTCCGAGTCTGGGCCAGCCGCCGCGTCCCGCTCAGAATGGTGTCCAAAGCCAGCATGCTTGCCCCGGCGCGCCGAGATGACATGAGATGAGACGAGACGGTTTGAGAGAAGAGTCAGGTGGCCTCATCCAGCGTACGCGTGCATGCCGCCATGTGCGTATGCACGCCACTCGCGTCTCTTGCGCCTTGACCTGAGCGACCGGCGAGCGCACCAGCAAGTGCGTGGCGCCCGCTGCATGTGCTTCTCTGCGCTAACGCCCGCCTATCCTTGTTCGTTCAGGCACCTTCCAGAGGCAACCATCGGCGTCAGCATCGGCAGCCTCATCAATGCGCTCCCGATGGCAGCTGGGGTAAAAAAAAAAAAAAAAAAAAAAAGCCAGTGCACTGCTTCTGTGATAATGCTGGGACCTTTATCGGTGTGGCCGACACACTGACAGAGGTCAGGGGGAAGGAGCGGGAGAGCCAGAGAGCGAGGGGGAGGGCACCCCGCTGACGCCCACTGGAGGCCAGGGGCTTTGACTGTGGGAGGGACGGAGGGAGGGCGGGAGGGAGGGACGCAACAGGGGAGACGGCGTGCGTGCGTGCGTGCGTGCGTGCGTGCGTGCGTGCGTGCGTGCGTGCGTGCGTGCGTGCGTGCGTGCGTGCGTGCGTGCGTGCGTGCGTGCGTGCGTGCGTGCGTGCGTGGCTTTGGCCCAGTTAAACAACCTGATTCAAGGCAATACCTTTGATTTAGGTAGGTGTGGGTAATAAGACAAGAGGATACATGTCTTGTGGAATCCAACAATTTGATCTTCTAGGACTCCGGTCCACGAGCGAGACTGCTGTGCTGCCTTTGCGACCTCAGCTGGGTGATCTGTGCCCTCCCTGCGCTGGTCCGACAGGCAAGAGCTCGCCACGCAAGCTTGGCTCTCTGCTCGCCACGCAAGCTTGGCTCTCTGCTCGCCACGCAAGCTTGGCTATCTGCTCGCCACGCAAGCTTGGCTCTCTGCTCGCCTGGCCCGGCAGCCCGCCGCACGCTCTCCGTTGCGGCGCTTTCACAAAGCCCTTCTTTAGCTTGAAATTCCTTTCAGCTTTTTTGCTGGTGCGGCGCCCTAAGAACAATCTACACATACGGAGCCATATCGTCCATTGGATCGGCGCCGTCTTCCTAAATACGAACCACGTGTGTACAAGGCAGACGGCCGGGTTGACTTCTGAGCCAAAGAGGAGCCACACGCACGCGCACTTGATTATAACAGGACTGAGGCCCCGCTTAAAGCCAGGGCCGTCTTGGCTCAGGTGGTCCCGGGATGCATTCGAGTCATTCGGACCACGGCTTAAAGAGCGCGGAGGATGGGCCGACGGCCTCGTAGCCGTAACGTCCGCAACGTCCTGTCCTCCTTCAAGCAACATCTGTCTCTGGGCTCACGGTGAGCTCGCTGCTTTAAACAGGCTCCAAACATCCAGCCAATCTTTTTTTTCCTCTCTCGCTGGCATCGTCACAGAATTTCCGTCCGACTGGAGATTTGTTGGCGTGAAATCGTAAATCGCACGCAATCCTGGGTCATAGGCACGGCGCGAGCGCAAAGGCTCCGATCCGACTGCAACCCGTAGACGTGCATCGGCGCAATGCGGCAACGTAACGCTGCGCCGACAAATACGACCTCGTCCTCTGGGGACAGAGGAGCCAGTCTCTTTACACGCCGAGTGCGTGGCAACACCAGCAACAATTTATTGGTGAGGAACGTTAGATCTGGCCTGCCAGTCCAGAAGCCTGAGGAATGATTGGCCGCCTCTCAGAGGAGGTGTCGGAGCCGAATGAAGGATGGATGCACGGAGCCACGTGCACGCAAGCGCTCGTAAAGATGCCAGGCACGGCGAGCCTTTTCGGACAGCGACCCGGTTTGTCCGGCCACGGCAAGCAAGACGCCATTGGAAATGGAAAGCGGCGGTAGCGGGCGGCGGTAGCGGGCGGCAGCGGGCGGCAGCGGGCGGCTTTAATTCAAGAGCCTCTGTAAGACACTCAATGGCCTTTACCGTACGGGAATGACGAGCTCGCCGTTGTCCAAATAAAAGAAGCGCTGGCTAAAGTTGCTTTCATGCGAAGGCCCGCACCAACATCCCAAGCTGCACTGGGTGAAAGCAAAAGTTGAATCATTGGGTCACTTGCTACGAATGATACAAATATTCTCTGACCTTTTGTGTTTGACAACAAACTTGAACCGGGAGCTTAGAGACTCTTTTTGGAAAAAAAAAAAAAAAAAAAATCACTTGGAGGCGGACAACAAGCACACAACGGTGGGTTATCTTAGTCAGAGAGGGAAGGAAGCGCTGACTGAGCGCTTCTGTTCTTGGACGTTCTTTCATTGCCATTGCTTGTTGCAGCACCACCTGCCTGCCATCATTTGAAAGTTGCAACCCAAAAATGATCTGAGGCGAATCACGTCTCGTGTCACGTCTGTCACCGCCGCCGGAGCCTTCTTCTGTAAAGGCTGCTTGCTTTGGATTCAACATCCAGCTGGATGTATTCACGCTGCGTGATCGACGTTGCTACTGCACTTGCTCTTTGGGTTGTGCGTTTGTGAGACTTGAGGCTGAGTGTGGCGTGTGTGTGTGTGTGCGTGCGTGCGTGCGTGCGTGCGTGCGTGCGTGCGTGCGTGCGTGTGGCGTGTGTGCGTGGTCTCAGGCAGGTTGCAGGCAGGTTGCAGGCAGGCCACCTATGAAGTGTGAGCCAAAAGCCTGTGAGCAGGAGCCAACTCAGTCACACACATTGGCTTTGTATTAACACTCTGGCTCGACTGGGCAACTGCGCCCCTTCTCTTGCCGCCAGAGAATGTCTTCTCCGCGCGGAACCTGCCGTCCGAACAAGTGCGAGTCTCGGGCACGACGGCCTTTTCATTGAATTTGAGGCCGTTGCCAAAGTGGGGGCAGCTGCGGCTTTGTGCACTTTTGCGTCCACGCTGATAGGCAGATAGTGTCAGCGTGTCAGCGTGTCAGCGTGTCAGCGTGTCAGCGTGTCAGCGTGTCAGCGTGTCAGCGTGTCAGCGTGTCGGCTACACGCTACACGCGGAGATCTTATTAGAGGGAGCGCAATAGAGAAATGGGTGGCGATTTGGACAGTAAGCTCCCCAGAGGGAGCTGCAGCTGGCTCCTGTTAGCCACAGGCGTATAGAAATCAAAGGCACGCATGCACTGGGAGGTACGGGAATCTCACCTGGCGGCCACCCGCTCTGGCTTCCGAACCCGGCGGACAAAAAGCGGCTCGGACAGACTTGGATTCAGCCAAGAGCCGAATGTGACATGCATTTTCAAATCATCTGCGCGAGCGTGTGCCGCGGAGTTGCTAGCCAAATTGGCGCTCACGCCTTCGCTCTGTTATCAGCGCCTCAAATTCTGGCCGTAATTACGCTCAAACACAAAGATGGTGGCAAAATCACATTGAAGGCAATTTTGCACGCTCGGTCGGAGGAGGCGCCGCAACTTTCTGCTCCAAATGTCGGTGAGGTCAAAGCTTGCTCATCCTGGCCAACAGGGCATGTCTGAAAGAAGCCCCGTGAAGATCCCTCCCGCTAGGCTTCAATTTCCTGCCATCTTCTGTCTCCACTTCAGCTCGGCGGGCGCTTCAATGGCTTCCCGTCGACGCCGAGCTTTTCTGGCAAATGGACCACTTAGCTGCTGGCTAAGTGAGGACACAAGTGTTCCTTGCAGCATGGTTGACACCCCGCTTGAACTGGGATTGCCCCGTGCAGTGGAACGAGACCAGCAGAGACTGGCATGTCCTTGGCAGGAGAACTTCCCTCCCTCCCTCCCATCACCCACTGTCAAGAGTGAATTGTTGCCCACGTGTTGGTCAAGAGTGATTTGTTGCGTCTGGCTGGCTGGCTAGCTATCAATCAGCCAAGACACGGAGCCATGATGTTATGATTGGGAGTGGACTTTGTGATACGTTGCAAACAACGTCTAGAATTTGAAAGGAAGTTGGTTTTATGAGAAGATGATGTTCCTCACAAAGATTAAAAAAGGCGCTCCTGTCCTGTGGCCGTGACTCATCGTCCGAGAAGTAAACACACTCCAGTAAAATAATCATTTTAATCAATACAAAGTACGTACTATATAGTGCGCCTCTGCGGCCGGACTCCACTCTGTAGTGTCTCTTTCTTCCGAAGCCATAATACAATGCACTGTGAAAAAAATCCATCAAGCAGCAAGGGCGTGAAAGGTGAACCGTGATACAGTGAGGGATTACTGCATTTCTGTCTAAAAAATAATTCAAGGGTGTGGTCAGATCACAGAGTGATACTATTTCAAACAACAAACCTAAAGAATTCAGTGGTGAAAGTATTTGTAGATGACTAAATTATAAAAAATAATTCAAGTGTGTGGTCAGATCACAGAGTGATACTATTTCAAACAACAAACCTAAAGAATTCAGTGGTGAAAGTATTTGTAGATGACGAAATGATATTTGTTTTGTATGAAGTCTTACCTATATTGGTCTGTAAGCCATCCGGAGGGTGGCGGTAATGCGCTGTAGTCGGCGTCGGCCGTTAAATGACAACGAAGAAGAAGCCGAGCGAGCCCGGTAAGCGGAAGTACGTCCAATTTGTGCGACACCGAGCGGAAGTGGACGCCCGGCGTTGGGTCACATTGGAAACGCTCTTCGGAGTCATCGATCGTTTGAGGTAAAGTCAATTCTTCGGTGCTCAACTGCTACAGTAGAAGCGCTCGCCTACGCTTTCGCTCGAAAAGAGAAGAGCACTTTCTCTCTCGCCAGCGTCCTTTGTTAGCGCGTTAGCATTAGCTTGCACGTCTCGTGAAATTGGGCGAAATGAGCGCCCTCAACTTGAGGTGAGCTCCATCGGTGTACCCAAAGGCAAGACGTCGCCGCATAAAACCAGACTTTGACGCGTCCATTTTGTTTTGTTTGTGACGCTACGAGACGTCAAGAGAATGTTGTTCGATGTTGCGAGCGAGCGAGCGAGCGTGTACGTAACGATAGGACATTGGCATGGCAGCCCACTCCTGATACTTGCCAGGCAGACTGTCGATGCTCTCCGAACGATGTTGACGTCCAAACTCCTCCCTAAGCCGCCGCATTAAACCAGACTTTGACGCGTCCATTTTGTTTGGTTTGTGACGCTACGAGACGTCAAGAGAATGTTGTTCGATGTTGCGAGCGAGCGAGCGTGCACGTAACGATGAGCATTCCACAGGACATTGGCATGGCAACCCACTCCTGATACTTGACAGGCAGACTGTCGATGCTCTCCGAACGATGTTGACGTCCAAACTCCTCCCTCGTCTTCGTCTGCTGCACAGGACAATTTGTAAGTATGAAGGGCGTGCGTTTGCTGCGCTGCACCCACCGCATGTGTGCATATTCATGCGGCATTTATTTGGTAATATCGCCAATCACGATCAGACGGGGTTTTTGCACGCTTACCGCCATGCTCTAAGATGCCGGGCGGTCAGCCGGCCGTCAGAGTAGCAATTTGTGGGGAGTATCTTCAACACGTCGCCCGAGAGACTCACTTTGTATGAAAGTCCTTGCTTCTTTGTGTGTTGATTGTTGTGAAATGGATTTCAAATATTGAGCGATCATCTTGTGACTTCTGTAGCTAACCAACTGTATTCTGATGCGTCTAGTTTGCCACGGAGATGTCGCAAGTGGCCGCGCGCAGCCGGCACTTGCGGCGTCCGGCCGCCCCCTCGACAGCAGGGCGGCGCGTTACACCACAGCGGCCGACAACCGCCATCCGCCTCGATGGCTCCGAGCGGAGCCGGAGGCGGACGAGATGCTGGTACCCCGTAAGCTGTGCGTGAGTCCTCTGGAAACGTGGCTCTCGCTGCGCTACTCTCTTCCTCCCCTGCCGCAGCGGGAGCTGCCCGCTCTTGAGGAGGATGTCGATGCGCCCGCGCCCCTCGCTTGCAAAAATGTCCTGGAGATCCGGCGCCGCAAAATGAACCGGCACAAGTACAAGAAGCTGTTGAAACGGACCAAATTCCTCAGGAGGAGAGTGCGGGAAAGCAGGGGCAGAAAGAAGCAGGTACGTTCTGCCAGTCCAGATCGGTTCGCTTGACGGCAAAAAGCTTTGGGGCTCTTCTCGATTTCATCGGGGGAAATAAAAATTCACCCGAATCCAACCGTGTTATGTGAAAGAATTTTTGGGTGGAGAAATTTAAAGAAGTTTGTCTTGTTTGTGCAGAAACGTTTTGAGAAGGACCTGAAACGGATTTGGATGCGCGCTGGGCTGAAGAAGGCGCCAGAGGGATGGAACACACCCAAGCTCTTCATTAGACAACACGGAAACCGAAGAAACTGAGACCCTTTTGACCTCACGCGAGATGAGCAACTTGCTCCCCGTGGTCCCTGATGTGTTGTTTTCATCATCGTCATGATTTGAAATCAAATCACAAGGGCAATCAGTCTGCTCTTGTTGCGGTCTTTGTTGAACACCGGGAGCAGTTCATCTTCGATGCTGTAGGTGGCACTGTCGCCAAGCGAAGAATGCCCACCGCAATGACTACAACTCCCTCCCACCCGCCCTCTTTCTTTCTGCGGTCTAGACATTCTTGCTGGGAGAATTAAAGTGATGAAACACGTGTGAACGTGTGATTGTTCAAAAGTAAGGGGGGGGGGGGGATCGCTGTCAACCAGCCTGGTTCGCAGCAAAAGGAGAAAGCAAGCATCCCCCGCGCGTGAGTTTATCCCCGGTGTTGGGTTTCAGGGACTGCGGGGCGGGGCGTCTGCCGACTGCGCGTCGGCAACCCATCCAGACGTCCATCCATCCACCCACTCAGACGACCAAAACAAGTACCGCACCGCAGTCGCTCAGTGGTGACCTACTTGATAGTTGCTAACTTTTGTCCCATCCGAGGCAGACATGCGCGTCGTCTTTGTGACTCTGCTGCCAGGTAAGCTTGTTGTTGTTCTTTCAAAAGAATGGGTTAGGCTTAGTCACATTCCGTTCATCCACCGACCGTATTTTGCTCTGGAAAGATGCTCAAGCTTTGTTTGGAAACACACTTGCGCTTAAGAATGTGCCTTTGCGAACAACCACCGCGCCTAAAAAAGTTTCTGCCTCGCGAAAACTATGCCCAATGTTTATGTCGCCGTTAGTTTTTACTAAATAAATTAACTGGGTCAGCGGTACTCCAATCCGAAAGTTCTTGAGATGGCAGGGGGAGAAAAAAAACCAAGACTGGTCGTGAAAGGCACGTTGCCAAGAAACATGAGTCGCCTTGGCCTGGGTTTTTTTTTTTTTTTTTTCCTGCTATGGTTTTGGCCCAATGTGTTTCTTGTTAACTTTGGTGTGAGCAGATGGAGGAGTCAGCGTTTTTCAGCAGCCTCCTCATTCAAATGCGCGCGTCACTAACGAGCCTTTCTCAGCGGGAGGATTTCATGATCGGGTCATAATTGAGCACTTCAAAGAGACCTGCACAACACTGGGTTAGTGTTTAAGCAAAAAAAAAAAGTTGCAAAAAGTTCACGTCAGCCAAATAAGGTACGGTAGGGCTCGTAAGTGATTGTAAATATATGTAGGTGGTAAATATGGGACCTCGGCAAAATGGCTGATGTCACGGAAAGTGCATACCTTGGCAGCCAGCTTGTTTTTTGGTTTCGCCTAAAGCCACAGAAATGGTCTCATTTTTGTAGCTTTCGTCACCTTTTCTTTGTGCTTCGGGGTTGAGCCTCACTTAAGGTTGCACCAATCTTACAACAAAACCACTTGAAACGGATGTAACAGCAAGACTAATTACCCTCTTTTTGTCCATTTCAGTTGTCGTCGTGCTCTTCCCGCCAGTAGGTAAAGTGTTTTTTTGTTGTTGTTGTTTTTGCCGACAGCTTCCGTTTGTAACCAGCGTCGCTGCGTTTGGCTAAGGCGCGTGTGTGTGTGTGTGTGTGTGTTTCCGACACCAGCGTGGGCTCAGGGGAGCGACAACGGCAGGCCGCTCCAAGCCAAGAACATCACGCTGGCCGTCGGCAGCCGGGCCGTCCTGCCTTGCCACAGCCCTCGCGCGCTGTGGACCCAGGACAGACTGAGGGACCGCCAGAGGGTGGTGCACTGGGACGTGATCCGCAACACGCCCAAATACTCGGTGGAGCGCCTCCTGGATATGTCCCCCGGCGCCCGGCCGAGGCTCTACAACAGCGCCAACAAGGGGCGCCTTTCCATACCGGGCTCGGCGTTCAAAGACGGCAACTTCTCCCTCGTCATCACCAGTAAGACTCGCCGAGCTGTTTAAAACGTGGGCTCGTGAGCTAATATGGCAGCCGATTGCCCTCGATCGACTCTTGTCGTTGCAATGATGGAAAAGCGGTTTGGAGGCCAAGCCTACACGCCGGTTACAGAACAAGCATGTTTTCACTCAGACGCCTCTCTCGCGTTTCTTCCGCCAGATGTGGTGCAGAGTGACCGAGGAGTGTACACGTGTAATCTGCACCATCACTACTGCCAGAATCAACAGTCTGTTTGCATTCAGCTTAACGTGACCAAGTCAGGTGAGTGTCGGTTGTGAGGCTACACCCTTAACAAGGCTGGGACAAGTCCAAAAAACAAAACAAATAACCCAAACCAAGCAAGTGGGTCCAATTGAAGACGTTCCAGCCAGCGCTTTGAAGGGCGTAGCTTGACCAGGGCGCGTCGCTTGACGCGTCGCTTGACCAGGGCGCGTCGCTTGACCAGGGCGCGTCGCTTGACCGGGGCGCGTCTTGCAGCTCTCAGGCAGAAGGCTTACTGGGACGGAGAGAAGACGGTGCTGGTGGCCTTGCTGGGCAGCTCGCTGGTGCTGCCGTGCGTCAACCGCCACCCCCTGTGGAGGGACGGGCTCCAGGAGGGCCAGCAGCAGGTGGTCCACTGGGACTTCCAGCCCCCGGGCGTGCGTCCCGACAGAGCCGAGCGCCTGGTGGACCTCTACGCTTCGGGAGAGCGGCGGGATTACGGGCCGCTGGTGGCCCACAACAAGATGAGCGTGGCCGACGACGCCTTTCGCCTCGGCGACTTCTCGCTGTCCATTTCCGACTTGCGGCCGCTCGATCGAGGCCTCTACTCCTGCCACCTGCACCACCACTACTGCGGCCTGCACGAGAGACGCGTCTTTCGACTCACCGTGGTACCTTGGCTAGCCACAGAGCCCTCCGCGGCTTCCGAGGCCTTCCCCAACGACCGACCGGAACCAAGTAAGCCCGTGGCAACTCAAAGAGCCTGACGAGTCACTTTTGAGAATCGTGTCTGGAAACGCGCGCGCAAACACTGAAAGGCGATGCGACGCGACAGATACTTGGCTCCACTTCTGTGAAGGTCCGTGACGCCAATTCTGATTTTCACGACGGACGGGGCAAGCCGCACTGCACAAATGGGCCGACTCGGATTCTCTAAAGGGAACGAGAAGGGGCGCTTTGAGTGGCAAAGATTGTGGCCTCTCCCACAGCGGAGCAGCCCTCCCGCTCTCAGATCCGCCAAATTGTCACCATCGTGGGATTGATGCCGCTCTCAAAAGTACCTTAAACTGTTTTGCGGTGGTTGGGGGAGAAAAAGCTTTGACAGCGGCTTTGTGTCCTTTGCCGTTCATTCAATTTGGCAAGGTTGTCTTGTCTTCGGTGTGACCGTCTGCAGCTTTTTCTTGTGAGGAAGGTTGACCACGCTTGTTGGTTGCTTCCAAAGCCCAGCTGTGAGCAGCTGTGTCCTGCGGGGGCGGGAGCATACCGGATGCGCTCAGAGTCCAGCATGCAGTTTCTCCAATGGCTTTGCCTTGGCTCCAATTCTTATTGAAATGATTGGCGCCCCGCCCCGACTGCACTTTGACGCCAACCTAGTAGTCAACGCGGACGAGGGCCGAGTGTGCGTTCCAAACGCATGAGAGCTCGCTGTCACGACAAAGTCCCTCTTGGACCATACGTTCTATTGACCTCTTTTGCTACTGCCTTCCACCAACGTAGAAAACGGTGAATCAAAAAGCGACAGGCAGACAGGGCACATGAGAGAATTTGTCCCTTCTCGCACTTTTCCTCTCGGCTGTGGTCAGCCTGTCCTTTTTTTTTCCCCCTGGAGGAGGGAAAAAATGGGTCTGGAAGTCATTACTGGCGACATGAATCCCGTGCGCTTTACTTTTCCTCTCTCTGACTTTGAAAAAGGAGAAATGGACAAGAAGAATCCTTGAAGGGGTTAAGTCACCCTTTTGTTTTGTTTCCACGCGGCGGGCCCGCGATATTCCGGAAGGATCGGTCGGGACCAGCGTCTGAAGCAGGCATTGCGCCGATCCACCCGTCGCAACTCAAGTATTGACGTCTCGTCGTATCTTCGCAGGAATCAAAGACGTTGACAGTCCTCATGTGGTCAACGTCATCCTCCCGGAGCATCGGAGCCACGTGGTTCAGCACGTGGGCTACTTCCTGGCGGCCTTCCTGCTTCTGGCCTTCGTCGGCGTCGCAATCCTCGCGCTGACTCGTCGGCGCAAAAAGAGAGGTGTCCTGTTTAGTTAGCGGCTAGCGTACGGCGCCAAACACCCTTTTGATTCTTTTGACGTTCCTTGCAGGCCTGGCACACCACCTGCGCAGATATGACGAGTAAGAGCTACGCAAAAGCAAATGTTGGTCAATGCCATTTGCATTTGCGGGGGAGAAAAACTCCTTTATGTCTTTGCAGGAGAAACGTCATCTATGAAGGTGAACGCTCGTCGGACTGCACGGAGCTGAAGAGCCGCGACCCAGAGCCGTCGAGTTCAGGTAGTAGATTGCATCCACTCTGCCAACGTGGAAAAGGAAACTCCTGACTTTGTGTGTGTGTGTGTGTGTGTGTGTGTGTGTGTGTGTGTGTTGATACTCGCATGCTGCACAGATTACAAAAACAACCTCCTGAAAGAGCGAGACATGAGCAAAGACTGCAACAAGGGTAAGCGGCCAGAGGAGGCCGAGCAGTTGGCTTGCCACACGAATTAACGTGCGTGTGCGTTCTGTCCTCATGCAGACTTTGATGGCAAGCTGTGGAAGTGAGGAGCTCGGGACACGCTGCTGCTGCTGCTGCTGGCAGGACCAGAGCAAACGCCGCCCGCCGCTCAAGGGGGACCAAATGACAACCGAGCAACACGGCACGTAGCTTTGACTTTTTTTGTTTGATTTGATCGCGTGTATTCCTGAAAATTACAGTCACTTTTATTTGCCATTTGGAGGTGGCATCCCCCCCCCCCCGCCAAATGTTTTCTTGGTTTTCTGGCATGGTTTAGGTGTAATGTGCATGCATACGGCACTCAAAGGTCTTTTCATATGGCAATAGTTGCTTTTGCACCCTTTGTTTTTTGTTGCATAAATTCTGCTGTATTGTTATTTGCAAACCAATGTTCACTGTATACGGACAAAGTCGCCAAATGTTGTGGCACATTACTTTCCTAACTTGTTTTTATATTTCTAAATTTCTTTCCAATGTGTAAACACCCCCCCACACACACACACACACACACAAAAAAAAACAATAGCAAACCATAGACTCTTGGAATCAGTTTATCCAAACAATGACAGTGTTAATAAATAAATACAAAAGATACAAAGAAAGCTTGGGGTGAAAAATCCATAACTGCAAGTCGTGTTATCTGAACACGACTTGCGGCAACATGACAATGACTTTGAAAACTGATCATTTTCACCAATGAATCATTACAGAACATTTGGGGGTGGGGGCATTTTTTATTTCCTGTGAAAACTAAATCCCAGTCACCAGACACCGGGGCTAGGGGGGGATGTCTGGAGTGCAGTTAAGCTCCGCCGGCATTTTATCTCATAGTCTGAAAACTATTTTGAACCTCACACACATGTATTTGGTAGGAAGATTTGAAATAGAAATCGACGAAAAGGCATGAACGAGGGCGTGGTGGTGTCAAACGATTGACAAGTGAAGGTCGTCCACTCGTCCACACCCAATATGGCGGCGACGCGGGCGTACCAAGGCGGCGCCCGCGTCTCACCGCTCTTCCGCCGCCGCCGCCTCGCGTGCACAACCAGTTCCCGAAAGCGCCACTCGGTGGCAGCAGCGCGTCGCCAGCGAAGCGAGCAAACGTTCCTCCCAGCAGCGAATGGCAAGGATGTGGATGTGGATGTGGACGGTCCCTTCCTGTTTTACAGCCCGCGGTGGAGCAGAAAGACGGCGAACATGTCGGAGTCCACGCGGGGCTCGTCCCCGAAGCGGACGCTCGTTTACTAGCGCGTGCTGCTCGTTCTGCTGCTAAGCGGAGCAGAGGCAGCGGCGGCAGCCCGCAGTTGTTGCCGTTCTCTTGCGGTGTGCCTCTGTCAATGCTCGCCCTCCTCTCGGTCTCATGGCGGAGACCAAAATCATTTATCACATCGACGAGGAGGAGACTCCCTATCTGGTCAAATTGGCCGTTTCTCCGGACAAAGTCACCTTAGCTGATTTCAAAAATGTGCTCAGCAACCGACCCGTGCACAGCTACAAATTCTTCTTCAAATCGATGGACCAGGATTTCGGGTGAGTGTCGTTGTGCTTGTTGTTGTGCCGATTGTCTTATTGCCGGGAGCAGCGCGTGCGTGCGGGCGGGCGCGCGCGCGTGTTCGCACGCTTCCTGGCACCTGCTCGTTATTCCCGGCCGGCCGGCCGGCCGGCCGGCCGGCGCTCCGGTGCGCCGCGGAAGAGCCAGGGAGACGAGTGTTCGAGCTCAGACCAGATCCGTCCGGTGGCCTCCGAATCGCTCGCGCGCACGCGCGTACGTCGCACGCGCGCCCACACTCACGTTCGTTGCGGCGTCATGTCTGCAGGTGAACAGTCGGCTTCCTTATTATTCTGCTTTGTGTCGCGATTGATTTGATCCGTCAATCTTGAATGTGTTCCATGGCCGCTCCGTAAAATGTCGATTCTCACGAGCCGTATCAAACATTCCGTCTTTCATTTGAACGGACTGCATTCTCTCTCGCCGTGATCATGTCTGCATTGGCTGGCTGGCGGGCTGGCAGGCTGGCACTTGGCGTCCACAAGAGTGAGCGCGGCGCGGCGCGGCGACTAATATTAGACCGCCCGTATTGTCATTGGACTGGACTAGCAGCCCGTAGCGGTTGTCTCCAAAAACATTGACGTTTGCTTTGTCGCACACGGAATTGTCCTCGGGCGTGAGTGCCCTGCCATTGACTGGCGACCAGTCCGGTGTGTACTGCCACCCAAAGGGGTCGCTTCCAACTCATCCGTGACCCGAAACAGGAATGATGCCTTCTTTTGGCTCGTCTCTCCTTTCAAACAGCATCCCTCCCGAATGGTCCGCCAAGCCCCGATAAGAAATGTATTTTGCAAAAAGTCAGTAGTCAAAAGCATGCTCTCTCAAACGTTGTCAACTAGAATTCATGAGAAATGTGTTGCAGGCAAAAATCACTCCATTCGTTCAAAACCACGCCTTGGGTGCACGCAGAGGCTACGGTAATGTGCGATGTCCACTTTTCCTTTCAATCCGACAATAGCACCAGGAAAGCCATCTGAAAGCGATGTAACGTTTGGATTGACGCCGAGCGGCCTGGTTCTGATGGACGAGCGGCCAGGTTGCCGTGGCTGAGCAGCCCAGTTCCCACGGCCGGGCGGCCCGGTTCTGATGGCCGAGCAGCCTGGTTGCGACGGCCGAGCGGCCCGGCCCGGTTCGGATCACGGCCAACGGCGCTGTTCTGATGGCGGCGGCGGCGGCGCGTGCTGTTGTTTATCTGAGGGCCTCCAGCGCTTTTTGGGCAAGTGCCATCCAGAGGCGTCAGAGGCTCTCTCTCGAACGGAGGCCGCTCCGAGCGCATTCGGGCCTCTGAGAATGCTGGGACGGTGCGGCGTCTGACGCCGTCCGGCGACTGAAAGGAGAGGGCGGCAGGCTGCCGAGCCAAGGAGGAGAAGCGCAAACGGGTTGCACTCGCAGACGCCGTTTGAAATGGAAATGAGCATCCGGTGGACGCGCTGCAGCCATTTTCTCCCGGCGCCATTTTTCTCAGCGCTTTGAGGAAGGCTTCCGCAGACTGGAATCGAGGCTTCGCTGAACTCGCTGCGCTGATTTGCGCCCGATTCGTAGCGGACGCTGTCCACGTTTCACTATCCGAGGCCCGTCGAGCCTCACTGATCCGTTACAAGCGCTACTCGTCACAGATTCACGATAAGTCTCCGCTCCGACAGCAAATTTGGACCTTAGCAGAAATTCCCACGCGGACCTGTCAATCATTGACACCGTTCCGGTAAGAGGAAGCGACTTGCCGCAGCAAGTCATCAGCTTTGCCGTTGACCTTTGTCCTGGCGGGTTAACCGCAAGGACAGAACCTTTTTGCGTGGGGCCGGCCGGCCGTCCGTCCAAGGTGCCAGCGCACGTCGTTCGACGGCTCCAGGTTCTTTTTATCCTCATGTATCGAACAAAATCGAGTGGCTACGCTGATGGAGCTGTCTTTCAATGACATCATCCTCGTTCCAGATGCTCAGGCGGGCGCGGCCCTTTATCCATTCACGCTTAATCCGGCCGGCTCGTTTGCAAATCTCTGAGTCAAGTCGTGTCAATTACAATCCTTGATTCACCCGATAGATGTCATTTTGAGGAAAAAGAACTGATTGGCCACACAGAAGGCCCGCTTCTCTCAAATCTGTCGAAACGAGCCGGCTCCTCTCCTTTGCCGAGACAACGGGAGGAGACGGGATGACGATGGCGCCGCCCGAAGTGAAAGGCCGCTTTCAAGGGTGCGCACAGGAAACGGGCCAATATTCTTGCCACTCGCACACAGTTTTGCAGTGACATTTTTTGTTTTTCGCTCTCGGCACCTTTCACTCCCGGAGCAGGTGTGCGGCGGTGGCGGCGGCGGTGGCGGCGCCCTGACCTTGTGCTTCTTTGCCCCTCCGTAGGGTCGTCAAAGAGGAGATTTCCGACGACAACGCCAAGCTGCCTTGCTTCAACGGCAGGGTGGTGTCCTGGGTAAGTCTGACGATATGCAAATGCGGGCACCGCAATGCAAACGAGGACGCCGCGATGCAAATGCGGCTCAGCTCCACTCCAAGTGCGTTTAGGTTGGGCTGCTTCATTAGATCCATGTGAGACCTTGGCGCCGCCGCCGCCACAACCTATATTTGTCCCTCCCTCTCTTGCTTGTCATGAGCGGCGTGTTTAGTGTCGCGTCATCTTCACCTGTCAAAGCAATGAGCATGTTGATGCGTTTAAAGACGCTCACGCTTCATCTGACGCACGCACGCGCACGCACACACACGCACGCCCACACACACACACGACTACTGTCGAATTGCTGCTTTGCGTTCGTCCGCTAGTTGGTGCTGGCGGAGAGCGCTCACTCTGATGGAGGATCCCAGTGCACAGAGAGCAACCCGGAGCTGCTGCCGCCTCCTCTGGAAAGAACCGGCGGCATCGGTGACTCCCGGCCCCCTTCCTTCCAGTGAGTAGGCCCGTCCGTCACCCACCGCTTGTCGTGTATGCGCAATGGCGTCCTTTTTACCGCGCAGAGATGTATGTACGGTGGGAGGGAGGGAGGGAGGGAGGGAGGGAGGGAGGGGAAGAAGCTGCTCGGCGCCGATGCGTGAACGTGCCGCGTACGTGCCAGGGGTCAACTGTGCTCCAGGGCCGCTTTTTGATCCCTCGCTGGGCTCCTCTTTGTACAAATGCAGTTGCGGTGCTCATCTTCATCTGCAGCCAGTCATTGAGTAGCATTCATCACTGCCACATGGAAAAGGAAAGAAAAGAGAAAAGAAAAGGAAAAAATGCCGTGACATGACCGGGTACTCCTCTTCCCAAAATAGACCTTTTTGTTTGGGGGGGTGGGAAAATAGGGCTATTTTGAGAACATTTTTTCCCCCGAACGTTTTTTCAAGATAAAAGCCGACTCGGTTTTTTCATTTGAGGGCGTGACAGAAGGATGCCAAACGATGGGAAAGAAAGTTAGGCGCCCGTATGAAGAGAGGCCTGCCTCCGTGTCCCCGTGTGGGAGGGGCATTTGACATTCGCTCCTTCAAATGAGGTCTTTGTAATTCCTCCACCATGTTGCACTTCACCTCCAGCGGCGTGGCCAAAATGCAGCCCAGCGTACGCAACCCAGAATCCAGGTGATGCCATAGAAATGTGGAAGGCCCGCCCCGCCATGGTGGGTGGGGCACGTGGGAAAGGAGGGCGAAGCGTGCAGTCAGTCAGTCAGTCAGTCAGTCAGTCAGTCAGTCAGTCAGTCAGTCAGTCAGTCAGTCAGTCAGGCAGCTTCCCGGCCACCGCATGCAGTCTGCGGTCAGGAAGCTGGCTGGCCGGCCGGCCGGCTGGCTGGCCGGCCCGCCACCGCATGCGGGCCCCTCTCAAGTCACCAGCCCTTGGAATGGTTTTCTCTCCTTTGCGCCCCGATTGCCGTCATCCTTGGCACACGCCGGAGCATTCCCTAGGCAGCCCGATGAGCAATACCTGGAGAATATGGCGCCGAATATAGCCCGTTGTTGCCATGGCAGGCCCGACCGAGACTCTATATTGAGAACAAGCAATAAATGTCCTGAGCGAGCGGTAGTCTTAATCCTGCCTTTGACTCGAGATTGCTCTCTGCTGGCCTGTCCGAACATCATCTTGTCCTCCCGATTTGATTGTTCCCAGCCAGCTGGCGTTCGGACGACTGCCTCCATGCGGTGCAATGTGACAGTGCACAGACCTTCGCACGATGATCCCCCCCCCCCCCAGCCTTTTTTCTTTTCCTCTTTTAGTCAGCAGAGCAAATGATGAAATGAAGCTCATCCTCGTTGTAGCCTGCCTCTCCCGCTCTCCCTAAATATGATGACCGCTTCATTCGCCTTTTGTGCCTTATATACGGCATTCCACGGTAGAGGAGCTTGTGCAGGTTGCTAATCCCGATGAGCACACATGAAAAGCAGTCATCTCCGATTCCCAAGAGGGAGGGGGCAGACATTTGAAAAAAGGGCTGGGGGGGATGGGGGTGCATTTGTTCACAGCTGCAGTTTTTTAGCCTCGAATCACGTCGCTCCAGATCTGGAAGCTGCCGTAGCCTCACGGCCGGCGGCCAGATGCGGCTCGTAGTCCTGAGCCCCGCTCGACGTTGCGACGTGACGTGCGTCTCGCCGGCGGCGGCCATCTTGGGCTCACGGCCGCCCGTCCTCGCCGAGCGTTAACTCGCGTTATGCGTGCTTGCGGAAGAAACACCTTTGCCAAAGCGGACGCGCGGCTTCGGCAAAGCCCCTCGACCCATAAGCCTCTCTGACAGAATAACAATTCCCGCAGACCCCCCCCGTCTTCACTTTGAAAGCGGAAGCCTCCGATCGGCCTTTCCACGAGTCTATCCGGCCTGACTTTTGGTCACCCCGGAAAAGGCGTCACCTTTCGGCCGGAGCCGGTTCATTTGAAAGGCGTACCTCATATTACGTGCAGATCCACAAATGTTGCCATTCTGCTGCCAACCGGACTTCTTCCCGATCGCAGTGCCAACGCGGTGAGCAGTCGCGACGGCCCGGATCCCGAGACGGGCACCGAGTCCCTCCTCAGTCACCGGCGTGAGCGAGAAAGGGAGCGCGCGCGGAGGAGAGCTCGGGAAACCCAGCGTAAGTATACGACAAACCGGAGCGACGCGGACCCGGGCGAGCGTTCGCTATTTGGGAGGCGCGGCACGGCGCGGTCTCTCGGCCAGGCGCTCTCAACGCCCACCCGTCTCCCGCTCGTTCCCAGTCCCTCGCATCAACGGTCACAGCAAATCGGAGCGCGCGGCCAGGGACT
Source organism: Syngnathus scovelli (assembly GCF_024217435.2). Classification (NCBI taxonomy): domain Eukaryota; kingdom Metazoa; phylum Chordata; class Actinopteri; order Syngnathiformes; family Syngnathidae; genus Syngnathus; species Syngnathus scovelli. Next base: position 493,275 of record NC_090848.1, read on the forward strand.
CGGCCGCGGCTTACGACAGCCCCTCCGTGGAGAGCAGCGAGCTGGAGTCCAGCTCCTTTGTCGACAGCGAGGATGACCAAGACGCCAGCAGGTAAGGGCATTTTTTCCTCACTTAGCCGGCGCCATTTCCCATGTTTGTTTTTCCGCTCAGGCTCAGCAGCTCCACAGAGCACAGCACCTCCTCGCAGCTGATGCGCAGGCACAAGCTCCGCCGGCGCAGGCACAAAGTGGCCAAAATGGACCGGGTGAGTGGCCAAATTGGCCGGCGGGCGGGCGACGTCGACTACCGGCTCCGGCCGTCGGCCACGCAAGGCCGTCACGCTCGCTCCCTCCCTCCCTCCCTCTCTCTGCCCTCGCAGTCTTCATCGTTCAGCAGCATCACCGACTCCACCATGAGCCTCAACATTATCACCGTCACGCTCAACATGGGTGAGTGGCAGAGCTTCACGCGGGCTCAAACGTAACGTGCGCGACGCGACATCTTTGATGGCCGCGCCCATCGTTGACTTCCAGCTACTTCCCCGCATCCATCCGCAAACTACCGGCGCCGAAGCCTGCGAGCTGTGATGCGTCCATTTTCTTGAATATATTGGCTTCCTAGCGAGAGAGAGAGAACCTTTTGCACTCACTGAAGCTTGTTCTTTGTTCCGGCCACCAGAAAAGTACAACTTTCTGGGCATCAGCATCGTGGGTCAGAGTAACGACCGAGGCGACGGCGGCATCTACATCGGCTCCATCATGAAGGGAGGAGCCGTGGCCGCCGACGGCAGGATCGAACCCGGCGACATGCTCCTGCAGGTACCGTGCCGTGCCGTGCCGTGGCGGCGTATGATAAGAGAGCATTTGGTTTCATTTCATAAGCGCAATGGTGGCTCCTTCCATTTTGCGTCTTTCCATGTTGCCGTGCATGGATCTCCATTGCTCTTTTTTTACTAGCATTCAATTGTAAAGCGATCCAACCGCGCGTGCACTTTTTTTCGCGGCCACTAGAGGGCTGTTTTGAGTCAAGAATGAGAAGAAGGCTGCTGTTTAAAAAAAAGTAGGCATATATGTATACGTAGGTATTTATGTATAAAAACGGCGGCTCTCAGATTATGCGATGCATTTTTTCGGCTTTGTGTCAAACGAATTGCCGCTTACTATGTAATGGGTATGGGAAGAATGGCGAGTTGATATTGTTCCGCCGGTCGTCAGTTAGCGAGCTCTGCCGTCTCTTTCTTCAGGTGAACGACGTCAACTTTGAGAACATGAGCAACGACGACGCCGTGCGGATTCTGAGAGAGATTGTTTCCAAAACCGGGTAAGAACTCGGGCTTCCAAATCTGCTCAAATATGAAACATTTATTTTGCCCCCCGACCCAATCACAGTCAATTTCACCGTTTCAAACGCCCTTGAGCTGTTGCAGATAAAGTTCCGATGTTCTAGTAAGTCACGCAAAAGAATAGCCAATCTCGCTTTTCTATTTGCGTCACCAATGTCATTTGAAGAGCGGCGCATCCCCCTTTGGTATCGGCCGCTGTCCAAATGCCAAGTTGTTGACCTTGTGTCTGAATTGTGGACGTTAGCAAAGAAGCACCGCGCCGACTGACGATGAACTATTCCTGACTGAGCCCGTGTCTCGTTTTCAGTCCAATCAGTCTAACTGTTGCCAAATGTTGGGACCCCTCCCCTCGAAGCTACTTCACCATCCCTCGAGGTAAGACCGAATACGAGAATCATCTCAAAAGACGGCGTGGAAAGCAAAGCCGTGTTATTGTCTCTGAGCAGCTGAGCCGGTGAGACCCATCGACCCCGCTGCCTGGATTTCGCACACCACTGCCCTGACGGGACCGTATCCCCACTACGGTAACGAGTTAACAGGCCACCGCCGCATCATCACAGAGCGCACGTTTGCATGGTTTTGTCCTTGTTGTCTTCGTCTTTTTGCCATCTTCGCAGAGTTTGACGACTTGCCTCTATCGACGAGTAAAACCGACATGGCCACCGTCGTCAAGATTATGCAGTTGGCAGACTCTGGCCTGGAGATCCGGGACAGAATGTGGCTAAAGATCACCATTGCCAATGCTGTCATTGGTGAGCAAAAGAAAACTTTCTTCTGGAAACAGACCAGGCCATTTAGTCGTAGCTAGCTAGCTAGCTAGCATATTTGTGGCATAGGTTTAGTCTGAGCGAGCTAGCTGCTTGGTATTGGCGGCATACATTTAGTCGTAGCTAGCTAGCTAGCTAGCTCCTTGTTATTGGTGGCATACATTTAGTCGTAGCTCGCTAGCTACTTGGTATTGGCGGCATACATTTAGTCGTAGCTTGCCAGTTACTTGGTATTGGCGGCATACATTTAGTCGTAGCTTGCCAGTTACTTGTTATTGGCGGCCTACACGCAGAGTCGGAGCTCGCTAGCTACTTGGTATCGGCGACATACACGGAGCGGCGGCAGCAGCTTCACCCTTAGTCAGTGACTTTTCTGGCCGCGCCAGGCGCTGACGTGGTGGACTGGCTCTACTCCCGAGTGGAAGGCTTCAAAGACCGGCGGGATGCCAGGAAATACGCCAGCAGTCTGCTCAAACACGGCTACCTGAGACATACCGTCAACAAGATCACCTTCTCGGAACAGTGCTACTACACCTTTGGGGACCTCTGCCAAAGTAAAGTGTCGATGGCGTGCCGTCCGTGGCTGGCCAGATTGTTTGAGCTCACTCGCCTGATCGGCCGCTTGTTTCTTCACTAAGACATGGCCTCGCTCAATTTGAACGAGGGGTCCGGCAGCGGCGGCTCCGAGCAGGACGCTTCGGCCGCGCTCCCCCCCGCCGGCAACCCCTGGCCCATGGGGGGGCAGCCCTTCCCCTACCCGCCCTTCCCCTCCGCGCCGCCCTGCTTCCCGCCCGGATACTCGGACCCGTGCCACAGCTTCCACAGCGGCAGCGCGGGCAGCCAGCACAGCGAGGGTGAGTACCCGAGGCGACGTGCCCACCCGCCGACAAACATTTTTCCAAATCTCTGCGTGGAACGGCGTCTTTTCGCCAAACCAGCAACTAGTGGGCCTAATTTTCTTATGCCCACTTTGTTCGGCTATCTATCGCTTTATCGATTGTCTCGTGCTGTCAACGAGACGACGACGACGACCTGCCGCATTTCGGGAGAAAAACACAAGTGGCCATTTTTGAATGTAAGAAAAGGGCACATAGCCTGTCCCAAAGTGGGATCCCAAAGGGCTTGCGCTGACAGCAGTTTGGCTCATCCTTCAATATGCCAATATGGCATCTGACAGTCAAGATAAGAAAGAAACACCAAGCAAAACACTGACTTTGGTATCATACTCATGTTGAGAAACACAGTTGAATTTTTGACTTTTATTTTTTTTTAAACTTGCCGTTAATCATTCACTCCTTCAACGGCATCGCTTCCCACTCTCTGGCGCTGCCTTGTGGCATCTTTGAAGCATTACAGATGGAGAAAAAAAAGAAACGACGTAAATAAGTGACTCTGTGGCAAGGCAACGGTGACTAGGCGGGGGTCCGCTTGACTTTGGAAGCATGCCCGTTTGCGTCATCGAGACCTTTCTCCTCATGTCGCGCGCTGTCTGTCTGTCTGTCTGTCTGCTGTGTGCGTCGAGGCCGTGTGGAATACTGCAGCTCTCCCTGCCTCCCTCCCTCCCTCCCTCCCTGCCTCCCTCCCTCCCTCTTGGTGATGGTGGGTGAAATGCACCATGGACGTACGTATGTACGCACGCCTGTGCCACTGTTGAAATTTGCCAAATAAATCTGCTGTAAGAGAGCTATTGGACTAGCGGCCCACAGGTCGCCCACTTTGTTGAACGGGCCAGCCCATCTGGAATCCATCTTCCCGTTTGTTTGGCACCATTTATCACGTGTGTGCGTTGGATGATCCCAGATGGCTGTTCTGGGCTTAGCTTATTTTAGCTTAGTTTAGCTTAGTTTATCTTAGCCTAGTTTAGCTACCGAGGAAGACGTGTGTAATTGTGTTGTTCCCTCTGTTTCTGCTGGGCAACCGTAGACTGAAGGAGGAGGTAGTCCCAGGACACCGGGGGAACCGGTAAGCCTGCAACAGCCCAAACCACCATCCAACCCCTCCCTCCCTCCCTCCCTCCCTCCCTCCCTCCCTCTCTCTCCGCCGCTTTCTCCTTCCTTCCTTCCTTCCTTCCTTCCTTCCTTCCTTCCTTCCTTCCTTCCTTCCTTCCTTCCTTCCTTCCTTCCTTCCTCCCTCTTTCCCTCCATCCAGCCTTGCTGTCCTCACTCTGTATGCCTGCCCGTACAGGTCTGTAAAGTGAAAATCCACATCTTACAGACACACCAAAGAGCGCGTTGAAGTGTCTGCTTAATTTGCAATATCAAAAACAATTCGTCTCAGGCAAGGAAAGCATTTCTTTGTCCGGCATCACACGTTGACGTCGCCAAAATAGAGCTAGCAGCCTAGCGCCTCTCTTGGATCTGGATCCATTTGAATGATGCTGGCAAATATGCTCATGACAAGGTCATATGTTCTATGACGTAGCGGCAAATACGCTCATGACAGTATGTTCTACGTTTCCCAAATGCGTTTTCAGAAAAGTCTTATCGCATGACTACAAACGGCCCGTCCGTCCGTCCGTCCGCCAGCCTTGTAAAGAGCATTGAAGCGCTCCTGGCAAAAGCTGCGTTGCCATCCGTCGTCATGGTATTGTGTTCAGGCGGTCCCACTTTGCAGCGCCTTGCCGCTGACGTAGGACCAACTGTGTCTTGTGCACAGGTAGCCGGAGCAGTGGCTCTAACCCCGGCGCGGGCAAGGAGAAGGCTCACAAGTCCACGTGCGGCGCGTCGGAGGCGGGAGGGAGGCGCGGCAGCCAAATGAGCCATCACAGCCGGGCCCGGTCCAGCGGCAGCCGCTCGCACGGGAGCCGCCCCGCCGCCGCCCCCTCGCCCTTTCCCTGTGCCCGCAGCGAGCCCAGCCAGGCATCCTCCCGCGGCCCCCTGGGCTTGCCGCCGCCCTACTGCCTGGCCCGCCTGGCCCCCAAGGTCACGCCTCCCGGCAGAGAGCTCTCCAGTTTTCCCCCTGAGCTGACCGCCAGCCGCCAGTCCTTGCAGCACGCCATGGGCAATCCCTGCGAGTTTTTCGTGGACATCATGTGACGGCAAAAGAGACCCGCCAAATGTACGTGTTTGTGAAGTGCTGTTCAATGTGGTGATTGTGCAGTGCGGAGCGGAGCGGAGCGCACCGCTGGGGTTGGAGCGGTTCTCCGTTCCGTCTCCTGTGAGAGCTTGAATCGAGGCCTGGATCTCAATCCCCAGAGCGTCGACATGGGCGGGTGAGCGAGCGAGCGGGCGGGCGGGCGGCGTCTGTCTGTCCCACGCTGTGGCGTCACCCCCTTTCGGGGTCCTGTTCCCATCTCCCCATCAAGTCTGCCACCCGAAGAAGTCATTGTCTGGATTTGTGCCGAGGGGTCTCCTCTCGCTGAATTTTCAAAGAAACGGTCGACACACTGGAGGATGTTTTTGAGCTTATTTATTCGGTCGGTGCCGCGACCTGGTCCGCCGGCCGCCACCAATGGCGCATCAGCCGTCTGTCAATCGGCGGGCGGTTTTGCCTCAAAAGTTTGGTCGTCAGCGTCAGACACGTGTTGCTTGCGAGTGACCATAAAACGGCGTCGCTGCCAACGTGATGCCTCGTGCGCATGCGTTGTCTTCCCGGCAAAGCACTTGCATGATGACAACGACGACGACGGGGCCCGGTTGTTCACAACTCAATTGTAGCGGCGTAGGCTTCTGATTAACTTTGACGGTGTGCTTAACGGACGACGCCACTAACCCACTGAGCAAGTCATCGTGGAAATGATGTGGTTTTTTTTATGTCCCGTGTGGGTGCAGACTGCAATTTTAAATGACTTCATTTCCTCTTTTCAATGTCGGGCTTTGACGAGATCAAAACTTCATTTATTTGTGCAAAAAGAAAGGAAGGAAGGAAGGAAGGGGTTGAAATGAGCGCGTTCCGAACAACCGGGCCACGTTGTGACACATTTTGTAATCTGGCAAGTTGTCTGTTGACTTCAAATAATGGACGAGCCTTTCTTTCTTTCTTTCTGTCTTTATTTATTTATTTATTTATTTGGTTACTCATTTTAGCAGCCTGTCCGATCACTGGGTGCGTGCGCCCAAAGAAGGCCAGCTTGCTTGCTTCCTTTGTGTTTCATTGAACCGCATCAGGCACTTCCCATCCTTTGAGTCCAAGTGAAACGAATCATATTTTGATGAGCACTTTGGCAAGTTGTCTCTCCCTTCCTGCCAGCAGTCTGAAACACTGTTTCCAATCAACCTTTCTCTTGAATCGTCTTTCTGTACAATCCAAATGTTAATTGTACATAGATATGTATGATATATGATTAAAAAAAAATCTCTATGTTGCCACTTTGGGCTAAAGTTTCTGTGAGTGCTATAGAAATAAATTTGTACTTTTACTTTGTGCGCAGCATGGGAAGACTAACTGTTGAGTTCTTTCGGGTTCTTCTGTAGCAGCAGCAGCAGCCCGCCCGCCCGCCCGCCCACTCTCACAAACGTACTTCCACATATCACTTGCAAAGATAGAGTCAGTTGTATTTCTGTCAGCGTAGTAGCCAAACGATGAGGCGCCTCGAGACAGTCTCATTTTGAATTGGTTGCACGATGTGGAGGGAGTATCGTCCTCAGTTATGAAGCACTCTTGGAGTGTGCTTTTTATCTCGAGCTTGGCAGTGCTGCATCTCACTTCAAGTGTCAGCTGTAAGTTGCTTTTCTTTGAGTATGATTTCCTTTTGTGTTCTTCTTCACCCCAAAAAGTCTGTATAAATTCTAACTCTGTCAAGCCCAGATGTGCTGATAGAACCTTATTTTAAGTCTTACCTTTATACACAGTCATGGTGGATTGGAAAAAAAAGATAAAACAAGAATGTGGGCCAGCATGGTGTGTAGTGGTTAACATGTCTTGCAAATTTGGAATTTGTGACTAGAAGGTCTGAAACTGGGCCACATTTACATTCACTATACAAAATGTTCCGACTACCGTCTCCTAAATATATGTTTGTGTTCATTCATGTGTTTCTCGTTTTCTCCGACCAGATTGTGATGACTGCTGGGTAATCACGGTGAATGACACAATTTACAAGACTCCACTTGGGAAAGACTTGGAAATTAAATGTTATATTATCGGCACGGGCCAATTGCCGAACCCTGTCTCCTGGTATAAGTTGGAAAGTAACAAATTTGTGCCTGTGACAAATGACTCTCATATTGAGATCAAATTGGAGAAGTTAAGCGATGTGAAAATGATGCTGTTGTTACGTTTCACAAATATACAACAAAGCAATGCAGGTTCCTATCGCTGTGAAAGTGGATCGGACGTAGGACACAGCATCAACGTGTCTGTGTATGGTATGTCTTTATGCGGTCCTGAATTTCCATGATGACAGACCTTACACACCACCTTTGCTTTTCCAGATAATGACACCATGACCAACATCTCATTAAGGAATGACACCAGTAAGATTTTTTTTTTTTTCCAGCAGCAGCAGCGTTCTGTTCATATTTTAAGATGATTATTAGACACTAGCATAGACTTTATTCACGGAAATAAAGTGTGTTTTTCTGTCAGCAGGTATGTCAAAGGGAGAGATCAAATGGATGTATGTGTACTCTGCTGCAGGCACGATCGCATTTGTCGTCATGGTGATATTTGTTTCTATCGTTTCAATGCAACGGTGTAAAGGTGAGGCGTTTTCATCCAGATATCTTTTTCTGTTTACGTGACAGTTATACTTATTTTTTTTTGTGGTTGTCATCGAATGACATTTTTATTGCATCATTTTATACATCTTTTCGGACTAAACCTTTTTAAAGAAATAACACCTAGGCCGACCGACCGACCGACCGACCATCCTACTCTGTTGTCATTGTCGAGATGTGGTGATTAAGAGAGCCAACTATCAATCACCTGTTGTCAATTTTGCACTCGTGCATCTTGTTTAGAAAACAGCAGGTCATGCAAAAAGTACTGAAATGCACATTGAAAACTTTAGAAAAGGTCCAATCAAGTTCACCTCTAAATGTTATATTATTGATATATGTTTTAGTTATTTATTCATTTATCCATGTGTTTATTTATTTAGTATTTATTTTGTATTTTTTATAGACATTTTTAGGTCCATCCTGGTACTTCACCCAAAAGCCAAATATGTACCTCTATACTTGAGAATAGTGTATATGTAGTATCTCTGTATTTAAATATGAACACATTGACATTTATAAACCAAAACCTATTTGATCGAATAACATGACATCTCCTTCATGCAGGTCACGTGACACGAACCGAAACTGAAGTGAGGCATAGTCAATCATCTCCGCAACATAACATTTGCAAATGTGTCTATAAATGATGTCTATAGATTTTTGTTTTTTTTTGTTTTTTTTGGTGTGTGTAGCAAAGCAGAGGCGAACCACAAAGTGTGCCAATCCCCTCGGGCAGCTACATTTACAGCGAGATGAGCGCAGAAGAAGGAAAGCACTCAAAAACTAGCAGAGTGAAAGACGACAGATCCGCCGTCACCTATGCCACGCTCGACCACCAGCTGCTTGCCGCCGCCGCCGCCGGTACTCCCGCGAGACCGAGGAGGCTTCAAGAAGAACGTTCACACTATGCAGATATACGACTGTAAGATCGGCTGTGACACATGATGGAAAGTCAACTTTCATCTGCATTCAAGCGAGGGAAACGACCCGTTTCACATCAGCTCCCTCTCACATCCTAAATGTCAAGCTTGGTTTTGGAGGAATGAGAGTGTCTCTCACTCGACCGGCCGGAGATCATTGTTGCCACAAAAAAAAAAAAAAAAAAAAAAGGCTCGTCTTATCTTATTTGATTGGTATGACGAGCGGAAGGTGAAGCAAGTTGTTGTCGTATACATAGTGAGCCTTGCGGTTGATCACGTTTGCATCTGCAAAATCAGCACCTGCACGCATTCTCACACTTTGACAAGTGGTGCGAACTTATGTGTCCTCTGATGCTCATGAATAATGGGCGGAGGAGGGGGGGGGGGGCATTCGGAATAAACGCTTGTCGAGCGAAAACAAAAGCAAAATAAAGGAAATCAATGAAACGGTCCTAACGTTGCGGACGGAGTAGCACCAAACTTGAAAGTACATTTTCACAACAACAACAACATGTTGGGAGCGTCAAGAGCCCATTCATGCATACAAAAATAGTCCAGTGGCTCATTTCTCAATATGACTGGAATGCGGATGTTATCTTTCGCACAGGAAAGCACGCCATTTTCTCACAGGCACTAGTGATGTGCATTCCAGTTCTTTTAAGTGAACTGAATCTTTAGAATCATTTCACTCAAAAGATTCGTTCAAACGAATCGTTCAACAAATCGTCCCCCCCCCCACACACACACACTGATCCTTTTCTTTTTTTTTTTTTTATAAATCAAATAATCAAAAATCATGGTCAAAGCTGAACTCTAAGTGAAAAGTGCCACACCCGCTCTCACCCCCACTTTCTGATTGGCTGTTTGATCTGTGACGTCACACAGACACTCCATTAGGTACGCCGCCATTTTCAAGTGTACCTAATAACAGGCAAATTTATTAGGGAAATATCATGGTCAAAGGTCACAGCTGTCAAGCTCTAGTCCTCGGGGCCGCGTTCCAACATGTTTTCCAAGTGACCCTCGTTAAGCGCAGGTGCGTGAAAAGTTTTAGCTTCTTTCACGTTCAAAAGGAGCTAAAAGTTTTCACGCACCTGCGCTTAACGAGGGAATCACCCGGACACTCCATTAGGTACGCCGCCATTTTCAAGTGTACCTAATAACAGGCCACTTTATTATCTTGGAAAACATGTTGGAATGCGGCCCCTAGGACTAGAGCTTGACACCTGTGACCTTTGACCATGATATTTCCCTAATAAAGTGGCCTGTTATTAGGTACACTTGAAAATGGCGGTGTACCTAATGGAGTGTCTGTGTGATTCCCTCGTTAAGCGCAGGTGCGTGAAAACTTTTAGCTCCTTTTGAACGTGAAAGAAGCTAAAACTTTTCACGCACCTGCGCTTAACGAGGGTCACTTGGAAAACATGTTGGAGCGCGGCCCTGAAGACTAGAGCTTGACAGCTGTGACCTTTGACCATGATATTTCCCTAATAAAGTGGCCTGTTATTAGGTACACTTGAAAATGGCAGTGTACCTAATGGAGTGTCCGGGTGATTCCCTCGTTAAGCGCAGGTGCGTGAAAACTTTTAGCTCCTTTTGAACGTGAAAGAAGCTAAAACTTTTCACGCACCTGCGCTTAACGAGGGTCACTTGGAAAACATGTTGGAGCGCGGCCCTGAAGACTAGAGCTTGACAGCTGTGACCTTTGACCATGATATTTCCCTAATAAAGTGGCCTGTTATTAGGTACACTTGAAAATGGCGGCGTACCTAATGGAGTGTCCGGGTGATTCCCTCGTTAAGTGCAGGTGCGTGAAAAGTTTTAGCTCCTTTTGAACGTGAAAGAAGCTAAAACTTTTCACGCACCTGCGCTTAACGAGGGTCACTTGGAAAACATGTTGGAGCGCGGCCCTGAAGACTAGAGCTTGACAGCTGTGACCTTTGACCATGATATTTCCCTAATAAAGTGGCCTGTTATTAGGTACACTTGAAAATGGCGGCGTACCTAATGGAGTGTCCGGGTGATTCCCTCGTTAAGTGCAGGTGCGTGAAAACTTTTAGCTCCTTTTGAACGTGAAAGAAGCTAAAACTTTTCACGCACCTGCGCTTAACGAGGGTCACTTGGAAAACATGTTGGAACGCGGCCCCGAGGACTAGAGCTTGACACCGGTGACCTTTGACCATGATATTTCCCTAATAAAGTGGCCTGTTATTAGATACACTTGAAAATGGCAGTGTACCTAATGGAGTGTCCGGGTGATTCCCTCGTTAAGTGCAGGTGCGTGAAAACTTTTAGCTCCTTTTGAACGTGAAAGAAGCTAAAACTTTTCACGCACCTGCGCTTAACGAGGGTCACTTGGAAAACATGTTGGAGCGCGGCCCTGAAGACTAGAGCTTGACAGCTGTGACCTTTGACCATGATATTTCCCTAATAAAGTGGCCTGTTATTAGGTACACTTGAAAATGGCAGTGTACCTAATGGAGTGTCCGGGTGATTCCCTCGTTAAGTGCAGGTGCGTGAAAACTTTTAGCTCCTTTTGAACGTGAAAGAAGCTAAAACTTTTCACGCACCTGCGCTTAACGAGGGTCACTTGGAAAACATGTTGGAGCGCGGCCCCGAGGACTAGAGCTTGACAGCTGTGACCTTTGACCATGATATTTCCCTAATAAAGTGGCCTGTTATTAGGTACACTTGAAAATGGTGGTGTACCTAATGGAGTGTCCGGGTGATTCCCTCGTTAAGTGCAGGTGCGTGAAAACTTTTAGCTCCTTTTGAACGTGAAAGAAGCTAAAACTTTTCACGCAGCTGCGCTTAACGAGGGTCACTTGGAAAACATGTTGGAACGCGGTCCCGAGGACTAGAGCTTGACAGCTGTGACCTTTGACCATGATATTTCCCTAATAAAGTGGCCTGTTATTAGGTACACTTGAAAATGGCGGTGTACCTAATGGAGTGTCCAGGTGATTCCCTCGTTAAGTGCACCTGCGTGAAAACTTTTAGCTCCTTTCACGTTCTGCAGGAGCTAAAACTTTTCACGCAGGTGTGTTTAACGAGGGTCACTTGGAGAACATATTGGAATGCGGCCCCTCGAGGACTGGAGGTCCACACCCCTGGTTTAAGTGAAAAGTGCCACACCCGCCCTCACCCCCACTTTCTGATTGGCTGTTTGATCTGTGACGTCACTTGGACACTCCATTAGGTACACCGCCCTTTTCAAGTGTACCTAATAACAGGCCACTTTATTAGGGAAAAAATCATGGCCAAAGCTGAACTGAAAGTGAAAAGTGACACACCCACCCTCACCCCTGTTTGATCTGTGACGTCACACGGACACTCCATTAGGTACACCACCATTTTCAGGTGTACCTAATAACTTTAAGCATTTTTAGTACGTGTCAAGAATGTGTATTTGACTGTTTACTCTTTATTTACAGAACGTAAAACACACACACATATTGTCATAAAGTAGTTAACCAAAGGTCAGATTTTTGTTTTCATGCCCAAAAAAAATAAAAACAAGGAATAAAACACCAGACAAGTTTTAACAGGTTTTAATCTTTAATGTAAAATAATAATAATAATAATAAAAGTACATTTCAAACCATCAATCTAATGTGAAATTGTAGTCGATCTATTGGATAACAATATTTAGGCGTATATATGCATACACGTTATTTTAAGTGTTATGAAATAAAGATGACCCAAAGAGAAGCATAATCTCCCCGTTGTTGCATAACGGGGCATCCCTTCATGCAATAAAGTTAGCCGTTAGCTTAGAGAAAACGTGCATAAAAGAAGCGGTGGTTCTTTCTTTCCTTGGCAAATTGTCAATCGACATGCTGGCTTACATAGTTCACGCCAAGAGGGAGACGCAACACGTTCACTGACTGATCCGTTGATGCACGGGAAGGAAGGAAGGAAGGAAGGAAGGAAGGAAGGAAGGAAGGAAGGAAGGAAGGAAGGAAGGAAGGAAGGAAGGAAGGAAGGCAGTTCACCCATTGCCTCGTTCGCGAACGGGAAAGCCAGGATTCGTTCCCTCACTGATCAGGTCTCGCGATGAACTGGAAACGGGAAGTGACGTCATTTTCTTCTTCGTTTTGTTTTACGGCGAGGTGGGACCAGCTTCAATGCGCATTACCGACACCTACTGGTTGAAGTCATATGAACTGAAAAAAGAACGAATCACTTTAGGAAGTGATTCGTTCGCTCTGGTTTACTGAAGAGATTCGTTCTTTTGAACGAAACGTTCACTCACGAGCCAACACTACAAGTCACACCAGAATTATTTGACGGCAACCTCACAAAGGTCGCTGGTTTGCAAGTCTTCATGAACTGGACCACTAAGCCACGCATTTCTCAAAGAGAAGTGAGATTTCATGGCCCCGCCTCTTTTTCCTCATACTTACAAGTCACCACAAATGAAGGACATTTTTAAACCACAATAATATGTCAAGTGCAGGATATTTTAAAGGGGAAGAAGCCAAAACAATGGTTTTCTTTGCAACATGTCATTGCACATCAATTACAGAAGGTGCGCAGGGAGTATCAATCGGAGTAATAGTTATTCATCACATTTATACTTCTTTTAATTGGATGGATGGACGGACGGACGGATGGATTCCGATGGATGGATGGATTCCGATGGATGGATGCCGATGGATGGATGGATGGATGGATGGATGGATGGATGGATGGATGGATGGATGGATGGATGGACGGACGGACGGATGGACGGACGGATTCCGATGGATGGATGGATGCCGACGGGTGTAAATTGAATTGCCATTCCTCAGTTGTGCCCTTAGTAATGACTGGCTGTTTATGGTGGGCAGGATGTGGTCCCCTCCCTTGCACATCCTGCTGGCTCAGAAGGATGCCACAGAACACATTCAAACCATTCATGTGGTTAAGGTTTTTTGGTTGTTGTTTTTTTTTTTTTTAGCCTAGAGTCGTCAATAAAATTGCAGATATAGAAAAAACGTTTTCACTTGAGGTTTTCATAGTGTTGGTTTGCATTTGACACAAAAAGCCTCGTGTTTTACTGTAAGTTTGGGTGTGTGCATTGTTCTGCGTGTGGGAGCAAATTATTTTTGTCATGGCCCGCCTTCCAACTGCAGCCTCCTCAAGGCTTCCTTCCCACCCATAGCAAAGACATGCCCTTTTGTCCAGGCTGAAACAAACACTTCTGTTTTGGAGCAAGAAAGGAGACCAATTGAACAAGAAAAGACCAAAGGGGCTAAGACATTTTTGCGCTGACTGATTCCTAGTCTACTGCTACAATAAATACAGCCAGTGTTATTATTTGGTCATGAGACTAATTCAGAATTTATTTTAATTATGATTTATTTTAATTATTTTATTTTATTTATAAAAACACTAATAAATTCATGTATGGATTTTCCATGGAGAAATAGGGAAAGAAGTCTTACAATGGTGAAAATATGAAATTTATTTCAAAAAAATAAATAAAACCAATTCTGACCGACTTCAGAGGTGCCAAATATATAATATAATATGGTATAAGTGGGGGTAGACTGTAATTTTAAATTGTAAGTTCACCTATCACCACTCGACGGCCGATACGTGTTGGTTGTGCGTGCACCTTTACGCTGTCAAACTTGTCAAATTGGAACTATTGTTGAAGCTAAAAGGGAACTAGGCTTCAAAACACCACCGTCACATTTTCCAGAGAAGAAAGGCGTGAAGAGAAAGGAGGGTGTTGACAAGATTACGCACACAGCGTGGAAAGGAAAGCAGCTCTGAAACCTGGTAGATGACCTTTTCCGCCCTGGTCGAAAAAAATGTCTTTGTCAAAAAGGATTTGTTTTCCGGTCTATGTCCCTCTCCTGCCAGGAGCTGCATCAATTTTCCAAAAAGAACTTACGACGGAGATACTAGAACAAGCCGATGAGGATCAGGACTGTCGGCAGACCGCAAGCCAAGATGATGTTGACAATGAAGGGACTCACTGCTGCACATTAGAAAGAAAGAAAATAAATAAATAAATACATCAAGGTTATGCTCTCAGATGTGTGAGGAGGGGAAAGAACCATTTCCTGCATTTGATTTCCCCCAATAATACAGCTTCTATTCAAAGCCAAGGCCATGACTAATGTCAAAGTTTGAATAGTCACTTGACTCTACTTGGGAGTTAAAGAATTGGAATGGGACTTGAGGCATGAACGCCTGACAAATTTAAGGGCAAGTCAATCCCTACTTTGTTTATTTGTGTAACAATATGCGTCTCCTCTAGTCAGAACGCAGCATTAATTTTACGTTTGTGGAATATACGTAAGATAAGCAACAAAATATATCCATCTCAGAGGGCGGCCATTTTGTCAAATTATGTTACAGTTGGTAGCTCTCAGGTCACAACCGATGGATGATTGGTCGCTTCCCAGCCGTCACGCTGCAATTTACAGAACAACTTCAATTCCTAAGCTGGGCAAAAAAGGGAGGGAGGGAGGGAGGGAGGGAGGGAGGGACTGACCGACTGACGGAGGGACTGACCGACTGACGGACGGACCCGCTGCTCGTTTACCGGCCGAGAGGAAGCCCAGTAGCCTGGCTATTAGCTTGCAAGCTAGCTAGTGTCTAGCGCTGCTTGTCGGTGTGGAAAGCCCTGCGACGACCCGGTGGGGTATATTCCGGTCCCGTGAGGTTTTAAGCAGATATACATTTTGGCAACTCAAAAATGTAAGTCTAAGAAAATTGTCAAACATAATAGCAACTCTTTTTCCGAAGGCCGTAGTTTCACACGTTCAGCGGATAAACAGAGAGAAAGCTCACCAGATAGGTTGCTGAGGGACACTGAGAGCGGTTTGTCCACTCCCTGATGGCGTACCACGCATTGGATGGACCGCTCGGTGAGCTGCCCCGACGAGAGGAGCAGTGTGCTCATCACCGTCGTTACGCCGTCAGCGTTGAGGAAAAGCAGCGATGTGTTGAGACTTTGGTTGTACCCGCCGATACTCCACGTGATCTCTGCGGCGGGCCGCGATCGAGCGCTGCAGTTGGCCGTGGTGACACCTGAAGGCGAGGTCGCGTGGGTCACCTTCACCTCGGGTAAAACTGGAAGATAAAGGGATAAAGAAAGTCGGAAAGAATCTTTGTATTCTGACCACTCACTAAGTTTGACACTTGATGTGTATCACAGGCCAAACATCCGTGCTTTGAAACAAAGCTGTGAGCTGTTTCCCAAAATGGCAGAGTAAACATCATGTCATTTTAGAACTTTGTGGTCATTTTAAATTAGAACTCATGCTGAAGTGACGTAGGGTCGGGTGATGACTTGACTTCTGGCCCACTCAAAAACACTAACAAGTTACGCAATGCGTGTCCCTTAAAAAAAAAAAAAGGCCGTTATTTGTTAAAATGATTCAATTTGATATATTTTTCAGTTGCAAATCTTGTTGGTGTTTTTTTTTATGCACATATTAGCCTTTGAATGTACATTTGGGAGGTTTTGTTATACGGTGCTAAAAACACGGAATCCGAGGACTATCGTGACCAACGCTCCTTGAATGCAACATTTTGGATGCCATTCAGTCCTTCTGCCCAAACTCACCATAAACAGAGAGACAAGTGGAGCCTGTCCTGGTGCCATCTGGGAAAGTATGGAACTCACAGGTGTAGCACGCCTCATCTTCTATTGTAACCGGCTGAAAAACCAGCTTGGTGTCACTCAGGCTTCTGCTCAGGTTCATGCGACTCCGCAGTGCCTCTTCTACATGGTAATGAACTCGGGAGTAGGACGCCACGGTGAGAATCCCCTGCTCAATCTTCTTCTTCCACAGAACCTGGTGCACCCGCTCAGGGAGACCGTACCGGCAGGACAACGTGGCAAGCTCGCCACTTACGGCCATCTTGTTAGCATCTGGATGCACCCTGGCTGGAGAAAAAAAATGGGGTGTGTCATCGCATGCCTTTTTTTTTTTCGGCTCACATCTGCTGGGACTATAATATGCAGTAAAAAGTTTACACAACAACGACGTTACCCCAGGAGCCAGTTTAACAAAGACGAAACTGGGAATCAAACTGTGCTTGCTCACTGGTAGCAAGATGGCTACTGGTGGGTACGGGAGGGAGCGACGGAGGGAGGCATAACCCAACAACGTTCCCATTCGCAAGTGAAACAAACAGTCTTAGTAGAGATGGCACAAAGAGTGCAGTCAAGGGCAACTTGTACCACACAGCTCAAGAATAATGAACAAAGACCGGAGATGGCAAAAGTACGTACATGCTCACACACTGGGAAAAGTAGATGAGTCAAGACTTGTACTATGTGCGGATTGAAAAAAAAAAAGTCTGTTTTCAAATGTAGGGAGTGAAAATAGAAAAATTGCCAGCAAATTTCAAACTGAAGTAAAATACAGAAAGTGAGTGAGTGAGTGAGTGAGTGAGTGAGTGAGTGAGTGAGTGAGTGAGTGAGTGAGTGAGTGAGTTGCCAGCACTGCCAACCACTGAACTCACCAATCACGCTGACGCATGTGACGCCCTCTTGTGAGCCCGCAGGGAAGATGTCAAAGATGCAGCGAAAGCAGCCGTCGTGCTCAAGCCGCACCTCTAGAATGGTGATGGAACTGGAGTTCTTTTGCCACGAGACGAGCTGCACGTTGGAGTCCTGGTGGCTAACGCGGACGGACGCTCCGGGTTGGTACGCCAGCAGGAGCTTGTTATCTTTGTCGAGCCAGCGCACTTGATGGACAGCGTCGCTCATTGTCGTGCTAACATTGCAGCCCAATAGGAGGGGACGGCCTGCTTCGGCAATCTCAGCGGCAGAAGCTAAGACCTCACCTGAGACAATACAATGGCAAGGCTGATTGGCTGGCTGGCTGGCTGGCTGGCGGTGATTTTCAATATCTGTGACATCATTGTTAAGCCATTACATTTATTTTCAAACGTGTCACAGTGACAATATTAGTGTCGCCAAATGATGATTTTAAAATTGAGATGAAATAAAATGGTTTATTAACCTTGTGTGCTGGATGTCCCTCCCATCCAGAGTAGCAGAGTAAAATGCAGACCAAGTCCAAACATGTTCAATTGCAGCAAGCTCAGCAACACGTGCTATCAAACAATGTTTCCACTTTGATGCAGCTGCTGCTGTCTTCCAAATGATCACCTGATTGACGTTCATCTTGTTTAAGCCATGACAGCCATGAGAGCTTCACCACTCCAAGTGCGATTCGTTTCCAGAGCCTGAAACAAAACAATATAAAATTTCAACGTTTGGCTCAAAGTAGTCTATTTCCATTACGTTTTTTTTCTCAAAGCTTAAATATTTCAACAGTGTATTCATTGATTGAAATCACTATTTTGTCACTTTCCATCAAGTTCACGTTCAAGTTTACTTTATTGTCAAAAATCCTATGTAACAGGGTTACCACAGAAGTTTGAAATTGCGTTTGACCAGTCTCCAATGTCCAGTTTAACTAAAAACATTTAAATAAGACATTGACATAAATCTCTTTCTTTCTCACACACACATACACACAACACACACACACATCAGTGTTCACTTAACATGGCTTGCTTGACTTTTGTAAAAAATATTTTGATTTTATTTGTCGACGCTCTTTATTGCTCGATGACATTTTTAAAGTCTTTTTCTTTTTAAATCAACATTACTTTTAGGCCTAGATAATATTCTGTATCCCACTTACTGCTTTATCACTTGGGATGATGATACCTGTTTGCTCTCATAGCTAGCTTTGGAACTAGCTAATCAGAGAGCGTACTTCAATTCTGAATATTGATTTTAAAAAAATATAAAATACAGCTGTAATTACAACAGCGATTACAATCAGGTTATCTAAGGAGAAACTGCTATTCAAACGACTTTCTCAAGCACAGAAATGAAGACTTACAGGTCGTAAGATGAATGAATAAATGAAGGCAAATAAAACTCACCCGCGGTCAGACTGCTGGATGGGTAAACGTCGGTAATTAGTGTGTTTTCAACATTTCCGATGAAAGGACGCCATGAGTAGCGAGCGCCACGTGATTTGGCTCAGGCTAAGCTCATGAGTAGCGAGCACCACGTGATTTGGCTCAGGCTAAGCTCATTAGCTCCCTCCCTCCCTCCCTCCTCCAATGGATTCGTTCAAACCAGGAAAGTGCGACATCCAGTGGCCATTTTCTGTCCTGCAGTCATTCAAATAACTAACGTCTTATTCAAACACAAGTCGAGTGCGGCAATGTTTTATTTGAACTCAAACATAAATCGGCATATTTTATGTTTAATAGTGCAGCAGAAGAGGGCATTGCATTGAAATTGCACAATTATATACGTATGTATTTTCAAATCAGCATAAAAATCAAACTTATAATATATATCAATCAAGCTTATAATAGACATATGTATATATATAATTTATAACGAAATCATAATATAAATAAGATCCAGTGTGTATAAAAAAATAATTCAGAGAAGATTAAATTTGCAAATGAGCCAAATGTTTTTTTCTAAACACTGGATGTGAAAGTGCGTGTGTCAGGTATATACAACTACTTCAAGAGTCTGTCTTCAGTTTGCCAAGAATCTTTCAACTGAAAAGCCCAACTAGGATGCACAAAAACGTCACTTTTGAGAATGACTTGACTGTTCCTTCTACAACGATATGAACTTCAGTTCAGGTATTGCACTAATCATTACGACCAGCTGAGTAAATGACAAACTCACTTTTAAAAGGCTAATGAAATCCGACCAAACCACCAAGACATTGACTTGCTGTAACTGAAACATTGTGAAGCTGCATAAAGTGCTGGGTTGAAATTGGCTGCTAAGATGCTTCATTGTGCTGATGGCCAAGCTGCAAGCTGTCTGGGAGAGACGACGAAAAACTACACAACTGACCTGAACTTAAGCCTGTGAAGAGGAACCAAAACAAGGAACATTATGAAGTTAAGCCGGCCGGGTGTTCTTGTTTTGAATTGCCCTGAATAGTTCCAGTAAAGTGAAAATGAAAATGTTTTCTAAATGTCATCAAAACACAGAGGGAGGGGATAACAATGAATAGTTAATAGGTTCAGTAAAGTGAAAATGTTTTCTGAATGTGACCAAACCACATAGGGAGTTTTTAAGCCTTGTTTTGTGTTCTTGCCAATATCTTTAATCATTCAAATATGTGATAATGACCTCCTCCATTATCACATATTTGAATGATTAAAGATATTGGCAAGAACACAAAACGAGGCTTAAAAACTTGTTTGGCTCTAAAATGCTGTGGGTATGCCCGCTCTAAAGCAGCCACACCAGCGGACCAAGGTGGGAATGAATAATTATCGCTAGCTAGCGATAATTGTTACATCCCTAGCTAGCTAGCTAGCTAGCTAGCAGCAGATTGTAACTGTGCCGCCAGATATGTGCCGATACAGAAATGTCTGACAAAAGCTAAAAGCGTTTCAGCTAAGCAATGTCATTTCATAACATTCACATCGTATTTCTGAGGGTACAGTTACAACTTGGGAGCTTAAGATCAGGGGATGCTTTGAGAATAATTGTCAATTCTTTGTCTATGTGAAGCCCTTGGAGACTGCTTGTGATTTAGGGCTATACAAATAAACTTGACTTGACTTGAGTTGAGTTGAGAACTCACCTCTTTGGTTTTCTTCCAATGCGGACTCCTCGGACTACGAGGACCATCACACCAATCCCACCAATCACACCAATCACAGCAATCACACCGATCCCAGTAAGAATTACTCCTGTTTTGGGTGGTGCTCCACCTGCTTTAAAAACACAAACAAACAAACAAACAAACAAAGAAACACTTGAAATGACGTTTATACTGGCGTTGCAAACACTGCACCTTCTACTGCAAATCAAAACATGAAGAAAATGAGATGTAATTTGCTTAAAAATAAACATTACAATGACTCAGAACTCAGTTATCCATCTGTCATCGTCAAAGTGAAACAGAAAGTTACTTCAACTTTCACTTTTATTTTGACTCATCGCAGATACTGGCATAATAAACAAGTCATGGCTTCTAAATTGGGTGGAGATGAACTGAAAGAGAAGATATGCTCGACACTGTAGACGCCAGCCTTAATGTGTCAACACTGTGACAGCTCTCATCATGTTGTCATTACTTGAGAAGTAAATGTCAGGTGGAACTTGAGCTTTGGTGGTTAAACCACCGCAGAACCTCGGACTAAAACCGAATCGGAGGTAAACAAAAGCAATCATGTTAATTCAATGGACGCTTTCTCGTCGTCACCAATAAATACTTCCTTGGGCTTGCCTGCATTAAACAATTTCAGCCAAACATTTTGTGCTTGCGTATGATTTTTGTTTGAAGGACAAACATTTTCGTAATAGATTCGAGTTGTTTCAAAAAAGTGGAATATTTCATCAGAGTTTCAAGGAAAAAGGTTGCTGGAAACTGTACATACCTGTGTCTTCTTCCTCCAGGCTGGTGGCATCCCAAGAAAAAGGAACCCTCACCATCCTTTTATGACTGCCGCTTTGCACCACGCAATCCGCATGGCCGTCCCAACTCCCCAACATGAGCACGGTGACATTGCCAGCGCTGGTGAACGTGCCGTCCTCGTTGCCGACCGTGGTGGACACCGTCTTGTTTAAAATGGTGGCGTTGTGCGAGAAGTCCCAGCGGATGAAGGGTGGCGGTTTCCCGGTGGCGGAGCAGCTGAACACAACGGTCCTGGTTCCGTTTGTGAGCCCGCTGTCTGCTTGATCTACCATTGCGTTCACCTCAGAGATTCCTGCCAAATTCAGCAGCCGTTACCAAATGGCACAAGTCGTCAGACTGACTGTTGGTTTTACCTTGCACGGTGAGGCAGGTCTGCTTCCTTTTGGAGGGCTCCGGGAACACGTTGAAGATGCAGATGTAACAACATTCGTCTGCCCACGTGGCGCTCTTCAGGGTGAGGGACGCCGAGGTGAGGGACGTCTCGTTGAGAATCACCTTGCCCCGGTAAGGCTCGTTGATGTGCTGTCCGTGGACCTTGCTGTAAGATGCCACATTCTCAAGGCGATTGTCCCGCAGACGCCTCTGCCATGTCACCTGCTGCACACCTGAGGCCAGGTCAACGTCAAAGTTGTGAGGGGAGCAGCTTGCAGAGCAAACGTATGGATCTTCTGAGCAAAAGGGTGCGACGGTACTGCAGTTTGACGGACTACCTTTCTGGTCGTGCAGCTCGCACTTGTAGAAAGCGTCCATGCCATAGTCCACTGTTGTCTTCCCCAAACCGGTTACCTGCACGCTGGCAGCTGAAACACAAAAGAGTGCATGCTTTAATCATGGCAACAAATCTTGCAGGTCGCTCTCGTATTTTCAAAGTAAGTAAGTAAGTCACCCCTTAGAAGCAGGAAAGGGAAGAGCAAAAACTGCTGCCGCATCTTGCACCTTGCTCTTTCTTGTAAATGTCATGTAAAACGAAACGAAAACAACCTCGTGATCCTTTTTTTTTTTTTGTCAAGCATTGACGACATAAGGTTAAAACAGATTGATTTAACGCCCACTCTTAGAACTCAGTTGTGTTACAAACGGGCAAAGTGTGCTAAAATAACCGAAAATAATAACCAAAAGTCGGTGTTTGTTATATGACGTTTGCGGTTCATTTTTGGGGGGAAATGTATTTAGCAGAAACATAGCCTACAAACGTTATTTTTTTTCGTAGAAAGAACATATCAAAGACGGATCAAAGCAGACATTCGAAAAAGCAGCACAAAATTGAAGATTAAAAAACAATTCGGTTGCTGTTGATTTGCTAACAACCACTATGCGGCGGTAGTGAGTAGTTTTTGCAAAGGCTGCTGGGAAATGTAGAGTTTTTGTTTTTTATAACTCAAAACAGATTGTGAAATGTGAGTTATTCAGCAAAAACGTACCTTCTGCGTTCATCTATTTCGTGATAGCGGGCGAAAGTCGGGCTGTTTTATTTGTAGTTTAAGAGGCGTACCCGTGTTTGTTTGGGAGATGCTAGCGCCTAATGCTAACAAATCCCCCTCAAATCGCCTCCCTTGTTTGCTAGCAGCCATGCTAACCTGCTCTTCGTCTGTTTGCTTATATCTCTTTAATATTCCTCCTCAGATTGTTCCTGCTGTCGCGGGTGTTGGGCGGCACTGAAGAGCGAGCGCATATGGTGAGAGCGAGCGCACATGGTGAGAGCGAGCGAGGATAGCTAGATAGCTAGCTTGCTAGCTAGATAGATAGGGGCGTACTCGAGCCACAACTTCATAAGCGAATGACAGTCTCGCATTTGACTGACTGCTCTTTTTTTTTCAATTTGTTGCTGGTTGGTTAATCAATTTGACTGATCCTCTCCAGAGTGGAAAGAAAAATAAATAACCAAACTGACAAACTTTACTTGTGGGTAAAAAAAAAAAAAAAACGACAGTAACGTATAACATACCCCGGATAAGCGAATGATTTCAGCCTCAAACGTCAACGCTTATTTATCTAACTTTATAAAAGTGTTTTGTTCTTTGACATATCCTTGGATTTAGAAAACTTGATTGACGGTTTTTGCTATTTTCGCTAAACTTATGCATAAAGATCATGAATACATATCGTATTTAGTATAGTAGAGCAGCATACAGTATGAATAAGGACTGGGCTTGAAATCAGATGATTATTGGAATACAAATGAATGCTACTACTAAAGTCATGTCTGACTTCTCCTCGACAGGAGGACGGAAGCGCTCAAATGTCCTGGTTTTCCAGCCCCGTCTACAACCGATACTGGCAGCACTACCGGCAAGCGATGGCCTGGCACCAGAGGCACAGGCGAGCCTACCAGAAAGCCTTGGAGGCCGCTTCCGGCCCCATCTACCGCCGCCAGCGAGAGCGCTACGCAGACTGGCGTGCGTGCCAAAGTGACAGTGAAGAAGAAAAGAGCAGCTCGGACGATGAGATCGAATGCGACGTCAGTAACATGGAGATCAGCGAGGAGCTTCGGCAATATTTTGCTCAGACCGAGAAACACAAAGAGGAATTAAGTAAGTAGACAATGAATGAAATTGTAAGTTCATTTTTTTTCTTGAATGTCTTTCTTTTCTAATTCATTCATTTTGGCATGCTAATCCAGAAAAAGGTGTATTTTTTTGGCCGCCCAAAATAAATAAATAAATAAACAGCGGTTGACTTGAGTACTCTTGCTGTCCTGCGCAGGGCAGCAGCAACAACTTGAGGCCGAGCAAGAGGACAGCTACGTCCCAGCCGATCGGGACCTGCGCAGCACCTGCCGGCAAGCCAGCGTGGCCCCGCCCACCGAGCGGCCGGGTGAAAGGCGTGGGGCCGAGATGAAAAAGCTGTACGGTGAGGAGGCCGCCAAGATTCTGGCCATGGAGACGGCGATGCAGCTCGCGTTTGACAGAAACTGCGACCGCAAGCAGCCCAAATACTGGCCCGTCATCCCACTTAAACTTTAGCACTGGAGACTTTGATATAGTTGGCATATTAAAAGTGGAACACGGAAAATGAGAGCTCTTTCAAAAGACTTAATGTAACTGTGGATTTGTTGATGTTGGGACAATACATTTCAAGATCATCAATAGTCTCATTTTGGGAGGAGGGGACGCTTGTTGCAACTTGTCTTTTATAATCAAGTCATGTTTGGATGAAATTGGGTTTTCAGGTACAGTGGCGCCTTCAATTTTTGCTTTGACTTGTGAGTGCCAACTCGAGACACACTGTATATTTTAAAGCCACTCGCACTTGACGTTTCCTCTAAACTTTCATTTAAAAACAAGGATGTGATGTTCCAAAGTGATGATTCAAGACAACCACACAATGTTGCCTTAAGTAAGGCTTGCTAGCATGATGCTAACATATATTGGAAAATGCAACGGGTAGCATTAATAGTCCTCGTTTTTAACCCTTTGAACAACATATTTGTTGCTTGCTTCTTTAAAAACAATATTTTGGGGCAGAGGCCAATGGCATTTCCTTTTAATTTCAATGTGGAAATATTTGAAATAATGCTTTGAGTTACTTTTTACAAACCAGAGAACAAACCAACTTAAAATCTGTAAACAGTGAGAGCTCAAGACAACTTGATGTAAGATCTTGGAGACTTGCAAAGCAGAAAAAGCAGCAAGGTGAAAGAACGACAACAAGGCAGCATTAACAATGATGGCAACAGAATCGGAGAAGCAAGGTATTCCCCATCCATTGCCTTACTTTGAAATAATTGCTTAAAATAAAGAATAAAAGCATCATGACAACTACTGTGACATCATTTGGATTTTTTCCTTTCTTTAAATTTTAATCTGTTAGCTTTTACCTTTACAGAATGACTAAAGGTGATTTTTTTTCCCCCACAATTGTTTGACGCCCCCTGGTGGCCAGGTTTCTTACCATTTGCCGACTCTCACGTCACGTACCCCAGCCAGCCCCCGTTTTCCAAATATAGTCATCTTGTTGATGACATGTTACTCCCAGCCAAAGCCACCACCCCATCACACAACATGTGGCCTTCAACTTTAGGATTATTTTCCTACCATTTCTTCACGACCTCCAGGTGTGCATACAACAAAAATGGGTGAGTGGAAGAAAAAATGTTATTCTTTAAAAAAAAAAAAAAGTAAACGCACAAGAAATCAGGTCATGTTTTGTGTCTCACTTTGTGTGTGTGTGTGTGTGCGCTGCATTTCACTTTGTCACTGTGCTGGCTGTTGGGAGGCTTTGCTCTACGTAATGCGCCTTGCTTGACGATTGTGCATCTCTGTTAATCAGTTTAAAGGATTAAAGGGAAAAGAAACCCCACTCAGTCTGCTCGCTTTCACCGTTTCACTAAACCTGCATGTTGTTGTTGTTGTTGTTTTTTTTTCTCTTCCTAAACGCAGCTTGGAAAAATGTAATCGCCAAAGTTTGTTCATCATCACTGAGTGCACAGGCGGGCAACTAAGCTCCCTTCTTAAAAATGTGTCACATCCCACTAACGATGACTTGAAGGCAATTGAGAATATGACAGCCACAAACTCTTTAAGAAGAATGATTTCAATTCATACGTTTGCTGACTTGATTGATTTGGTGAGCTTTTGAATGCACCCATGACCGTGAGAAGACGGCGTGTTTGTACACACCTCATCGTCAGCTCCTTGTTGAGATGTTGATTGGATTTTCATGGAATGATCTGCTGGCTTGGCTTTGGATTAAACAGGCTGTGCCTGTTTGAAAGACACAGTGCAATTTTTATTGTCATGTGAGGACATTTTTTTTCACTACAACAGAGAAAAGCACAAGCTCGGTCTTTGTTTGACTTTGGCACCATCTGCTTTCAATAATGCAGGCAGCCAGCCAGACCCTTTATGGCCTTCAGAAGTCAAGGATGGCCTGGAAGTAGCCAACGGGATTTATTGCAATGGGCCTTTTCCTGCAGGAGCTCCTTGTCATTTTGTGAAGATCATTATTTGGCCTGCTTGTTCACCACCTCCCATTCTCTTTTCACACTGTGCCTTTGATACGTATATACACCTTTCTTGCATGGGCCACATTCTATCCTTTGACTCTTGGATCGACCCCCTTCAATTTCTTCGTGGGGTGACCTGGGTGGTAACACCTCAGTGAGGGGTGGCCAGACATGCTTCCGTCATTCTTTATCATAACATTTTAATATGAATATTTCATTCCTTTATATTCATAACGGATAGGCTCCAGCACACCCATGACCCTCGTGAGGATAACGGATGTATGGCTATTAATCGTATTAAACATTGTATTTAAAATCTTAAAAACACTTACAAAACGGAATCTAGGAAAACACTACAACCAAAATCAAAAAACGATGAGGTGTGGGGGTGGCCGTGACCACCCCCTGGTCACCCTGTAGCTCCGCCCCTGGTGACTACGACCGCATCCTCTTTTGAGGATTGGCTGGAATATAGCCCACCGGGTCAATGCATGGCTTATCCACGTCATGACAATGAGACGCTCGAAAATGTTGGGGGGGGGGGGGTCATTGACCGCAACCGCATAGTTCTCTGTCTTTGCACAGGTTTTCAGCAATGATTTTCAAACAATAAGAAACAGCTCTCAGAATTGTCTTTACTGGGTCATCAACGCTCTATTCTGAGCCAAGCTAATGTTTCCGTTTATTTGGTTGAAAGATTTGCAAAGCAATCTTTCCTCTGCCTCACCGCTTTCCAAACATCCATCCCGCATCTTCAAAAGCTGCCGCGTTGCGTAGGCCGCTCGTCTTTTTCTTGCCTCGCATGTGAGCAAATTCAAGCTCAGCCCGACGGCTACTCCGGTGTCGGAATGAGTGGTCGTTGAGAGGACTTGTTGCCATGGCGACTCGCCAATGCACTAAACTCAGAGGCGGGCGTCGAATCACGCGCGGTCACATGCGAGGAGTTGTGGAATCGGACAGCCTACGCAGCAAGCAAACAAATATGAATATGGATGACACACAATCGGCATGCTTGCCTTTCTCTTCTCCTGACAAAGGATCGACGAAGACCCTCAAGATGTTCCGGCTTATTTAGTACCGCTGGCCGTTTTTAGACCCTCCTTTACGCTAGCACAGGGTTGAATGTCTGGATTTCCTAAAAAACATCAATAAATGTCAATGAGTTCAATACAGGAGCATCTTTGGGGAAGAGGTACAGTAGGTCACACATGCACGGAACCTGCGTCACATCACGTAAGCCAGGGTGCAAGCGTACTGCACGTGTGCGTGTGCGTGTGCGTGTGTGTGCGTGCGTGTGTGCATGCGTGTGCGAGAGAGAGAGAGAGAGAGAGACGGTTGTGGGTGGGATGATGGCATAACAACATGTGGAGCAGACTGCACACAAAATCTGGGCCAACGGGATTAATGGCTCGTCAGATAAATTGCGAGATGGTGAGATTGGTCCGATGAGGGGTGCGTGTGTGCGTGCGTGCATGTGTGTGTGGCGAGTGAGTTAGTTTAAACTCGCCAAACTAAGTCAGGTATAATCAGTTGTCATTACAAATTAAAATTTTCAGCTGCGAGCATAAATGCCGACACTGCGTGACGGGATGGTTATGAATGAGTTTGCTTCAATCTGCCAGTGCTCCATCACAACAGCACCTTTCCAAATAAAAGATGACATCTTTAGA
Organism: Syngnathus scovelli; assembly: GCF_024217435.2. NCBI lineage: Eukaryota > Metazoa > Chordata > Actinopteri > Syngnathiformes > Syngnathidae > Syngnathus > Syngnathus scovelli. The sequence continues at coordinate 520,996 of NC_090848.1, forward strand.
TTGTGTGTGTCAGGGATGGATTATCCTATTCAGAGATGAGAGTGAAACATCTCCTTGGCGAATGAAAACTGAGTGTGAGTGAGTGAGTGAGTGAGTGAGTGAGTGAGTGAGTGAGTGAGTGAGTGAGTGAGTGAGTGAGTGAGTGAGTGAGTGAGTGAGTGAGTGAGTGAGTGAGTGAGTGAGTGAGTGAGTGAGTGAGTGAGTGAGAGTGAGTGAGTGAGTGAGTGAGTGAGTGGGAGGGGGGTCGAAACTGGGTCACAACCAACACGGCAGATTAAAAGCCCTGATCGCAACGTACACACTAAACCCACTGAACGCAAACTCTCACACATACAACACACGCAAGTTGAAAATGATTCATTCCTGGGCAAAAGTTCATTTCCATTGTTTGACGCAACCTTTAGCAGGAAATTACGGCGCAACAGACATGACATGACATGGGAAAGACAATCGAAATGTCGGCTATATTATTGCTATAATGTGCACACGAAATCAACAATTTATGGTCGTTATATATATATTTATAACGTGCACACAAAATGCTAATTTGTGCCCACAAAATAGATCAACGTACGCGGGCTCCGTCTACGAGTGCACAAAAGAATCGCTGCCAAAGTACCCTTCAGTTGTATTTCGCTTTATTTAGTATATCTCATTTCATTTCATTTCATGTTTAAGAACTATTTGCTTTTAAACTTTTATGAAGGTACATTTTTTCGATACGCACAGTACATTGAAATGTACTCATTTTTTGAGAGCAGGTGTTTTCAGATTTCTATTTCTAAGCAAAGTGTTGATATGCAAGTTGTACATCCTCAGTCTTTCTGATGGGGTCCCTGGTGCAAAAGTCTGAAGCTCCTTCTGCCCTTTTTGAGATACGAGCCGGTAGCTGTGCGAGTTTGTGTCAAATTTGCATGGACGGACGGCTGAATTGCAATATTGCAAATGTTCTCATAGAAAGGCAAAGCACTTGAGCAGGTCAAAGTGAGCCCAACCTTTGCTCTGAGCTTCGCAGTCAAACGAGATGCAAGATGGCCTTAATTGTTGTGTCGGGAAGGCAACTGAAAAGGTCAGTTTGACGCTTGAGGTGCTTGACACCACGGCTGAGGCACGCAGCTTGCTGCAGGCCTCGTGGAAGGCAGCCTTCCTTTTGCAGGCTGCCTTTCACAAGACGAATCCGCTTGTGCAGGCAGAGCTTGCCGGCGCGCCCGTTTCCCCGCCATCATCAGCGTGCGTCCCCTCGGGCCCACCAAGGCAGAAGAAAGTGTGCTGCTGCTGCTGCTGCTAAGATTTCTTTCACTCAGCTTCTCTTTATCTCCCTTTTTCTAAAATGGGCTTTCTGGCTCCCGGCGCTGCAACTGACACGGACGGACGGACGGACGGACGGCCGGCCGGCCGGCATCACTAGGAGGGTCCAACCACTGCAGATCACTAGCAGTGTGGAGTGTCTCCATGGCAACAGCGGCGCATGTCTTCCTGAGATCAGACGGCTGGCTGGCTTCTCTGTGAATGATGAGACGGCAGACTGTTGCGCCACTTTTATGGACAATCAAATGTGAAAACAGCTGCCCCGGTTTTCTTGCGCGTCCTTCCCGTGAACTCAAAGAGAGAGCGAGCGAGCGAGCGAGCGAGCCGCTGGTTGCTTTGAAACATTCGCATTTCTGTGGCTCGTTAACGTGGGAAGTAAGCCGATAAGCAGACGTTCGCTTTAAACGGAGAGTTGCGCAGATGTCCCAACGTTTGCTCACAGGGCTTTTGGAATCCAGTGATCGCATCAAATTAAGTATTACCGTGTGACGCGACATGCTAGGTAGCACCGGTGGGAGAAGGCAGAGAAGGTCCCCAACTTCTTCTTCCCTTTTATGCTCCTTTCCGTTAGCCTAAGTAGAGCGTTTAGCATTAAGTTAGCATGAGACATAACGCGGTTTGATTATTTGGGTGTCTGAAGGTGAAGTCAAGTCAAAGGTTTTCTTCGAAATACGACATTCGTATTAGTGAGAACGTGTGCGCCGGGTGACGGTAAGCAACAGCAGGAAGAACTGTAGGTGATCTTCTGGACACGTTCTTAATCTGGGTCTGGGGATTATGGGAGGAAAAATATCAGATGAAGTTCATCCCTCCAGATCAGGGCATAGCAATGCCTGCATCTCACCTTGCTCTATGTATTGGACGATGTATTAATCACTGGAGATGACTTCCGCCAGCAGATATAATTACGGTTGCACGTTGAGGGAAGAGAATCCGTTCAGGCTCGCCGAGAAAACGCAACTGCAATGAGGCCTGATAGAAGCACGTAAATATTTCAGCGTTTGCTTGGAAGACATTCAGTGAGAATAGATAAACACATTTCTTTGTTTATGCTTGCGGATCCGCTTTCAAGGTCGCTCACATGTCAAAGAGTCGGTGTGAGCGATGACCCTCTTTGACTGGGCCACATATGGCACGGCACGACACGGCACGGCACGGCACGCAAGTGGGTGTTGCTTTCGGCCCCGTGGCTAAATGCACCCGCTAAATGTCATGTGCGGTGTCTGATACTTGTCAATGTTTTGAGGTATAAGGATAATTACTTGGCTCCCGAGGCTCCCTGGACTTGTTTGCCTCAAACGGGGCCACGTGGGGGACTGTGCTAAAAAACCTAAGAGGATTCGGGACAGATGGTGTCCCATTGTTTTGGGATATCTGTATTATTATTGGAAAATGGGGCGAATTATGTATGGACCATCCTCCGCATCAGCATCCTTTCAGGTAAACAACGTCGGCCCCTCTTGAGTCAAGTGTTTACCGCAGGATGATCTGATTGGTCAATTGTGACATCAGTTCATCACAGTTAAACTAAAGCTCTTTCTATGCCCTAATTTATACTCCGCTGAAAGCACAAGATTCGCTCGTCTCACTTCCCTCCCTGATTTTTTGTCTCAACTCACCAGATGGAGAGGGGGCAGGCAGCGATTCTCTGTGCGTGCGTGCGTGTGTGTGCGTGTTGTGTGAGTGACTGAGTGAGTGTGTTTATGTGTGTTCACGCATGGCTACACATGAGTTTGCATATTTACAGCTCTTGCACATTAAGCTATCACGCTGTGCATAATCAACCCCCCCTTAAATTAAAGGATTGCGTTGAATGAAAGGTGCGGAAAGGTGAGGAAATCTTTTAGAGACCACAATCCGACCTGACAAGAGCGTTTGCACGTGAAAGAGCGAGAGATTGTGCGCAAGCGTTAAGAAGCGCTGGGGGGAGGGGAGGGGTGAGAGAGAGAGACAGAGAGAGAGAGACAGCTAGAGAGAGAGAGAGAGAGAGAGAGAGCGAGAGACGCGCGAGCATCAAGTCCCCACTCCACAATCCAGCAAGCATCCTTATACTGTAAGCCCCCCAGTGCCACTATAGGAGACCCTAAAGCTCCATAATCATGGATGGAACAAAGCCGGCCATGGACTCCAACGCGGAGGAGACTCAAGACGAAGGACAGGAAAGCAAAGGTAGGCTGGCTTCATCCCCCGCTGCTCTTTGCGCCCTTTTTTTTTTTTTTTTTGCGCCAACCTGAGTCACGTTTAACCCGTATGTAATGGCTTCCCGCTGCAAACAATAGCGAGCGGCGCTACTATTCCCCCCCGGGGGAAAGCAAAACGAGGGCTATCTTTCTCACCTAGCCCGTGGTGCAGATTTGATGTGATTGCGCGCCGTTAATGGAAGACATAGCGCTGCGCCCATGCGCGTGCACGACTGTCTTGACAAGAGACACCTCCTCCTCATCTTTCGTCCTTGTCCACCGGCATCGATCGGGGACTCAGCGTTGTGAGGCAAGCATTGTTTTCGGGTTTTTGCTTCCGTGTGTGTGTGTGTGGCTAGGGCAATGTGCCTTCAAAGAGGCTGCCGCCGCGCACTTGACGCAGAGGCGCGCGCGCGCTCCGAGGGCATCTCGCACATACGAGCATCACTCTTCAGGCTCCGCGTAAAAGCTTCCTTAAAAGGCGCGAAGCTGAATCCCACGTCAAACTGTCTGCCTGCGTGCGTGCGTGCGTGCGTGCGCGCGTGCGTGAACGTGTCACGGTCCTGTTTTATTTTCCGTCATACTCTCAGGTGCAGACTGAATCAATCACTGTTCAGTGCAAGACATTGCATTTTTAATCAGCCAAAAAAACAAAAAAAGAGATTGTGAAGCGATTAACTGATTTCACAAAGTGTAATGACTTTGAATACGGTGTTACGTTAGACGTGCGGCCTTAAGGGGCGTGGCCTGGTTCGTCTATACATGCGAGCAAGTGGGCGTTAGTCGAGGCCTACAACTCCTTGTTCCCATTCTCTATTTCTCTTCCCTAATTGATTTTAACTTCACTTGAGCATGGTATTTGTAAAGCTGTACTTAATTTCTGCCATCTAGTGGGAAAAACATGGAAATGTTCTGCCTATCACTACACGTCACGGACATAGACGTGAGGAATCACTGTTGGTTTACTGTTCTCTTCAGCCATTCAAGTTTTGACAGCCAGGATGTCCAAATCATGAGCACCATTTTTTATATTTGAATATTTTTGTACACCTGAGACACGCAAGCATGGTCTCTTCCCAGCTACGTTGATGTCAATTGGAGCTGAAGGGGGTGTCCCTCCATTCTGCTGGTTTAAAAAGCGATGACATCACTCCCTCCCGAGGCGTGCCGCACGCACGGCTCTAGCCCATCGTGCAACATCAGCTGGGCGAGCCCGCTTGAAGACCCAAAGGGGGATGGTTGAGCACCAGGGCGGCCATGTTGACAATGAGCAGTTCACCCGGTGAGTCCTTTTGCGGCCGCTGAAGGCGAGTGAACGTCAAGTGGCTCCAGGTGAAACGTTGCACAACTGAATCCGCCCACTCTGCAGTGCCAAAATAGACTGTAGGGTGGCCTGTTTGTGTAATCATTGGTGTGCGCGCCTTTTGACATCTGGAATGTGACCATGAGCTTATAGCATCCATTAAGACGCTGCTGAAGATTTACAGTAGGGGCCAAGAGAAGAGAGTGCCCGAGTAAGAAGCTTGAGTTGCCGGGAGCCAGCTGATTTGGCACCAAATGGGAGTACGGGTGGGTTGCATGCTACGATGCTCAGGTACGGTTTTTTTTTAGGCTGATAATAATTCCAACATTTGCTGGAATAAAATTTGATAACCCACCTATGATCAAATATTTTTTTTTCTCTTTTAACGCTTACAACATTAAGGATATGAATATTTGACTTACAAGACTGTCATGTATAGTATTGATTTAACTTTACGAAACAGAGAAAAAAATCATCTGACTTTCAGCCAGTTCTTAAACGGGACAAAAAAGTCAAATACAATACAAAATCAACACATTTGCAAGGAGAAGATGTTCACAGTGAGAGAGCTCGAGTATGAGCTCCTGATGTCAGAGCTATTTTTTTTTTTAAATGGGGGGAAAAAAAAATTTCTTTATTTATTTAGAATATGACTGAGTAGCCCAACGAGTTGAAACTCAGTGTTCTGATTGATGGTTTTCGTTTATGGAATATGAATTAAACAGGCGAAGGGGGCACCTGTTTTTAACCATCTTAAGGCGCGGCCATTTTGCCATATGCATCACTGTTAGCACGTGTCAGGTCACAACCAATCACGGGTCACCGGTTTTCTGAAGCTGAGCCGTGATTGGTTGTTGAGAGCCGTTAACTGTGATGTCATTTACAGTTGACAGCAAGTGGCAAAATGGCTGCCCCCTGAGTTGGATAAAAATGGGTGAATTCGCTTATGCACAAATGCAATATTAATCAGAAAGCTGTGTTTAGCCAAGAATTGATGAAATTACTGTGACCGCCAGGAAGAGGATAAGATTCACTTTGTGACTGCCAGAATAGCGGAGAATGGCTGTGAAGGAAAAGTTCAAAGTTGGTTTGATGACCATCTGTCAGGTGCTGACATTTGCTTTGCGTTTCTGTGATTGGTCCCTTCACACTTCATTGTGATATTTGAACTTTGTCGTCCTTACTTTCTCAAAAGCGGCTTTTTGTCAACCTTTAAGCGTGATGACGTAACAAATTAAATCGAGAGTCGACCACGCTTAAGATTTCGACTGCTAGATTCAGTTTTAAAAAATGTCGGGACTTTTTTTTAACCCAAGTTTGTATCTGTTATTTGTTTGCTTGATACGGTGATCACAAAACATTTGTATCCATCTTAAGGGGCAACGAGGTGATAAATGTAGTACCTGAATCCTCTCAGGTGTCGGAGGTCCCTTTCCTCCAGGCACCACGCCAAGATTTTTTTCCTCTCCTTGGGCTTTGGGGTGTTGACCGATATGTGGGAGTGCTGTGAAAATAACGCAGTTCCATTACATTATTGTCATTATGTTTCAGCTCAATCATACTTGATATGAACGAACTTTAAATTGAATTTGGTCAAAGAATAATTGACAAAATAGTTCAACCTTATAAAAGTGACCACAGAAACATTTGAAGAAGTAAAATGAAATGCCAGAGGGACTTGAGTGGGGCTCCATACATTTTGGACGGGGCTATTGCATCCACTTCCTGCTGGTGTAGCGCCGTGGCTACTTTGTTCTGCTACTGGAAAAAGTGTCCTGTTATTTTATTTTAATCTTTTGTCACTATATTGTTTTATTTTACTCTACGTAAGGTGACAGTGTCAGATAGGCGCCGTAAAATGAAATATATTATTTGTTATTAGTCAATGAAATGGGGAAACGCCTTTTTTGAAGAAAATGCGGCAAATTTCTCTGGAAAGGCCTCGTTCTCCCAGATACTACATAGACGCTAGCGACTTTCACCTACTGTATCCTCCCTCCCCTGAGCCCGGAGCGACGTGTGAGGTCATGGAAGCACGTGGAATACCGTCACACAAGGAAAGGGTCGGTCGGCTCAGGCTCAGGCTCAGGGTCAGGCTCAGTGTCAGGATCAGGCTCAGGCTCAGGCTCAGGCTCAGGCTCGTGCGTACCTCATTTGAAGTCATTTGCCCAAAGCGTGCTGTCAGCCTCCATCTGGAGCTGTGCGCGCGCGTCTGCGTATGAGCGTTGTGCTTACATTTGTTTACGTGCCAATGACCAGGGGTGGTTAAAAGGCTCTATTTTTACATGCCTTCATTGAGCGTGCGGCACCGCATTGTGCTCACATTCGCCTCGTTTCGTATCTGCTCAGCTTTGTGGCCAGATTTGAATCCGCCTCCACGTACACACGTAATGGACAGCAGTAATATTGGGCCCTGCTTGGTGCCAGTGTGCAGTCAGATGCGAATAGCAGTGTGACAGGTTGGCACAGCGGGCCTTGTTCTCGACTGACGTCAGCCTTATCTGGCCTTCCCTCCGTCACCCGCCCATTCTGAATCCCCTCCTCAGCGACGTCCGACGGCGTCTGCTGTTGGTCATTAATTAGCCAGCTCCGTGGAATTGCAGATATTTCACACATAGTTATTCCGCCAATCTGTGAGGATCGCAGAAAGTGAATTGCCCTCACTCACACGGCTGCCGCCGACTTCTTCAGCATCTCAGAGAGAGCGCCGCCGAGTTGGTTGCGTAATTTCCGAGCCACTCGCTCGGTTGGCGCAGCGAGCGCAACTTGTGGCCAGAGGGGCCATTTAGAATTTTGGTGGAGGAAACGAAAGCTAATATCGTCCGTCCACTCCGCTTGAGCCTACCCGACGGCATGATTTTCAAAGACGCAGTGCTGCACACTATAAGCGAGAATAAAACGCTCCTTGAATAGACTTCTTCTTCAAATATGCACGATTGAGTGAACGGACAAATAGAAAGAGAACCAGAGAGCAAATAAGAGAGAGCTACGCATGTACGCTGAGCTGAGCAGCGTTTGTGACAAGTTGCCATGGCAACTAATTGGCAGGCCCAAGGGAAAGAGGTGCTCTTCTTACACAGAGCACGTAAAACCAGTTGGACACCAAGTTAAGATATTGCACATGACGACAAATTGGCTATTAGCCAAAACATCCTTCCACCCATTTTCTACATCTTCTCTTATGGATGTCAACTGAACAATTGTTCAAAATAGAGGCTTCAAGCTTTTCAAGGTTCATTTGAAGTGAGCTGTCAAACGAAACATAATAGGAAAATGACAAGTTGTGAATTCATAACAGAGGTCGCTTAGCCTTTATTCCGCCAGCTTAATGTTAATGCTAAGACACAATGGCAAGCACATGCATAGAACCTTTTAGGAAGCTGGTATTTGAACACAACTACGGCAGCTACACATTTAGAAATTCATTAGAAGCGTACACAGTCATATGTTCTTTATCACGTGCGAGGAGCTGAGACATTTTTACTGACGAGAGAAGGCCGTATCATTCCAAACGGTAGGCCGTGTTTAGATCGTCTGTGTATCTGCGATTTTCACATTTATTTCAGCAATCTTACAATCCTGACGCATTGTAACAATTTTGGTCGATATACGTACCCGTGATAGAAAATTTCAAATTGGGGTTCCTTCACTTCTAGACGATATACGACGCAGTGACCTGACACCGGCGTCGTAACATATTGTCGGAGCCAGCAAGTCGCTGTAAATGCAGCGTGAGCCGGCGCTCGTATTTCACACGCCGTGGGCGGATAGCGTGGTGTCAGGAGGCAGCGAGGTGGAACGCAGGAGCACCGACCGGGCTGACCTCAGAGTGTCACCTCAATTCACTTCTAATGAATAGTCCATTGATTTCCATTAGGCCCGGCCACGCCGGCCTGTCTCGTTCCTATTAGCGAGCTTTTAAAACCACTTTCATGCCTGGACCAGATAGCGCCAGTGTGTTTAAAAGAACCGATGGGAGTTTTTGCTGTAAAGCCTTTGGGAGCTGCGAGACAAAGCATCTCAGCATAAGTTAAACGTTGCCACTTGTTTTCAAGTGGTTGTTGAAAGTAGTGGAAAGTAGAGATTAGGCCACCTCCAAAAAGGAAATATCCCAACGCGTCCTTAATATTCTGACTTGCTGGAACGTCAGTGCGCAACACTCCAGACCAATGTACCGACCCGTCGTCCCATTGGTGAGAGAGTTGTTTCAGTTGGAGCCATTCACAGCCTTTTTCACGCCACCTTCTCATCAGCCCACTTCTTCATTAACATGAATGGGATTGAGATCTATTATGCAACAAAGTTCTTCCCCCGTTACGCAATGCAGAATCTTCATCACGAGCAGCATACTTTGGAGTGGAGCGTCTTAACTCTCAGATTTAATCTAGCAGCGAATGACGGGCTTTATCGCATATGTTGGCCATCACCCCGGCATCTTAAGCACCTTGACATCAGAAAAAGTTAAGCTGGCGCTAGCCAATCACAGCGTCAAGGCTTGAAATATTTTGCTTCCTTGGCAGAGCACTCGATTCTGGTGTTAGTTGTGCTAGTCTTAGGTTAGCTTAGCAATTAGCAAGGCTTCTCCATCTTTTCTCATTATTTCAGCAATGGAGCTTATTCGCCAGCAAGGAGTTGATGATTATTGACTTCGATGCGACTCCGCAACGTGCGTAGGTCTAAAAGTATAGTTTTCATCGAGCGACCGTCTTAGCAAGCAGTTGATTCTCCGTTTTGCCATTCATTACATTTTGCTACTCTATCTGTCGCCGGCATAGACGGATGGACAAAATGTAGTTGTCGTTAATACATACATCATTCTGAGACCGTTTCATCCATTTTTCATTATTTCCCCATGAATAATACAGCCAGTAAATCTTGCGCGTATCCAAATCAGGATTTGTTTGCCCAATAGGCTCGATGAAGTGAAGTCAAGGCAAGGCAAGGCAAAGCAAAAATCAATTTGCTCTTTTAAAGCCATCAATAGCGTCCCACGGGAGAGTAAAACGGCTTGCTCTGCCGGGTCGATAGAAAAGTCTCAAAGGAGAGTTTTCAGTTGAAAATCAAATCAAGCAAGCCCTTTCTGTGGTTTCGCCGCATGTCCGTTTATTTGAAGTGTGCCGCAAACTAATCTCTGCCTAAGATGACGGCAATGTGTGCACGAGGAATTTGTGAAATTGTGCCCATGACCTGTCATTAGCCGTTTGTGAGGGGTCGGTGATGAAAGCCGACAGGGGCTTTTAGCTTCGGTTCGTGTTGAGTGTGAAAGTGAATCTCGTGCTCTCACTGGATTATCTGTCATGGATCATCAAGCGAGTGTTTCTCTTTGAGGTGTCAGACTTCCGGAGCAGAGAACATCTCCTTTCTGACATGACATGGTGCAGGTGCATATTGTCTCGTGTATTGTCAAAGACCGCCTATGTTCGTATGCGCTCATTAGAAGGGTCCGACCGATATGGCTTACATTATTTATTAATTTATATATCGAGGCCAATTCCAATATTTGGCAGAATAAAATTCCCCATACCCGACAAATCGTCGATGAATTTGAAAAAATACATAGCGAATCAAATTGACAAAGATTTTAGTCTCTTAACCTTTACTTTCTAAGAAAGATTTGTATTACAATCAAAACATTTGACTGTTTTTCAAAAGCTAACTTTTACAAGCTACACAATTTGAGAAAAGCGGATTTTTTGGGGGGTTCGTGGTCTTATGCCGTAAAGAGTAAAACATTTTTTTGCGGATTATAAAACATATGGACCAATGAATCTCATTTGTTTTTCCTTGGATGCCGAAATTCAGCAAACTCTCAAACGTGCAAAAAACGACTGATGCTTTGGGGTTGCCAAATGGAGCAGGTCGCCATAGAAACAGCACAAAAGACATTTTTCTTTCATCCTATCTTTCCTGCCTGACACAACTTCCAGCTTTGTTGGCGAATCTATTTTTAACAAGTTATGTAAGAGTAGCCCCCCCTTCTTTGTTGCTCTTGATTCTTTTGACTGTTGATGTTCACACACGGAGGAAGCTGCGTGATGATTGTGGAGCATTTCAGAAGGAGAACGCTCAACGCTGCCCTAGAAAAACAGCTCCTCTGCTTTACAATTATTTATTTATCACTGGGGAATGACTTATTCATACCATCTGGTCATAAGGGGGGGGGGGGGGGGGGGGGAGACGGAGATGTTTCTTCCATGACAAAGGGGGGGGGGAGCGTGGTTGTACAATGAGCTGCCGCTAGCATTAAATCTGAAGAAAAAGATTCATCCGTTTCAGCGGTCTGCAGTGATATCGGTCGTTTATAAAGAGGATAAGCAATATACTCGTACGTTACCTTGTCTGTCTATCTGTGTTGTTGCGCCATTTGTGTTCAACTGTCACTAAAGGCATTTGCCGCAAAGTTGCTATTGGTCTATGGGATTTGCCATTGTGTCTTAGCAGACTTGGAATGGTTACACCATGCTTATTTCTCCATTGTACTAGTGTTAAAATACATTTTGGAATTTTTATTTTGTTTCGACTCTTCCTATGTACATTGCCCCTACCCCGTGTTTTCCTTCAGAATTGTTATTGTAGAATATTTGTCTAAGCGCAGGAAGACTAGCAAAGTAAAGCAAAAAATCAAAACCCTTGCTCAATGCTCACTGCGTTTGCTTTTTACGTTGACAATGACAAACATCTCGAATCTTAACAAAACTATGTGGTTGTTTTAAATACTTGTATGGGTAGTTTGATCAATCATTGTGCAATTTGACAGTGAACAAGTTACAAGCAATAACGGGCCAAACCATTGTGATGATTCCAACCACATCTGATTTCAACCCTGCACTGCTGCCTCCTACAGGATGCTTTGAGTGCTGCATCAAATGTCTGGGTGGGGTCCCCTACGCCTCCCTGGTGGCCACCATCCTCTGCTTCTCCGGCGTGGCCCTTTTCTGCGGCTGCGGCCACGTAGCCCTGACCGGCACCCTGACTATGCTGGAGAACCACTTCTCCAGGATCAGCAGCGACCACGCCACCCTCACCACGGTGTAAGTTGCGGCCCTTCCTCAGCGCTTCCAAGAAATCCACCTTTGCTCGACTTGAAGCCTTTCTTACGTTTCCATGTGGCCAGCATTCAGATCTTTCAGTACATCATCTACGGCATCGCCTCGTTCTTCTTTGTCTACGCCATCGTCCTGCTGGCTGAGGGCTTCTACACCACGAGCGCCATCAAGAAGGAGCTGCAGAGTGACTTCAAGACCACCGTGTGCGGACGTTGCATCACCGCCTTTGTACGTCTCACACACACACACACACACGTGTGGCTAGATATGCACTTGCGCACACTCGAGCCCTCGGGGGGATAAAATGGGCCCTGTTTGTTCTTTCGAGCTTGATGACTGTGATTGCTGCAGATGTCCAATTTGTTAGTCCACTGAGCGGTAAACAATTGCGAGTGTTTTCAAAGGCAGCCAATGTTGCGTTCACGCCGGAGTTTACCGGGGTTCGTTCAAGGTGGCAAATGTTGGCCAAATGTCCGGCAACGCTTTGAGTGATTTTTCTCGTCGCTCTACTCGGTTCAGTGCTTTGTTTGTGTTGAATAATCAAGCCACTGATACAGTGATTTACGTAAAACCATGGGTCCATGAGTGTGTATGTGCTCAAAGTATGGTGTTGATGCTTTCGGCCCTGTTTTAGGTGCTTTTTCAAAATCGTACAAACCACTTTTGGCCATGGATTATAGGCAAAATGTCACTATTCGTAGCAGCTGGATCACCTGTAACGCCAATTGGATTACTATTTTCGGAGTCCTTCGTCGCCTCACGGAGCCAGCTAGCTTGACCACAATAGCGGTAGCATTTTCTGCCCTCTTGAGAGCAAGCCAAGTTGGACTAGCAAATGGCATGTGTAGCAATTTGCACATTTTGAAAAAGGTCATTAACCATGAAAACAAATCTCTCTGGTCTTTACAGTTCATGTTCCTGACCTACATCCTCGCCCTGGCCTTCCTCACTATCTTTGGCTTCACAGCCATCCCGGTGTTCCTCTTTTTCAACATGTGGAACACCTGCGCCGCCATGAGGTCCCCGGACTCCAACATCACCTCGCCCGACTCCATCTGTGTGGATGTCAGGCAGTATGGTAGGTGGCACCTACGCCATTTGGTAAACTTAACACCACCAACACGTTTTGTAATTACACTACAAATGTCAAGCCTGAAATAACAGAAGTGAATACATGAAGATAATTCCATTCGGCTGGATGGATGGATGGATGGAAACAGTTTCAGCTTCCTTTCAATAGGTATGAAAACGACATTGTGATTATGGAAATCCGGACTGGATTTAGTTGCAAATCCACTCCGGCTTTATCCCGCTGTGTGTTTTGAAGGCCCAGTGTACTGTATGTGACCTGCACAGCTGGCTGGCCTCCCAAGCAGGACAAGGATCACATTGGCATCATAGGCAGCCATGCTCTTCAATGGCTGCATAATTAGATTCCCACTCGATTTCAATCGGCCCAATATACTATGTTTTTTTTTTTTGATGAGCAAATAAAAGGAAACGCAAGCCACGTGTGCCTGATTCAAGGCTTCGATCCCACAGGTATCATTCCCTGGAACGCAACACCGGGAAAAGCTTGTGGTGCCACCCTGGGAGACATCTGTAACACCAGTGAGGTGAGACGTTGTCAAGCGGGACATTTGCTGTCATTTGGATCTCTGGTTTTTTGTTTTTTTTTTATCTCCACTAACCTGAAATCTGCTCTGGATTGTAGTTCTACCTGTCCTACCACCTCTACATTGTGGCATTTGCCGGTGCTGGAGCGACTGTTATAGCACTGGTGAGCCTCTCTTGGTCTCTTCATATGCACGTTGCCATGGCGCAATCATCTGTTTCCATAGCAACCCTCTCGCTCCGAGCCAGGGGATCAAATACTCCCCAGCTGGCCACCTCTGTGTCTGTGTGCGCAAAGGGTCACTGTTTCTGTTTTGAGCTCAGATGAGGGCACGTTCGGTTCCTCGTCATTCAAAGCGATGCTTCCTACACAACATTGTTTGGAATAAGAGGAGCTCTAATTGGCCAGTGTTGACCCAGCTATTTCAGTTGATCACAAAGAAGTCTGCGAACCATAACTGGGCCTCAGCTCATATTGCATTTAATTCTATTGGGTTCAAATCCTAAACACACCACGCCAAAATGTTCTTGTCTTTCCACAGATTCACTACTTGATGATCTTGTCAGCCAATTGGGCTTATCTGAAGAGCGTCGTCTCCACGCACGACTACCAAGACATCAAGACTAAGGACGACCAAGACCTGGAGGCAGAGGCGCGCTCCAAGGAGGGTCAGAACTCGTCCTCCTACTCATAAGGATGAGCCACTCCATCTTCATGGAGCACCGCCCATTTCCTCCGCTCACACTTTCAACTGCCACACTTAGTACCCATCTGGCTCCTTCATAAAAAAATGTTTGAAATTTTTTTTAAAACAAACCCTCCTCCCCCCCCCCCCCCCCCCCCAAAAAAAAACACCCTAATTATAGTCAAGAGTCCCGCCATCTCCTGAGTCTCTCTCCTCTTCCCTTCCGCCATGTTGGATAGAGTGGGCGTGTTTTCCCACCAGAAGGGAACGGGATTGAGGGTCAGGAGGAAGGGCAGCCCACCGCCCCCCCCCAAAAAAAAATCAGCTTCTGAATGGGAGAGCTGGTCCATCAGGCTGAAGCTCATATACAGTCGGTGAGAGTCACCCGGCTGTCGAGCCGCGGCTCGTCCGAGTGGGCCGGATGGCGTCCTTGCCCACCCCTGAGCCAGCGCAGCCTCTCCATGCACAGCCCCCCCCCCCCCCGTTGACTAAATAAACATTGTTGACTGTGGGCACCCGCCACGCGGAAGTCAGACAGCAACAACATCCTCTCTTTTTTTGATGTTTTATATGCATATATATACATATATATATATATGAATATATTGTGTGAATGTGTGCGAATGTTGACGTTTTTTAATACCTTCGGAAAATGCCAGGTACTCTTAAGATCATTCTTATGTTTTTGGTGTTTTCTCTTTTTTTTTCTCGCTTTACTTCTATATATCACTGACTATTGTTGATGCTCAAAATATTGTTACTGTAAAAACAGAAAAAGAAATAGACTATCCCTTAGCAAGTCAAGTCATTTTAAGGCATATGTGATTTGGCATATTGGAAATTAACATTAACAGTTTCAGTTTAATGACTAAGAGACCAAAGTTAAAGGTTGTAATTGCCTAATAGTTATTTTTGCGGCACCTCGGGTTCCAAAATGTTTGCGATTCCTGTCTTAAAACGGTCTTCAGCAGCTTTTCCCAACCAGGCACAGGTTTTAAATTAGAAAAATGATATTTTTTCAAGCAAAAAAAAATCCCTTTCAAAAATGAAAATTAAAGTTAATCAGAGATGTTCTGTCATTTAGTGGGGGGGGGGGGGGACAATTAAATGCTCTGCTTGTAACTATAAAATACTGGCATAGATAGATAAACAAAGCTAATCTGTGGTAAATAAAATCAAAAATTTAATAGTGTCCTGTGGCACACTGGTTGCGAATAACTGACCTAAAACCCTTGCTTAAAAAAAAACAAAAAAAACCACACACAGTTTATTTCTTTTTCAAGAAAAAGTCCCAATTGTAAATACTCGAATCATCCCAAAAGATTTCAATTGACTCAACAAGAACGCAATCAGTTTTTTGTCCATGTTATTTATTTATTTCCAAACATGTATTTTCCTTTTGTGTGTTTAGCACTCCAATGCTAGATCAGCGTTTGATATTAAAACTGTAATATTACACCTTTGATAATTTTGTTTTGTGAGGGACACAGTGCAGTCATGACACAATGGATTGAGCTTCTTGTGATAGAAACATTGATAACGTGAAAGAATTCATTTAATAACTTTTGAGTTTTAGGCAACTGAGTTCTTCTCGTTATTCTGTATTGATTATATATCTCATTTTTATTTTATTTGTAATGTTTTTGATGACCAGCCAAACGAGTGACTCGTCAGTGCCACTGAGTGTTTTTTTTTTTTTTAAGCCTCTCAGATGAGCCACAGACTGATTCTGGATGTTTACACACTGAACAAAACAAGTCAGGAATTTTCATACATTCATTTTATAATCTGATATTGTTTCGTAATCATAAACTATACTGTATAATTGATCACTACTTAGTCAACCCTAAAAAAAAAGAGGAAAAATACTATTTGATGAAATGAAGCATGTCAGTATTGTCCAAGTGTGCAGCTGTCTATTCTGTATTTAAAAAAAAAAAAAAAAAAAAAAAAGGGGACTTTATTGCCATGTGTGCTATGTTTGATAAATATATCTCCTCTGCCGCCAGGTGGATGTAAAGTCAAATTTAAATTTCCTATCAGACAATTCATGTCAGGGTGTTGTAGTTTCCTTATTATTTGCATGAAGGAGACCTGACTGTGTCTTTGCAGTTTTTTTCAGGTGATGTGTAGTAAATTGTATGACAACTTTGGTAGGCGGTGTTTTCACCCACTTCCTCTACTGCCCCCCGCCCGTTTTCTAAAAAAACAAAACAAAACAAAACCCCCAAAAATATCCATTGTACTTTGATGGCAATGTAGTCTATGTAGGTGTTTCCTTATGCTTTTTATTTTAAGTTGGGAATAGTTTTATGACTGCTATACAGTGATGATTTTTGTAACCTTCTCTAGTAAAACCGGTATTTTTATTATCGTGTCACTGTTGTCTCCTGCCTCTTTCTTGACTTTCCTTTAACATTCTTTCAAATGAATGTGTCGTGCAAATTTGAAATGTAATCACACCCACCACTTGCATTAAATCAGTAATGGGGTTTTACACACACCAAAACAAAACGGGACATGAAATCACATGACTTCTTTCCATATGCATCCATACAGGTTTTTTTTTTTTTTTTTTATATCAATTTGACAGCTTACCTGACAAATGAATAGACGTGATGGTCATGGGTACCCTCAAATACACCCTGGACCGGTGGCCTGTCAACTGAAGAGCACATATGGACAAGCATTTACATTACAGATACGAGTAGAACTTAATTGAATTGTCCGTCAAAACACACCCTTCAGTTAATACTTAAATGTGTTTAAAGGGAAGCTCAATATTTGTGGTAAACGTTTATAATAGGTACACATCACAAAGGCAAGTTCATAATTTATATTATGTACTGTATTTCGAAGGCAGTGTATTTCCCATTAGCATTAGGCGAGTGCCGTATTGGCATTAAGCTAGTGCGGTATTAGCATTAAGCTAGTGCGGTCTTCTTTGCTTGTTTCACAAACACAAGGTCTATATTGACTATAAACAAACTGTCATGACAGAGCTTACATTTTTTGGATCATTGTTTACAGTTGCCTTTTGCGAAGTGACTCGCATTCAGCATTGTAAATGGACCTTCAGTGAAGCGATCATGCATGTTGTTTGTATTTTGAGGGTAAACATGAAAACCCGTAATAGGGTGGCCAAACAAACACTTCAAAGTTCATGAGCAAAAACCACTAGAAGAAAAGGCTCATGATCACTTGAAAATCAGAAAATTGTGGAATGAAAAATATCGTGACTTTGGAGTAGAGAAACAGTTAGAGATTCCAAATCCAGCCACATTTCGAACTCACCTTCCTGGGAAATGAAATAACCCACGCAGTTTCCCTCATCGACTTGAGCTATTCCACGTGCGTGACGTCACATGCCAGTTGTGATGTGACTCGAGCGCCAACTGGTGGACATTTTGAAGTATTAATACTCTTCTAACAACTTACTACTTATTGAAATAGTCACACGCTATACTTAAGTACAACTATAGATACTCGGCTGACCTTTGTGATAAAAATGTTCTTTAATATAGAATATTAAAATATGATATATTGTTCAAACACTCAAAAACCAAACTTTTCTTGAACATGGTGTATGTTTAACTCGAGTATAACACTTTTTAGAGTATCAATTTGTTATTGTTGAAATGCTAAACTTCAACAGCATGTTTTTGCAACATTGTTGACGTTCAGTAGATGTAGCCTGTAACAAGGGATTTCACTTAAGTAGTTAGTGTCTCAGTCTGAACCCTAGGAGGCAGTATATATGCCCCAGTACTGCGTAGAAACGTACAAGACAGCTTTTTAAGCATATCACAAGTTATCAAATCAAACTGTGACGGGACAATGGTGGTCGAGAACTAAGCTGTATTTAGAGTGCAACCAAGTGATGTACATGGAGGAGCAAAAACAGGTCACACAACCACAACCACCACCACCACCACAACCACAACCAAACATAGGCCAATGAAATGATGAACAAAAGTGGGAGCGCTTCAGCAGCAGCCGGAATCGGTGACGCTCTTCCTACTCAAGTCCACCGTGTTGGTGTGGATGAGGTGGTCCGCACGATCGTCCCGCGTGAGGATCAGACGAATGGCCTCTTCAAAAGCTGATGCCACATTGGTGGAATCCTTGGCGCTGGTCTCAAAGTAAGGCAGTCCTCCGTTGTCACGGCACCAGCGCTGTGCGTCCTCCCCGGACACCTGGCGCTCGTCCACGTCCACTTTGTTGCCCAGCACGACGAAGGGGAACACGTTGGGCTCCTTGAGGTCGCCGTAGTAGGTGAACTCTTTCTTCCAGTTGTCCAAGTTGCGAAGACTTTGCGCGTCGTCCACACTGAACGTGAGCAGGCAGCAGTCGGAGCCGCGGTAGAAGGGGGTGCGCAGGCTCCGGAAGCGCTCCTGGCCCGCCGTGTCCCAGATCTGCAAGGTGATACTTTGGCCGTCCACCTCCAGCTCCTTGTTGAGGAACTCCACGCCGATGGTGTGGAAGAGGTGCGAATCGAATTTGTTGCTAACGAAGCGGTTCATGAGGGAGGACTTTCCCACGCCGCCGTCGCCCAGGAGAATCACCTTGAACAAAGGCGACTTGGAGGTCATGGCTTGAGCGTGGCCTGTTTTTAAAGTCCAGCCGTTTACGTCCACTGTTGCTGCAAAAGATCACAACGTTAGCAAAGTACACCATCATTTTTCACCCTTTGGGATGTATCTCCGTATGAAGCTATTGGTTATTAAGTCTTCATCCAATTTGGTTACTTGCTGTTTTGATCTATTTGTGGCGATAGCTTGAGTGCGGTTATACAGAGCATATTGAAAAGTTCAAGTGATCCGATTTTTTGGGGATCACATGTTCGTTCGTACGTGCATGCATCATCAAAGAGTACGAACTAAGATAAGTCGAATGGAATCAGACAGTAAATGGCTCCTACTGCTGAGAAGGAGCAAATTGAAAGTGACAGGCTGCTGCCGTCACATGCGTGCGCGACAGGCCGCTAACCCGTGCCTTTCTTTTTGCTCAGCAAAAAACAAACACTTTTTTGTTGACAAAATGTTGTCGGGATTGCAAAAATCTATGTTTGAATGCTACAATGAATTCTGAATTTTCTCAGGAAAATAATCTGAAAGCTTCCGGCTAGCAAATTGAGGATGGAGTAAAATACAGGAACTAAAGCAAAAGTAAGAACTATTAGTGTTGTACATCGACAACTTTTGATAATAAGTGCTCATGTATTGACTGTCCGATAAAGGAAAACCCTACCTTGTACTTTGACTTTCTCCGTGACCTGTCAGTAAAAAAAGTGTCCTTCCATTCATTCAACCGGCCGGGGAGTTTACGCACAAAGGTGGCGGCGGCGGCGGCGGCGGCGGCAACATGGCGATGGACGACTTGCCTGCCTCGATCCCAAGTCACATGAGCCCCGTGTCTCAGTCACGCCTCCCTCCACCCGTCATGTGCAAGCTGCCACACTTTATTGTTTGACCCAATGGGGAGGAAAAGAGAACCTTTGTGTGAATCTCACATGCGCATTTACTGCGGAGAACAAATCCATTCAGTCAGACATGGAATAATTCATGCATTTCTAATTTGAATGACTTTTTTGTTTGAGTACAACTAAGTTCAGCTAAAGAAATGATCATTAAAACCAAGAATATAAAAAGATGAAAATCAAGAACAGTAAGGTGTTAAAATCTTTTACACTCTCAGGAATCCAGATTACAAGGATTCACATATGCGGCGCCACTCAAAGTTGACTTCAGTAGGACTGAAAGGGTGAAATTCGCTTTATCAACAGTTCCCAAAATAGCAGAATGGACACTGACCACATTCCACCAGCCTCACAATCACTTCAAGATTACACTGCTTGACGTGGGGATGCTCAGGCTTACTGGTTTAAATAAGCACAATTGTTTTGAAAGGTAATTAAAAAACACACACACACACACACACACACACACACACACACACACACACACACACACAATGCCATGTTATACACATAAAAGTAATATTAGTAAAAAAGATGCCGATTTCTGTAATTAGCAATAGATCCCTAGTGTGTGTGTGTGTGTGTGTGTGTGTGTGTGTGTGTGTGTGTGTGTGTGTGTGTGTGTGTGTGTGTGCGTGTGCGCGCGCGTGTGTGTGTGTGTGTGTTGACTGGACCGCAGGCTGTTTCACATTGAAAGATTCACATGTCAAGCATTTCTTATGAGCTTCACATGCCTGATCACATGAGACGCTCTGGTGATGCAGCCAGGGTTTTAGTTATTCAAAACATTTTCAAATATTTGTGCCCGTCAGGCAGCACAGTACACTAGCGGCTAGCACATTTGTTTCACAGTTCCGAGGTTCCAGGTTTGAATCAAGTTGTGCTGTGTGGGTTTTCTCCCCCTCCAATTTTTTTTTTCCAAAACATGTAATAAAATACATTATTCCAATTTCCATCCATTTTCCATCATATCAGCCAAGAGGTCAAAGGCCACTCACAACAACTGAGGCCGCATCCTAAAAGCGATTTAAAATTGCTTATCAATATTCCACGTGGACATGCCTAAGCTGAGAACAATGCGACCTGCCACACAAACAATGACGGCAACAGTTCAAAACTGTAAGAGAAGTTCGCTCAAGTAAAAA
This sequence comes from Syngnathus scovelli, assembly GCF_024217435.2. NCBI lineage: Eukaryota > Metazoa > Chordata > Actinopteri > Syngnathiformes > Syngnathidae > Syngnathus > Syngnathus scovelli. Next base: position 541,757 of record NC_090848.1, read on the forward strand.
AAATAAAAATAAAAAAAAAACACATTTTCTTTTTTTTTTTTTATATATATATATATAGTCCTTAATCACAAAAAGGGCTTCACATGGCCACAGGGTGAATAGCTTCAGATCAGAGGCAGAGCCAGCCGCTGTGGTACCACTGCTGTCCACAAGTGCTACAAGTCACAAAGGTCATGGCCTGGTCATCGGGGCCTCCCCGCCGCACCCACGCCGGCAGGAAGAGCGTCCCGCGGTTCACCTGCGTCACCCTGCAGTCCGAGCCGCCGCAGCGCTGGCAGCGGAGCCGCCGCGTCTCCGTCCCTTCCACCCCGTGAGGAAGCTGCCGCTCGCTAACCCCACCAGACGAGTACTCCTCCCTCAATCGCCGGAGCTCGGCGCAGGCCATCTCCTCCGCCGACATGCGGGCGAAGACCTCCGGCGTCAGGGAGCCGCTCATCAGGCCCATGTGCAGATGGCTGTTTTTTGGGTTCTTCAAGTTGGCTACTTTGCTTCTCACGCAGGCTTTGTATTTGAGCTGATTGCGGGCGTGGATGCGGTGGATGTGCCGCTCCACCTGCGCAGCCAGCTCCGTGGCCTTGTCCGAGTGGTCAGGGCTGAGAGCGGAGATGAGCAGCTCAACACATTTGGACCTCAAGGTGGCTGTAGCGTCATCTGTGTGATTATCTCCGGTCAAGGAAGAGCAGGAGGCCTCTAGCTCTGAAGGAGCACCACTAGAGTCTTCTGCCATTCAGCGTTAGAAGGACT